>NC_052133.2:27328637-27676770 GCF_016086655.4 Lepeophtheirus salmonis
CAAGTCAAAAATGGCTTAAAATGACCATATATTTCCTGCGTGAAAGTCCAAACAGCACCATCGCTTTCTGAAACCTTTATCTCCATCCATCATACCTTTTACATTTAATTTTATAAATTGCTTTAGAATGTTTAAAGACGGACAAGCTACAAAAGTATAGACTGTGTCATTGAATATCTTACGACTCAATTGTCTTTTATGTATTATATTTTTTCAAAATAGTATATCAGTCCCACTTTCAAAATTAGGCATTTACATTTTGAAATACCAAGGACATGGCATAATATAATAGAGACCTGAAGCCCTCTCAAGAGGAAACTTGAATCTGCCGTCATTGAATAGATCTGAGGAGTGAATATTGTGTCCAGCTAAAATTCTGTAGCTTATAATCTTGCAAAATAGATGGATCCTTTAATTTCCTTAAGAAACACTTCTTACTCAGATTATTCCAAACAATATCTAATAATTTTTGGAAATTAATCTGCAAGTTACAAAAGTAGATATCTTGACTTATTAATGTTTTTTTTTGTTTGTTTTTTTAAAGTTTAAAGCAATCAAAATTTTTTAGGAATCTATTTTATAACCAGTAAATTTTTAATTAGTTCCGTAGTTTATATCTACGCTTATCGTTAATGTATAGCAATATATATATGTATTTTAGCTTAATATCTATTGTACTGCATGCAAAAACAAATTATTGATGAAAATACTCTTCTGATAAGTTTTTCTGCTTTCAGTAATTACTTTTTCTCTCAACTTAATTTCAACAACCAATAACAAACCCATTATTTTCTGTATAAATTGATGTGTAAAAAAACATATGTTACAAATAGAATTATTATAATCCTTTTTTAAATATTTTTGTTAAATGTTTGTAGTTTCTTCCCAAATAATTAATTAAAAATTAATATTGATCCAAGTTGTAATGAAGTAAGTAAAATAAGGTTAAATGTTGCGTTCATTTATTCAATAAATTTTAATTATATTCAAACACATATAATCAATAAAATCTTTAAACGTATGTAATAAAATGTTAGAACAGCAAATGAAACACTAAAGAGGAGTTATAGTTGTAGAAGTAATTCACTATAATAAAAATATACATTTATTTTTTTAAATCCTACAAGTAAGTAATTTTTAATGAGGAGTAGATTCAATTTTTCTAATGCAGACACATCTTGGGAGTATTTTGGTTACAAAAAAATTTGAATTACTTCTTGAATTTAGAAAACATATTTATTTGAACAATTTTCAACTATCGTAAGTTTTGATCATTTATGTAATTTAATATTCGAAACAATAGCTTTATAATATTTTAAATTGAAAGAAAATAAAGTTTTAAAGTCATATTAAGTCGTATTCCAAATGTTTATTTTACCGTATGTACTTTTTTTCCTACGCTTTTCCACTTTTAGAGTGATCTGTTAATTTGATTTTGTATTGTATATTAATAAAAAATTGTATTAAAACTTTCAGTCTTCAAAGGCTGTTTTGTGACCTACCTATAGACCCATTTGAAAATAAAAACTTTTAAAAGAAAATAATATATATGTAAAGGGATTACCAGGATTCAATTTCGGTTATAATGCTGAATTTTAAATATTTTATTAAAGTTCCTTTCTCAAGTGATGCAAAACAATATAATCCTTATTTTCATTTTGAAGAAAAACAAATTGTAGACCAAGGAATTAGTTTGGATACTCAAACGATCAGAAACACTGTGCTTAAAATTATATATAAAGTTCGAATAAGAATGAAGGATTTTAAACTTATATATAAATACCATAACGATATTTTTAATATTTATTATTTATATTTTGGATACTGTTGGATTGTATTCATATCCTAGATGGCATCCATATTAATTATATGGGTGAAATGTAAAATATACATATATAGGCTGTTAAAAACCCCATTCAATAATAAAATACAATGAATAATCTACATATTTAGCCTTTCTTCTATTTTGAAAGAAGGCGTATTTATCATTGGAAGTAAGTTGCTCAATATTATACATTTGATCAAATAAAAGTTTTGGACCATGATGCACAATATTTTTTTGGTTCCAGTGAATTTATATTCAGCTTTCAATTTCCAGGTTAAAGATAGTATCAAACAAGAGTTGCCATTTCATGATAGTTTCCCCTTTCTATGATATTACATTCAATGGACATTGAAATTGTATACAATGGTGTTTCAATTACTTTATATAACCAATAATTTACTAAATTTTAGAACTTCTTCTGGTTGTATAAAATTAATATCTGATCAGATCAAAATTTCCAAATTGAAAGACATATCTACTCCGTCAATAAAATAATTCTGTTAGTTTAGGGAGAGAAAGAGCAATTTTTAAAATTCTGTCTTAATTATTTGAAAGGTTGGCTGGGAAATATCTAGATATCTCTACGATTAATTGTTATTAAATGAAGATGATCTTCCTCCATTTTAAACACTAATTTATGGTCTCAAATATTTGTAGTTGTTGCAAATAGTAAGAACAATTCCATTAAATATACGTTTAACAATGTATTCCACTACTAAATAAATTTAAGGAAAATTGACTCCCTTAAATGATATCCCAATACAAGCAAGACTCTTTCTGTTATGTTCATATTGTGAGGGAAATAATCAAATATAAATATAAAGCAATGTAATAACCAACCCCAACTTGAAGTTCTATTAAATTTCAATTGAGTAGACTTCATGATTTATAGTTAAAAATTAATCAGAGACTGAATAAATACAAAGGTATATAGGAGGGGGAATTGACATTAAAATTTGAGTGAACGAGCATTTATAAGATAATTTGTATAGGAAAGATGGGACGGGGTTTGACCAAAAATTATTTTATAAAGTGCTTAGAATATTCTCGTGTATCAGAAAACTAGTACAAAAACTGAATTTGATTTTAACATCCATCCTTTATACAAAATGATTATTCTATTCTAAAAATTAGTATATTCTTCAAAATGTAAATTATTTTATGTATTTATTTATTTTAAATATTTTATTTATTTGTGCTTTTCTTATGCGTCAATACTTTCACTGTAAGGGAGAAAAGTCCGTCCTCTTCAAAAAAAAAAAAAAAAAAAAAATTCTCTTCAACATAGTAAGAGAGAGATTTTTATAGTATTTTATTTAGTTTCTCTTAGCTTTGTAACAATATCAAAATATACTCCCGAACCTCTTTAAAAAAAATGTTGTATCATATTTATTTTTTACTTATTTGTTGATGCCTTTTTTCAATACAATCAAATTCAAAAGGTAAGATATCGTTAATAAAAATATAAGAAAAGGTAGATATACAATTTTTAACTAAAAATATATTTTTTCATAACATTACAATATTTTTTTTAATGCAATGATACATTTATACAAAGAAAGAGTAGATAGACCTTTAAAATGCATAATCCATCGAAACATAATTTGAGCTAATGATTTTTGTAATTAAAGACATGTTATTTAAAGAATTAATTATAAATTTTTGTTATGAAAAAGAGGTATAAATGTAGTTATGAAGGTTTTTAATACATAAACTACTAAATTAAACAGAACTTTGTTTAAAAAAGTAAATAAGTTGTACTATTTTTTGTATAAATTGTAGACTGTCAAAAAAAACTATTTATTTATTTTATTTGTATAATTCCGATTTTTAATGACAAACATGCTTTATAAATTTATTTTAAAGTATAGGGTCACACATCAAATTGGCCAAAACGGTTCTCCTTAATAACTCATTACTAAAAATATTATTTGTATTTATGACATCATTTTCTCTTTCTTCTGAGATATAAGTTGAAAAATGATATGACAGGAACAGCGAATAAGAAATATAGATAACTAGAATGGGCACTCGCTAGAATAATAAACCTCACCTAATTTTTTGCCATAAGAAGCATTTTTATTTAACCTACATAATGACATCAATTATGCTCTGTACCACAATATGTTCCAAAGTTATGGTCTATTGTGCATTTTTAGTTAACGCTTTGTGTGGCCTTGACTTCTCAAAATTTAATGGCCTCTTAATGTGACCATATATAATCTTCAAACCAAATTTGATTAAAATGCCTTCCAAATTTTTCCCATAATCCTAGTGACTAACAAACAAACATAGACAATAACTTCTTTGGGGACGCAATAACATTCATTTAGTATAAGCCGTCTAGTAACTGGTATTACTATTATTATTTTACACGGACCGGGAGAGAGTGTTTATTTACGTATCTAAAACTAAATTTTAAAAATAGTAGAGTTCTAAAATATGACGAGAGTGAGATACTTTGTAGTTGCAAACTATGTCCAAAGCTGTAAACATTATTCTCCAATTCTTGATAAGGGAACATCTAAGTATAATTGCATGAGTTTATGAGTTTTTTGTAATCAGTTTAAGGGTGGCTTTACTAATTTGAAACCTATACCCGTTAGAAATCAGGTTTGGGCCTTGAAGAATTTCTTGGCTAGGGCTGTTAGCTGGGATGAGTGTAAGAGTTTATCCTTTATTCCTTAGAGGGTGAAGGTCAAATTGTGTATATTCTCATATTGGGGGGGTACGAGGAGTTGCTCAAGGGATTTCTTACGAAGTAGTTTTCACTATTTTAGTATTTACCTTAATAGGGCTAAGGGGGAGTCTAACGTTTGTAGGGAGTATACTATTTAGGGAGTACTTTTATGTTTACTTATTAAGCCCCCTAATTGTATATCTTTGATTTTTAACTGGTCTAGCAGTGACTAACCGAACCCCTTTTGACTTCTCTGAGGGGGAAAGAGAAAAGGTGTCAATTTAATGGAGAGTAATACTGATGATTGTTTTTGGATTTGTATGGCAAGTCAATATTCAACTTAGTCGAATTGATGATGGAAAACAGGGTAATTCAAGCTTACGTCCTTACTTGATACGGATTTAGATTTTTTTATTTCATTGCTGTTATAGCTACTTGCAAATAATCTAATAAAACGTCATGACAGCTAATCTAACTTTTCTAATATTCTAATTACCACATTCATTTTCGTTTTTTTGGGTTTTTTTTTCATATCATCATTATTCTATACGCACCGGAATGAAGTTTTTATTTACGTCCATTCTTATAGATAGCATCAATAGTTACGTTTTAAAAATACAGAAAAGAGCACACCGTGACAGGGATTAGGGATTCCATGCCACCTACAAGAAATATCTTAAAAAAGCGGCATCGCCTCTGTCGGTAAGTATGAGTAGATATTACAATGAGGCTGTATTAACACAAACAATATGTAGGTTATTAGTAAATTTAAAAATAATATTTTTTTCTATAGTTTTTTATTCCATATTACCCTATGGAACGTTTTTAAGTTGATAAAATTATTTTCAATACAGAAAAGGAAAAAGAAGTATTCAAAGGCTAAATATCTATTTAGTGATATTATGTCTGCCACATATTCATCAGATTTTTAAAATTTCCTTTTCTCTTTATGTTTTGAAGTGTTTGAGAGAGTTTTGAACAATGGTTTTATTTTTATAAATAAATCAATAAATTAAATAAAACACATTCTTTTTTCAAAATATTTATGAGAAGAAAAACTCACAAATACAAAAATTGCTTATATTAATTTCTTGTTTTTGGAACTATCATACACAAACATATATTAATCAAATATTTATCGACATTGTTATAGTTTTTACTTTTTTGTGATATTTCATGATTATTTAATCAATCCAAATATTCAATAAATGTTTGTGAGATAAAAAAAATAGGAAATTTAAGCACTTTTAAGTAAGCTTGACTAAGATGAACCGACTTTTTTGTCTCCAAAAAAGAATTTAGCAAAATTTGTCATATTTTTTACTTGTAATTCGTATTTCAAAATATATATTACAAGTCCATTTCAATTAAATTTTATGTTAATATAATTTATAACCTTAAAATTTAACTTTTAACTCTCTTAAGGAGGTTACAACATCTATTGTGAGTGTCTAAAATCTAAATAGTTTGTCAAGAAAAATACTACTATAATTGAATTTATCTAATCTGATGATATAAACGTTATATACATTATAAAATTGATTTTATCTGATTAAATTGGAAGCTAAACCCTCTATTTTTGTTTACAAGATACAATTATATACGTAATACTTCTTGAAAACTGATATATATGATATCCTATTCATACTAAAAAATTAATGGGAGGGGAATATGAATAAATTTGTGACAAAAGTTGGGGCATTTTACTATAATGGTAAAGAACAATTAGTGTAGTACCCATCTCTAGCTTAGTAGCAACCAATCCATTATGCTTAAATATCTTATAAAGGGAAAGAAGGAAATTATATAATGTCAAAAAGATATTTTAAAATTATTTGCTATAAGGGAGTTTGGGGAATTTTTTTTTGTTTTTTTAAAAAACTGAATGTCTACAAAATAGACAGATTTATTATTTGCCTTGTCACTGAACTATCGTTGTTTAAATTATACATAGAGAAAACGTTCTGTAAGGACCATTCTATGTAAATTCATCAAATGGATGTAACTATATCTCACAAATTTAGTTCATTTTTATGTAATTTGTTTAAATTAGTTTGACTAAACTTAATTCAAAATTTCAAGGCAATATCTTTATTAACAATGGAGATATGAGTGTTTATAGATTGAATTTTTTAGTGCACTATAAGTGTAAAAATTAACCTCTGAAAACGCATTCTTACTTAAAATCGTTGATCTTCAAGGAAAAATATTCAAACTTGAAAAATTTAAAATGCTATTTAAAAACTGCACGACTTTAATTTATTAAATGCAAAATTTCGTACGTAATTAAACACATTATATATAATTGAAAATAACACATTTTAAACTATAAGAAATTTGTAAGTTTAGTTTTTTGTATACGAGTAAGACTGGTAATACCGTATATTAATTTTTTCTAATACCTATTCTAAACAAACGGATAATTTTTCATCAATACACCCAATAAAATAAAACATAAAATCTTAAAATTAAAACAAATAAAATAGTACAAAATGTAACACGTTTTTAAAAAGTGCACACGCCGAAAATGATGACTAAATTGGCTAAAAATATTCAATGACATGACAATTTTTAATCAATTAAGAATTGATTTTTTGGAAATATTTTTTTCTCTTTTCCCAGACTTGTGTTATTCAATTTTAAAAAACTAATATCTCCTATGTTAATAAAGAAATAGGATTAAAATTAATAAAAAAAGTCTAGTCTTATTAGTGTAGAAACGAGCCATGAATGTGAGATAAGGTTATAAAATATAAAAAAAATTATGAATTTACCCGTAAATAAAACAGAAAAAGTCAATTTTCTTTTCTTAACTTTTTTGCCCAACATTTGTTTGTCAGTAAAAAAAGCAACATTTGAATTAGACTTTTTGATTTTTTTTGTATAATATACCATACTGAAAAACAAAAAAATTCACAATTATATAATTGTCCTTTCCAAAAGAAAAAGTGTCCAAAAATGTTAAAAATAAATTACTAAATTTCACCATGTTTCTAAATTGGATACAATGCAAAATTCAAACCATAAAATCATAATGAAATTGAGCTGTTTCCTCGTTTTTAAGAGATTTCAGAAACAAAGAGATACTTTTGGCAGCTGTTTTTACTCCAATGATTTAGCACTGTTATAATATTTCCTTATACTCGATATAGAGTGTGCCGAAGTTGGAATTTTACGTGTTTTTGGGAGAATTGTAAAAAATTGTATTGAAGATAATTTATTATTTTCCAAAGCTGTTTTGAATGTTCTTTATTACTTGAGAAGGGAAAATATAGGTATAAGGTGCGTGCGTTCATGAATGCCGCAGAATAACCCTAATGACTTTTTTGAGATTTATAAGTAGTGAAAAGGCATTTTGGATTCAGAGTAAGATTGAGGATTGACATCTATATCATTCCTCTCTGTGGCTTAGACTAGATACGGATTGGAACTTGTGTTTATTTCTTTCATCTCATTTCAAAATTTATTAATATTTTATACTCATAATAGGTTATGGAAAAAGTAATTTGGTATTTTTTGCTTTATAAGAAGTGTTACAATATTCAAATATAAGCCAAATATGCCCCATTCTGTTTGATAACTTGTTGCCAACAATAATTAAACTTTGTAATGCCTTTTTGATAAAAAGCCTTGTCAATATTGGCAAAAAAAATACTATCCAATAAGCGTTTTTAGTGTGAGTATATACACACATACCTTTACAACAATACATTATATGATCTGAAGTTCCTCATAATAAACAAGATATATTTTGTTGAAAAAAGCAAGAAATACGAACTTACTTTTCCCATACCTAATATAACAGCTTTTAAAAGGTAATTAAATTGATTATATATTCTATCATCGCTGATAATTTAAATAAAAAAATATTTGAATTAAATAAATTATTTTTGGTTTTTGACACACATTTTTGTGATCAAAGCTTTAAATAAGTTTAAAATAAAACAACACATTAAAAACCGAATTAAACAGAGGAATTTGGAACCGTATATATTCCCTCGTAAATGAATGAGTAAAGTAGTGTTTGTATATATATATATAGTATGTCAGCACTGGGTAGTGATTGAAGGAACATTTAAATGTATTCTCTCCTTTTGCATTAACGGGTAGATTTAAATAAGTGTGCAATGTGATTCCCATGTGTTACTTTGAGAATATATGTATTATACAAAAAATAATGATAAACGTCCACTTTTATTTAATAATCAACGATCTGTCCAATGATATATTTTATAGAATTTTTTTAGAATTTTTATAGAATTCAGGGTGTCTAAAACAATTTACTACCACATCAAGCACTTCAATTCTGACAAACATAATGTAATTGTTATAGATGAAAACAATGATGCAATTTTAAAAGAAAACGATGTTTTGAAGAATGGTCCACTTTTGTTAGAAATAATGTTTATTCAATAAATTTGAACCAATAGAGATTGTCGCTCCTCCCATTTGTAACTATTGTTGAAAATATATGCCACAACATTACACTTGAACATTTCAAACCTTTTGAAACCATCTATCACGATATGGATTTTTTTAAATACAAAACAATCCTAACGTTAACTTTGATTCCAAAAAGATTTCTAGTGGGATGTCGGACATATATAAATGTACCAAAAAAGTCTTGTCTGACGAAGGATCACCTCAAAAAATATGATAATCAAATGAAACATTGAGATTTACTATGGAGATAGCTGATTATCCCCATATGTTGCAAATTTAGTAATATTAATAAATAATTAGAAATCATTCGGTTAATTTTAAATATTAGATACCTATTTCAATTGGCAACATCTATAATGACCAAAACTTCATCCATCGTCGTTGACAATGGTTCCAATAACCAAATTTAAGTACCTAAAAATGTAAGAAATTACTTAAATATACAATACTAAGTAAATAATATTTATATGATTTATTATATCATTTAACTTTCTTCATATTGAATTCCAACATTTAATATGTTCAATTACGTTATCATAATACTTTGACGTAACTCTCCGTCAAGCAGGATATTTTCAGTACATTTATGTCCGAGATCACACAGAAAACCCTCTTAGAATCACAATTAACGATAGGAGTGTTTTTGTATTTTAAAACTTAGCTATCGTGATTGATGGTTTCAGGTGCCAATTCTCTAATTTTGATATATTGCTATTAATACTATTAATATTATTTCTCTCCGTTTTAATGTCGGCTTACGTAACATCTTCCAAAATAATAAAATAATGACTAGCCACAAAATAACCATCCAAAGGACCAACCAACACTGCAGTTATGGATTGCTGTCTAGTGCCTATAGTTTCGTCCCAGGCAATAAATATATTTCTCCTCAAATTCTTACTTTATCTTGGACAAAAATTATTTACTTTGAGACTCCATTGACTTAGTAATGGAGAAGCGAGAGGATAATCCTTGATATAGAGTGAAATATTTGCAAGAGATACATCTTGGTTATATCAGTAATCAAATTGGAATGTTGAGAGTTGGAATTAATTATGCTGTTTGTATACAATACCAAATTCCTTTTGGGAATATGTCATTTAATGTGTTGTTCTACTTTGATCATCTTCAGGACTTTAGTTCCATAATTAAAAAGTCAGCATGCCAAAAATCTCAAATCCTTTTCATAACTTCATAAATATTTACACAATCATTATCAGGGATCCAATTTAATATCAATAGTCCATACATTATCTCAAACTTCATCACGATACAAATTTACACGTTTCTAAAAACTATTAAAATAATAAATACGTAGTGAATTGCCAATTACAAAAAAACGCTCCTACTTTTTGGGACATATAACATTGGCCAATACAACTTTTCTTGCATTATTTTTAAGTGATTGTATTGCCATATTGGCTACTGATTTCAATGTGTCACTAGTTGTTGGTTATCAAATGAAGCTTTTTAGCTATAGGTTGATAAAAAGTTTTTATTTTATTTTCCAATACAAAACACAACAATCTACCATGTGTATTGAAAACAATCACCATTGTGATCAACAGCTTTTACAAACTGTTTCATAATACCTAGTTTAATGGGCAATGGTGGAAGGATTATGTTTTTTCGATCAACTAGTGGTTTATTAATGGCAATCTTCTCCCCAAGTACCAACCTATGCCTTGATGGCTATTCCATTCTAACGCAGTGATCCTTGTCAGCTCTACTGTCCCAGTAGCAAAGGAAACAATAGTATTTTATGGGACCTCCTTGTTGACCCACAAAGAAGTTCACCATTTTGAAATACACTCAGATTAACCAATGGTGATCGCGGTATTTCAATCTTTCAAGTACTATTTTGATGTTTTTGTACTCTTCCTCCATGGAGACTGAGTGTCCAATAGGGATACATCCATATATGTTACCATTGTGAAGTAAAAAAAACTTTAAAATTACTTTTGAGTGATCAATAAAGAGTCTCCACTCACTTGAATTAATTTCATAGCCACAAGAAGCCCTTCAATATCACTGCATTATACAAAGTGATTGTCGGAATCGAAGAACTTTCTCAGCTCTGCATCTCTGTTATGATAAAATGTGACGCTTGTGTCCTAAGAAGCATGTTTTACTCATACAGTCTGGAAGTTCAACAACTCAGCAGATTGTTTATGTAAATATAAATATCGAATTAGGTCATTCAATTCAGGTTGACTTTAAAGAAAAGGTTGACCAAACAATTCCCCAGTTGTGTATAATTTGTATATGCATCTCCTCCATCATCATAATCGACTGAATTATGTGCTTCCTCATCAATATCTGCTAACTTGGTGAAAACAGATATAGGTATTTCGTCCGAATGAGGAACTGGCAGTATTGCAGAGGAGATGCTAGAATATGTCATGTATCGTTTGTTCTTTTTATTGAATCTTTTAACACTAAAAAGGCAGAAGTAGCAATCACCTAGGTGGTTTGTTGGTTCTCTCCAAATCATCGACACACCAAATTTGATCTTAGCATTTTTACCTTGATCTCAGAATTTCGAGACAAGTCGTGCATAATCTTTAAGGTACCTATTTTTTTCTCTTGGTCTACAAGCGGTACTTTAAAATTAAGCGAGGTTAACATTCTTAACGAAGGGAGTAATGTTCGACACAATAGGGGATAAAGTGAGGCATCCACAGTTATAGCAGAATATATCTGGCTCGCTACAGCACTTTCTTCTCCGAGAGGATGTAGACATGGCTAGTTTATACACTTGATGTATACACAGATGTGTTCGGATTTCCTAAACAGCTATGATGGTGATTTAAAAAAAAAAAAATCCCCAAAGTTTACTAAATCCAAATGAAAGCAACAAAAGAAAGGGAAGTTTAACTAGTATCAATTGGATTAACGATTTATAATATTTTACATACTTACATGTACGTAAATAAAACAATTAAAAGAACCAAATACAACACTGCGATCGGAATTTTGGTGAAATATCCTTTTTATGATATTTTGATTCTATGATTCTTTCTTTTCTTTAACTTCACTACAAATAAACCAAAAATATTTTAATCTTGAAGTAAAGCTATAATATAGATGTATATATTATATTTTTACTAATATGCTTTAATCGTGTAGAATAAAAAAATAAGAATGTTTAAGGCAATATTGCATATTTAAGGATTTACCGACCTATAAGCATGCTGTATAATTGCATACAGATAGGAAGTAAATACCAACAAGGTTTTCTCTTTCGGAATCCCGGGATTACATTTTTCCGAAATTTCACGGTGTTTTCACCTTTGTAAAACACCGGGTTTCATTATTATATAATATTTGCTTCTTTCCGTTTTATTCTAGAAGTATTACCCGGCATTTCCAGGAGTCGTTAGGTGCTGATGTTATGGAAAATATTATTAATATTAAAGGTGGATTTTAGCCTTTGGGAAAAATACCTGCTATATAGTATATATGTAGCTATATGCTAACAATTGAATGCAGAACATTGAAAAAAGAATGTTAATTAATATGACAAGACGGTATGCTAAAAATCCAGAAAAAACATGGTAATTTTGACAATTTGAAGAACGGAGAGAAAAGTACCTTAGCTGTAATATTGCTGTATTACATTAGCTTCTAGAAATAATAAGGGAAAGAAATATATATAAATCCCACTCCTCATCTAGCAAAGACACAGGCAGAATTACTTTATGTTGATCATCAATTCTACTCTGAGTCCAATAAGGCCAGCCCTTATAACTCTACAACCAATCCGCAGTGTTGCTCTCCATTATCAATTAACTCACCCCCATAACGATAACAATTTGGAAAAAAAAAACACTTCTTAGGTTGCAACTACAAAAATTATTACACTCGTCTAAAGTAATATTGTTTACTGCTCTAACTTTAGGCCTCGCTCTTGCACCCTACAAAAATTCTTATGCGTAGTCATTGCTACATTCATTTTATTTTTTATTTCCATGTTTTAATTTAAAACAAAAAAATAATAATATTATTATTTTTTCGTAAGTATAATTTATTTTTAATGTAAAAATTAATGTATGCCATAAACAAGAAATAAAGAATAAACAAGATATACCCGACTCTTAATTCAATTTAAATCGACGAGTATTGTAACAAGTTATTTGTATGCTCATTATAATAGGTATACAATCAATAAATGTATATTGTTTTTTATTAGAATTTAGAATTGATTTAATTAAACAAATTATGTAAACAGAAATAAACTATAATTTCATTTCATATATGATTGTAAAGAAATACCAATAAACAAATTAGTATATATAAAAGTAAGGAATTTAAATTTGTAAAATTTATGGAAGTAAAATTCGTTTAATAATTCAATTGTGTCTTATTTGTTGAATAATTTAAAGGTATATATTTTTATAAAAACAGCTTTATTGTTTGTGCCGCTTTAAAAAACAACAACTATATAACTACTAAGTAAGTTTTTTCTTTTCTAAAAATAAAACTAAATAATAATCCTTCATCATCGAATGGTAGAACACTTATGAATTATTGATAAAGAATAGTCTAACTTTTTTGAGTGTAGGGACTTTATTACCGTTTGAAAGCATGAAGTAGCCGAATAAGTAATGAATACAGTTGTAAAAATATGACCTGCAGATATGTACACATTAAAGAAAACGATAATTAACGTAGTAACACTGACAATGTTAAGAATGTTTGTTAGGAGAGCAGCTTAGCTGTCATAATGTTTTATTAAATTAGCTACAAGGAGCTATGAGGGGGCATGGAAATACATAAACAGAAGTTATTTCAATGTCTTAGATTTTAAACGATCAAGTACTTGAGCCAGTGATTTACCATATACAAGAAAGCTACAAAATTCAATTATGAATTGAATTTAATACTTAAGGGTCTAAATAAATAATTTCTCCTTCACCATATACCTATTTGGCCTATCGATACTACACTCATATGCAGTCCATGAATAAAAAGTAAACGTTATGAGTTACTAACCATATCAGAGTTCGAGATAACTGCACAAATCTTTTTTTTAAAGGTTTTTATTTTACAATATATGTATAATATTAAAAAATACATCATAAGAAAATGGGTTAACATTAAGTAAAAATATAAATAAACATCGTAGTTTAAAATTAGTTCCAAATTACCTCTTTTGTTACAAAAGTAGACTAAAAACCTATATGTATAATAAATAAGGAATAATAAAATGAGATTAATAAAAAACACCCTCAAAAATAAAAAACCTAGAAGATCCAAAAAGCTCAGAAATCTAAAATTTAAGTACCTAGGATTTTCAAATCTAAAGCCATGTACCTTGAAGCAGCGGTAATAATTATGCGTCTTAACTCCATGCTATTCATTGATTTCTTCAAGGTAAACTTTTTTGCAACGTAAGTTAAGTATGCCAAATCCGATTGTTATAGCCTTCTAAGGAATAAACTTATTTTTGGGACCCCAAAAAGAATTATGGCCGAGATGTGGTTTGGCGAGGTGTTTATATGTTTTTCTAAGTTTCTTGCAACAAACTTCCTCAGTAACAGCAAAAACGGACATACAGTAAAAGAATGAACAACTTATCGTAGTCTTTACAATAACCATTAAATATTATCCAACCCGTATCCACTTGAAATTGAGTAGTGAAATTACTGCACTTGGGAATCCTTTCAGTGGAGTTCAATGTCTTGTTTTTAAACTTAGAATACGGACATATTTTCTACAAACAGTAATAGCTTCAGTGGATACTTCTATTTTCATAGGCCAAGCAGTTTGCTGATGGTAAGTTGCTACTTTCCTTTGTGAAAGAAAGAATAGATTGTAAAAATCGAAACAAAATTAGTTGTTCATTTTTCGATGAAGTGAGATAAAGTTACGTTCAGATGAGATTAACATTAACTGATCGTACAATTGTTGTCAGATAGTCATTATTATAAATGGGGAAAAATATAGAATTGATTAAATGTTTTGTGAATAAAAAACGATTAACAGTTGTTGTCATCGTTCATTTTTTAAATTATGTTCATTCTTTCATAGATCAGCTTAGTAGTAACATCTCTCTCTCTCTCTCTGAAAGGTAGCGCCTACTTTTGGTCTAAATTTAGAAAAAATGCATAATAAATATTAATATTTTTTGTTTAAATATAATTTGATAATACTTTCCATGCACGAATGTTATTTTAAATGTTTAAGGTTCTATAGTAGTAATACATTTTCTCCCTCCAAAATCATTTAACATGCAACAATGATAAAAAGGGTATTAGTTCAGTAGTTGTAAGTTTTGCTCCTACATTCTCCTTGCGTTCTATGAAATGACCTAGTTATTATTTATGCTATTAAAACAAAGGGTGGTTTTATTACCAAAAGAAGATCCCTCATCTTTTGGCAATATTCCTTTAATTGGTCAGATAGATTTGCACTAAAACTTTACAGCATTATAATTATTCATTCTGAACTAGAAATTGTCTTTGAAGTCTAAATACACATTACACAATGTATTACACACTCCTTGTCTAGGAGTCCCAGCATTTTGAACCTACTCATACTGAATTCAAGTGAATAATTCTTATAAATTTTTTTTTGAAAAAATACGCTATTTGTTACGAGTAAACATTTTGGTGGCTTATGTATAGAGTTTTATATGTAATAGAATGCAAAAAATGTCGGCTAAGTGTTTAATAGTGATGGGTTTCGGTATGAAAATCCTACACTGGTGTGAGACCGTCATAATTTTAACTAATTAGGTACACAATTAAGACGGAACAAGAATCATTCCACGTTATGTTTAGTCTTTAACTTCTTTTAAAAAATTCAAAAATGTGCCTGTCCACAGTAATCTGGTAAATGAATTTATAATTTACGTAGAAGTTTCACATATAGATCTTTCCCAAATACTTATACTAGAGGATTTTTCTTTTGTTATATTACCCTCAAGCCCTTGAGTCTGGATAATTCTGGCTCCATCAGACACATCTTCCAGACTTCCTTCTGACAATTGACTTTCTCTATAGAGTAAACATATCCGGTCCTTGAGAACTTTCAACTTCTTGGCACCGCCTTTTTAACTCTTCCACAGAATCCCGTTTATTTATACGCAGGAGAAAAGGTCCTCCCGTAAAGGGAGCCACTGTGACGGAGATCATATCCAAAGGATGAGGAGTAGACGTGCTCTTGGACAAGTCCTCTTGGATCACAGAAGAAGATTCAGACTCTTTCTTATTCATCATTCTTGTTTTGATTAACAGTTATTAATACTCAATTGTTAGTACTTTGTACTTTGTAACAATAAATATTATTATATATTTATTTAATTTGTCAATTATGATATAACTAATTTTTTACACAAAATAATTTCACTTTACTGCACACTGTTGCCACTACTCATATCTGTAAGTAACGGTATACTAGTACTATTATTCAATAAAACTAATACAAAATATTTAGAGAGGGAGACTCTAAATGGCCCTTACACAAGCAAGTATAGAGCTCAATATATAGAGTAAATATATCCAAGGTCTGATCCACTTTTATTCATATTAATTTCTAATTACTCCATCGTCATAACTACCATACAACCAGCAATCGCTAGTTTTGTCCTTATTAATTTTTAAGTTAAACCTTTATTCAAATCTTTGATAGAGTCGTATTACTCTTTTTATCTTATCACAGGGTTCCTTTTCACTTTCGTTTTCTACGAAAATATTGTTGTCATCGGCATTAAAATGAATTTTAAAATTTTCCTTCCAACTGGGACTACTAAAAACTATTAAACTAACACAATGAAAGATTCCCACATTGAAGGAAATATCTAATTAATTTAGAATTAATTGTTGATTTAGGCTTTCTGAAATAAACGGCAATTATTATGCCATGCTTCTTATTTTCTAGTGCTTTTTGAGTAACAGTACCCGTGTTGATACTAGTGTTGACAGTTCTTTTATTTGGCATAAATCTCATTTGCTCTTCAGGTCTTATTTTCTTAAGTTTTAGCATTATCATTTTCGTGAATGTACAAGGGATAATTTTGATAACATTTCTAGTAAAGTGATTGGACCAAGGTTGTTTATTTTTCTTTATAAGGCTTATTCAAAATAGTAATTATTATTAGGGCAATTTTTTCCGCCCTTGTGTTTTCTTAACCGACGTAGTTATCGGCCATCTCCAAATTACCGTTTTCTGGTGCGTCTGTTTTTTTACTTGTCCTTTCTACTATCAAAAATTATTTAAAAAAGTTATCCTTAATTATTTCCCCGAGGCTAACAAGATGACTAAAACCTCGAGATTGTGTAAATTAATAAAAGGAGAAGAAACTAGAAATCCTACACCATATCTGTCAAGGTCACATACAGGGTATCACTCCGATGCCGATTTTCAATTCCACTCTGAGACCAACAAAGATAAATCCTCAACATGCCCTCTGTGTTACTCTCTGTATTTTATAAGGAGCAACAACAGTGATTACTTTGTACTTAGACGTTATCTCTTCAAGAATAAAGATAACTAAAACTTTAAAATAAATTGCGATATATGACTCTTAAGTTGAGTAGATTTCTAGTCGTACTGATATATTTTTCTCAAATTAAAATATGGCTTTTCATGATATCACAAATGACGTCACTTTATCATGTTCCCTTATGACATATGTTACTTTTTCTTTCCTTCGCTGAATTCACCACGTTATTTGAGTCAAAAGTAGGAAATCATGGAGTTTATATTGTCAGTTACACAGTAAAATTCAAACTATACTTGCAGACAAGAAAAGTTACCAAAAATGTACATGGGAATTACGGACACCCGTAAAATTCCTCATTTATATACTTTTATAATATCTTTAATGTTTATCTTTTCAAGTTTAATTATATTTTTTAATATACACTTTTGAGTTACAAAATAAATACATCACGATCTCTGTGGTTTGATAAAAGTAAAATGCATTATTACTAACATGAGGCGTTCAAATATTATATGTTTTTATCTACATTTCAAAGTATTTAAAAAAATACAAATAATTTTAGAATATTTTGCAGCACACTGCTGATACAAACGTGAAAGAAAAAAAAATATAGTTTTTCGCCCTTAAAATTAATTACCCTACGTATCCACAGTATTTCTATAACGAATATTCTTTCATTTTCATTTTATACAGGATTGGGGAGCAAAACATGGACAAATTAATGCTAATTTTCTCATTAATATAGGAAGGTTGAGTAATTCTTTTTGTAATTCTGCTTCAGCCAACTCTTTGTGCATAGACAAACCAAAATATTTTTTTTCATTTAGTCATAATTAGTGAGCAAAAAGCTAAAAAGTAGCGCATTTCAGATCTCCTAGATGCTGAAGTTGATGTGGCGAGGATTATGGACATTATGAAGTGATCCAGGAGCCTGGTTTTCAAGGTGATCAAGATGAAGAATGACTGAGGAGACCTCTCGAGAAAATGTAAGGTGTGGCGAGAACAATTTAAAGAGGGATCCAGAGTTCCTGTCCAACTTCGAGAAGAAGATCAAGCAGGACCCAACTAAATCCATGAATAGCCCCGCCAATAACTTCTCCGTGGATGCTGGACCATCAGGAGGGCCGTGAAGGACAACTTAGGATTGTCCTCATACGCGAGGCTGACACAACCTTCTGAAAGAGGTCGTGAAGGCCAGGAACATCTCCAGTCCACATTTTAGCAACTCTGGACATTTTTCGAGTAACCATTCTGGGCTTCGATGATTAGGATCCATATCATGAAAATATTCAAAAATTATCAATAGAAATCAAGTTAATTATAGCCTAATTATGCACTCAGCATAAAGAACATCTAAATCAATAATATACTAGATTTTTCTAGTTGGCAATCTGAACAATTTTGTAGTTTTAAAAGCTGTTATCATTATTTTTTATTCCTGAGGAAGGAACATCTAACTATTAAGTGTTTGAGGGCATGGAAAATGGAGAGTAGCACTAAGGATTTGTTATGAAGTTTAAGTGCTTAGCCTTGTTCCAATTTAAGATTGATATCACAGTAATGTATGCCTATATCTTTGTTAAATACAGAATGGGATGTGTATTTATTACCTTCCTCTCATATTGCTTGCACCTAATATGATCAAACATAATGACGGATAAACTTTTCTCTCCTACACATTCCTCAAATTTTATTTTTTTCTAGATAACAGCAGAGGATATCTTTTACAACTCTATTTATACTGTATAGTAGTTGTTCTCAAACTTTTTAACGTGTAGGCGGACCTCTGACTGTGTGGGAGAAGAGAATAAACTAACCTGTCATAAAAATTTGATTTAAAGTATGAAATTATATTAATAGCATGTTTAATATTAAACAACAGTACAAAAAATTATTTTTTCTTTTAATTAGAAATACTTTTTTTCAAAATGATGACATAAATAAAATTATTGTTGTCAAAGAAATTAAACCATTTCTTGTGTATAAAAAAAGTTCATCAAAAGTTTTTTTTCTATAACAAAAATTGTCAAAATTTTAAAAGTTTTATCAAAAACTTGAGGATCTAAAAAAAATTTTATAGTATACACTGTAAAAAATTTGAGATTCATTGTTCTTTAGTGTTGCTGTTTTTTTAAATTTAATATTTCGATCTAGTATTTCAATATTCTTTTTAATTAGAAAAAAACATAGATAAATATAAAATCAATTTTTATTTTATTCCGTGTATAATTTTGGATATTTTCAGTCTTCACAAATAGTTGTACGAGTTCAAAATAACTATACCATGTAAGATTTTCAAAGTGTGTGTACATTTAGTTAGACAACCATATATATGTTATACATAAATAAACAATAATGAAGAAAGATCAAAGAAGTAAAAGCAAAGGTTATATGCGAAGTGATTATTATAAAATTGCTTTTAAAATATTCCTTTTGATCATAACTAAACTATTGCATTTATTTATATTTTATTTCATGATATGATACCTGATATGGAATTTGGTCATTTAATGTGTTTTACATTTCTTGAACGAGCTAAGTTTTTAACACTTGAGTAGATACAACATTTTTTTTAAAATCACCTTTTATAATACAGGTTACTTCACTTAAAACGATACACTTTTAAAAGTGAATAAAAGCCAATTTAACGTCAAAGCTGTCAGACAAGAGAAGTTTAAAAAGTGATTGCTTGGTGAACCTCTTGAACCAGTTCAGTATTATGGAGCAATTTTGAAAAGTGGAAAATAGTATGTAAAAGAATACAATAAAGGATAAAATTCACTTCTGGACAGTAATTGGATCACATTCATTCTCAGATAGAGAGGGAAAGAAAGACATGAATGTAGGAAAAACATTCATGTTTGTGCATACTGTATGTAGAGTTGTTGGAATCGTTAAAAAAAACGAATTTGATTGGTTGAAACAGATTATATAAAAAAAGGAATAAAACACGTTGGTAATCTCGCATCTTCTAAACATTTTTCCTCAGTATTGTACTAATCATCAGCAAGGAAACTTCCTCGCGCTACTCTCTCACGTACATCATCATCATGTCGAAGAAAACGTACCTTTTTTCATGGGTTTCTAACAACGGAGGTACTGATGTGTGGAATGATGATTTGGAAAATAAAAGTATATCTTGCCGTTTTTGTCGTTTCTCGTGACCATCTCGTTCTTTATGGCAAGTAATCTGCCATTCCAAAACCTCCCATCAGATCAACAACTTAAGTCTTCAATAAACACAAGATCCAAGGAGACGAAGGAGAATTAAACGGTTCATCATTCAATTTGGACGTAGCACAGTTATTTGTGTCGTGTAACATCCCTTTAAATGTTCTGGATCATCCCAATTTCTACAAGTTTATTGAAAAATATACTGTAAAAACTTCTCCAGGTCTATGGGTCGGTAACAACTTGGTTAAGAATGTATGTCAAGGAGTTTCGAATAGAATAAAAGAAGAGGTGGAAGAAAAAGATATTTTCGTTGCACTAGATGAGACAAGAGATCATTAAGGGGGCAAGAACTACAAGTTTGATTGGCCTTTTGACGGACCTTTCTGTGGGAGGCCTTACATTATTGACTTGATTGAGATTGCAAATGCAAACAATGTAAAGAGCGTCGTCATAAGCTCAGTTTATAAGTTATTGGGAGAGGATTTTTTCCCGTGTAGACTTAAAGTTTTCATCACTGATGCCGCCTTGTATTGTCTCAAAGAAGAAGATCCTCGAAAAAAAATTCCCGGAATTGATTCACATTACATGTATTGCTCATGGATTACATAGAGTTGCAGATATGGTTCAACAATAGTTTCCTCGAACGAACGAACTTATTTACAATGTGAAGAAGATGTTTTTGAATTTTGGAAGAAGAAAGAGAGTATTTACTGCTTCGTACGAAATTCCCCTCCCTCCATCACCAATTATAACAAGATAGGGAACTTGGTTAAAAACAGTGGAGTACTACTACCGTTACTTTGACGTCTTCAGAGAATATTTAAACAGCCTTGATGAAGATTTGACAGCAACCAGAAGAGCACAAGAAATAATTAATAATGATTCCTTCAGAGAAGAAGTCGTATTTATACAAGAAAATTTTCGTCAAATACCTTTGGCAATAACTGCGCCTGAGGAAAGATTGCCTCTTCTTACCAGCCTAACCATAGTAGAAAGTCTGACTCAAGATTTGAAGGAAAAGCCATTCAAGACCAAGTTAAAAGATGTGCTTCAAAAGAATCCTGGCTACACAAAACTAAAGCAACTCTCAACATGTGAAAACCTTGTAAAATTGTGATGCTGAGAGTCTTTAGTAAGATGAATATCATCAATACGAAATGGAGGTCCAAACTAAGTACTAAGAAATTGAGGGAACTATTGATCACCAAATGGAATGAATGTTTTGTTATCATTTAATTGTCAACGCGTAAATATTAACAATATTTTTTAAATAATTTGTTACTTTTTGCCTCATTTCTATTCTTTAGATTTCGTGCCAAAGTTATCTATTCATCCTTTATGGGCAGTGGTCACTAAGAAGTAATGAGTACACTTCCTGTAATGATGGGGTTGATTTTCTCTAACTAACAATATATTTTGTCTTGCATAAATTTACAGTATATAATATACATTTATAAAGTTATTTATAGGGAAGTTATATATTAATAATATACAACAATCTCTCTTCCTTCATGTGTAAATAAATAAATAATTTAAGTTAAAGGTATATTCTAAACGATACTCTTTTAATTGGGTTGGAATCGATATTTACTTTGAACTCTGGATCCAGCGATATATACAATTGCACCACTCTCATATGTAGCTATTATATTTTTGAAGTAATTTCCATGGACATCCAATGCATCGATGGGTAATTTATTCAGTTCAAATTTTTGAATAGAGTTGATGACCAAAATAGAGTTTTCTTTTTTAGACACTTGCATACTCTTGCATAGTGGCCTCTCTTATCACATCTTGTTCATTCGACGCTTTTTGTATGGCAAACTTTTCCATTCATATGAGGAAATTGGAAACCACACTCTCTAAACAATCTTTCTTAGCTCTTGTTCAACGATCTTATAGAACTTTGTCTTCTTCGATATATATTGAATCCACATGACTGTATTTGCGTTAACACTCTTTGATACTAAATCATTTAGACTATTTTGGTTATTCTTTGACGTTTCTACTATTCTCCATTAATTTATACTTCACATATTTTATTTGCATCATCAAATAATCTTAATTGTGCTTCTCTATACTTCCGGACTCCGGTTAATTTGTTAGACGTCATCCTTGAATTTTCTTTCAAATAGAAGTTACATACTTGTATCTCAGGACTAACGATGATTAAATCCACCTTTTATATTGATATTCGTAAACAAAGTCTTATATTATGGCAATTAATATTTAATACTCTTTGTATCATACAATAAATTATGACTAACATTTAGACATTTTCTTGATAATATTATTTTGATTAAGTAGTACCAAGTAAAGCTATATTTTGGTAAAGGGAAGCTTCTATATGTAGTAACCTTTCAGATAAGTTGTAATGTTAAAAAAATCATAATCTTTATAAGTATGTTCAAAATTACCCATCGGCCAACAAGTATGACTTATCATATATGAATTTATGTTTATTTATGTCCGAAAGAAAACAAAGGAACCAGATAGTTGAAGTTGTATTTGCAGGCGCGCTTGCGCAAAACACGATTCCCACAACCCTATAGGCTATAGCTAAAGTTGATAATATTGTAGAGAAAAACGCGTGCAAGGAGAAGGGGGAAAAAATACATATGGTATCATTGTTTAAAATACTGATGTGATTATCATCTGCCTGCTTTATTATGATTTTGAGTGTATAACGAAAGTATTTATTAGCAAAATGTTTAATGAAGATATACTACTTAGACGTTTTTATCTGTGACAGTAGATTTTATAACATCACATTCCATGAAATTGTAATTCATTATGAACCTTATTCTCAGAATAATAGTTAATGAAACGACAAAGTAGAGTATTTCAAAATATATTTGAAGTTCCAAGTTTAAAAAAAAAGGCTTTAATTAAATATAATCTACATAATAAAAAATATACCATCATACATTTATGTTAAATATACAAAATTAAACAATTGGCATCATATAACTAATAACACTAAATTATATATACAGAATATTGAAATAAAAGATTGATCCAAATAATATTTTCTTGTTCTGACACCGGAATCCAGTTAAAGATGTCATAACTTTAGGTTCCAAAACACAAGCGAGACGTGGAGTTTAATCAAAAAAGATAATCACCCCTCTTCTTCATGTGGAATTTGCTATATACAATTGTGCACAGGATAGATATATCTCTACCGATGAGATCTAACTAATTATTAATAATAAAGTAAATATCAAAATCATAAAATTACGCAATAAATATACTAATAAAAAAAATGTTAGAAATAAATCCATCTTAAAGATTTAGAGCAAAAACTATTTATGTAGTAATGTCCGGCGATATTACTCCTTATTAAGAGCATCAAAAAATATATTTTCCCCGTTATTTATGCTTATATAACAACATACTATTATCATGAAGGATATACACAATTGCTAGTTATATTGCTACACCCAATGTAACTACCCTGTTGTTGTGACCATTTAAGCAGTTGTTTTTGCCTTTTATGAGTTTTTTGAACACCATTTGTTGGAGCCTATCAACCATAGCTAAGCCTTAAGTGATAAAAAAAGTAATATTTATTGATTATGTAATATTGGAAAACCTAATTATCATACCCAAGTCTTTAAGTGAAGAAACTAGTCTCAGACAAACTAGTTGCAAACCATCCAAAGCTACTACTCCCGTTGTTGTGACCATTTAAGCACTTGTTTTTGCCATTTAATGAGTTGTGTATCATAATTCTTGATAATTTTAGCTAAAATAGAATCATATTTTAGGATTAGATTTTTAAAAAAAATGAATACTTACTGTTAGATGGTACAAAATTCAAAGTTCTATTTCGTAATTTTGTGTGGACGACTCTAAACATGCTGAAAATTATCCTAACTTCACAATTCTATAAATGGCATCAGTACCAACATTCTCCATTAATTAATGATGGTTCCTCGGCAAGGGATAGGCTTACTCGTGTATTCCTCCATAAATTTTTTGAACGTAGATGATCAGCAATGGATAAGGTTATATTACATGCAATAAGCATCTTTGTGAGATCAGAGTTAAAGTCTGACTTGATGTATTCATCATTAACTTGATTTTTTAGATGAATATTCATGCTCTTGATATGAGATGTGGATAATGGGTGGCGGGTAATTCTAGACAGAGGACTAAGGGCACATTTATATCGAATAATCCGACAACCCATCTGTTTCTCATCCGGTAAGTATTTTCCAAATTCCTGGGCCTCCATTATCAGAAATCCAGACAGAAGGCGACGATATTTAAGGCATTTTATTCAGTTCTCTATCGACTATCACCATCTACTATTATATTAATATTGAATAATAAAGGCGGGAATGATAACGTCCCCCAAAGGGGGAGGTGAAAAATATTACTTGTGTTCCTAACTATGGGGCTAACCTTAAGGACCCCCAGGAGGTTTAAAGTCTACATAGGAAGGCTATATTCAAATAACAGAGCAGTCATGCTTTTAATTTTAACTTTTACCTTACTCTTGGGCTTATTTAGGGTGGTAAAGATAGTAGAAGTAAGAAAGGGGGCTTTGATTTCTTAGGGTTAACATAATTTAATTTGCACTTAAAGCTTGCCGCTTGGCTAACCTTACTTTTAGGGTGTAATCACGTTATAATTTCATTATAAAAATAGCTTAAAGCTTAAAAGTATATTTTAAAGTGTTTAGCACATAGGGTTTTGAGCCCTAAAGAGTTAAGGAATTATCTAAAATAATTATTTGGGCTAGAGCATCTAGTATTTACAAAATACTTATTTTGATTAAACTACCAAACAAAGTGAGTCTAATAAGTAAAGAAGGTTGGGGGTATGTTATAACCTATAGCTATAGTTGATAATATTGTAGAGAAAAACGCGTGCGAGGAGACAGGGGGGAGAAAGACATATGGTATTATTGTTTAAAATACTTATGTGATTATCACATCAGTATTTATCAGTTGCCTGCTTTATTATGATTTTTGAGGGTGTAACGAAAGTATTTATTAGCAAAATGTTTAATAAAGATATACTACGTATAATTGACTTAGACGATTTTTATCCGTTACAGTAGATTTGGAAACGTCACACTCCATGAAATAGTAATTTATTGTGAACCATATTCTCAGAAAAATAACTAATAAAACGACAAAATAAGAGTATTTCGAAATATATTTGAAGTTCCAAATTTAAAATAGAAGGCTTAAATTAAATACAATCTACATACTAAAAAATAAACCATCATACATTTAAGTTAAATATACAAAATTAAACAATTAGAATCATATAACTAATAATAACAATAAATTATAAATACAGAATATTGAAAAAATAGATTGATCAAAATATTAACTTCTTGTTCTAACATCGGAATTCAGTTCAATATGTCATAACTTGAGGTTGCAAAATACAAGCCAGACGTGGAGTTTAATCAAAAAATAATCACCTTTTTTCCTTATGTGCAAGTTGCATATACAATTGTGCATAGGATAGATATATTTCTACCGATGAGATTTTAATAATTATTAATAATAAAGTAAATCATAAAATAATGTTAGATTTCAATCCATATCTTCTTCCAATCTTAGTAAGAACAGCTAATTTTTTAACATGACATCGTAAAGATTTAGAGCAAAAGTTAATTATGTAGTAATGTCCGGCGATATTACTCCTTATTAAGAGCATCAAAAAAGATTTTTTTCTCCGCTATTTATGCTTATATAACAACATATATACACAATTATCACCCTTACCTATAGCTATAGTTGATAATATTGTAGAGAAAAACGCGTGCGAGGAGGAGGGGGGGAAAAGACATATGGTATCATTGTTTAAAATACTGATGTGATTATCATCTGCCTGCTTTATTATGATTTTTGAGGGTATAACTAATGTATTTATTAGCAAAATGTTTAATGAAGATATACTACGTATAATTGACTTCGACGTTTTTATCCGTTACAGTAGATTTGAAAAAGTCACACTCCATGAAATTGTAATTCATTATGAACCTTATTCTCAGAATAATAGCTAATGAAACGACAAAGTAGAGTATTTGAAATATATTTGAAGCTCAAAGTTTAAAAAAGAAGGCTTTAATGAAATATAATCTACATACTAAAAAATAAACCATTAAACATTTAAGTTAAATATACAAAATTAAACAATTAAAATCATATAACTATTAATAATAATAAATTATAAATAAAGAATATTGAAATAATAGATTGATCCAGATAATTTTTTCTTGTTCTAACATCGGAATTCAGTTAAATATGTCATAACTTTAGGTTGCAATACACAAGCGAGACGTAGAGTTTAATCAAAAGATAATCACCCCTCTTCTTCATGTGGAAGTTGCTATATACAATTGTGCACAGGATAGATATATCTCTACCGATGAGATCTAACTAATTATTCATAATAAAGTAAATGTCAAAATCATAAAATTAGACAATAAATATATTAATAAAAAAATGTTAGAAATAAATTCATCTTAAAGATTTAGAGCAAAAGCTAATTATGTAGTAATGTCCGGCGATATTACTCCTTATTAAGAGCATCAAAAATATTTCCCCCCGTTATTTAGGTATGCTTATATAACAACATACTATTATCATGAAGGATATACACAATTGTTAATTATAATGCAACACCCAATGTAACTACCCTCGTTGTTGTGACCATTTAAACAGTTGTTTTTGCCTTTTATGAGTTTTCTGAACACCATTTCTTGGAGCCCATCAACCATAGCTAAGCCTTAAGTGATAAAAAAGTAATATTTAATGACTATGTAATATTGGAAAACCTAATTATCATACCCAAGTCTTAAAACGAAGTAAGTAGTCTCAGACAAACTTGTTGCAAACCATCCAAAGCTACTACCCCCGTTGTTGTGACCATTTAAGCAGTTGTTTTTGCCCTTTACTGAGTTGTGTATCATAATTCTTGATATGTTTAGCTAAAATAGAATCATATTTTATGGTTAGATTTAAAAAAAATTGAATACTTACTGTGAGATAGTACAAAATTCAGAGTTCCATTTCGATATTCGTAAATACTTTTTACTGATAACTTGATCGTCATTTGGTGTGGATGACTCAAAACATTTTATATGTATTTCTATAAATGACATCAGTAACAACATCCTCCATTAATTTAATGATGGTTCCTCGGGAAGGAATATGTTTACCCTTGTATTTCTCCATAAATTTTTTGAACGTAGATGATTAGCAATGGATAAGGTTATATTACATGCAATAAGCATCGTTGTTAGAGATCAAAGTTAAAGTCTGACTTGATGTATTCATCGTCAAATTGATTTTATAGATGAATATCCATACTCTTGTTATGAGATGAGGATAATGAGTGGCGTGTAATTCTAGACAGGGGACTAAAGGCACATTTATATCGACAAATCCGACAAACCATCTGTTTCTCATCCGGTAAGTATTTTCCAAATTCCTGGGCCTCCATTTTCATAAATCCAGACAGAAGGCGACGTCATTTTGGGGATTTTATTCAGTTCTCTATCGACTATCACCATCTCATATTATATTAATATTGAATAATAAAGGCGGGAATGATAACGTTCATGATTGATAGAAGAAGATGTATATTATTTAATCAATGATGCCATAAGTAATTCTTCTTTTCTCCTCGCACGCTTTTGTATTCTTACCAAAATTATCACCCTTAGCTATAGGTGAGGGTGATAATTTTGGTAAGAATACAAAAGCGTGCGAGGAGAAAAGAAGAATTACTTATGGCATCATTGATTAAATAATATACATCTTCTTCTATCAATCATGAACGTTATCATTCCCGCCTTTATTATTCAATATTAATATAATAATATTAGATGGGGATAGTCGATAGAGAACTGAATAAAATGCCTAAAATAACGTCGCCTTCTGTCTGGATTTCTGAAAATGGAGGCCTAGGAATTTGGAAAATACTTACCGGATGAGAAACAGATGGTTTGTCGGATTTGTCGATATAAATGTGCCTTTAGTCCCCTGTCTAGAATTACACGCCACTCATTATCCTCATCTCATAACTAGAATATGGATATTCATCTATAAAATCAATTTAACGATGAATACATCAAGTCAGACTTTAACTCTGATTTCACAAGGATGCTTATTGTATGTAATATAACCTTATCCATTGCTAATCATCTACGTTCAAAAAATTTATGGAGAAATACAAGGGTAAACATATCCCTTCCCGAGGAACCATCATTAAATTAATGGAAGATGTTGTTACTGATGTCATTTATAGAAATACATATAAAATGTTTTGAGTCATCCACACCAAATGACGATCAAGTTATCAGTAAAAAGTATTTACGAATATCGAAATGGAACTCTGAATTTTGTACTATCTCACAGTAAGTATTCAATTTTTTTAAATCTAACCATAAAATATGATTCTATTTTAGCTAAACATATCAAGAATTATGATACACAACTCAGTAAAGGGCAAAAACAACTGCTTAAATGGTCACAACAACGGGGGTAGTAGCTTTGGATGGTTTGCAACAAGTTTGTCTGAGACTACTTACTTCGTTTTAAGACTTGGGTATGATAATTAGGTTTTCCAATATTACATAGTCATTAAATATTACTTTTTATCACTTAAGGCTTAGCTATGGTTGATGGGCTCCAAGAAATGGTGTTCAGAAAACTCATAAAAGGCAAAAACAACTGTTTAAATGGTCACAACAACGAGGGTAGTTACATTGGGTGTTGCATTATAATTAACAATTGTGTATATCCTTCATGATAATAGTATGTTGTTATATAAGCATACCTAAATAACGGGGAAATATTTTTGATGCTCTTAATAAGGAGTAATATCGCCGGACATTACTACATAATTAGCTTTTGCTCTAAATCTTTAAGATGAATTTATTTCTAACATTTTTTTATTAATATATTTATTGTCTAATTTTATGATTTTGACATTTACTTTATTATGAATAATTAGTTAGATCTCATCGGTAGAGATATATCTATCCTGTGCACAATTGTATATAGCAACTTCCACATGAAGAAGAGGGGTGATTATCTTTTGATTAAACTCTACGTCTCGCTTGTGTATTGCAACCTAAAGTTATGACATATTTAACTGAATTCCGATGTTAGAACAAGAAAAAATTATCTGGATCAATCTATTATTTCAATATTCTTTATTTATAATTTATTATTATTAATAGTTATATGATTTTAATTGTTTAATTTTGTATATTTAACTTAAATGTTTAATGGTTTATTTTTTAGTATGTAGATTATATTTCATTAAAGCCTTCTTTTTTTAAACTTTGAGCTTCAAATATATTTCAAATACTCTACTTTGTCGTTTCATTAGCTATTATTCTGAGAATAAGGTTCATAATGAATTACAATTTCATGGAGTGTGACGTTTTCAAATCTACTGTAACGGATAAAAAACGTCTAAGTCAATTATACGTGGTATATCTTCATTAAACATTTTGCTATAAATACTTTCGTTATACCCTCAAAAATCATAATAAAGCAGGCAGATAATAATCACATCCGTATTTTAAACAATGATACCATATGTCTTTTTTCCCCCCTCCTCCTCGCACGCGTTTTTCTCAACAATATTATCAACTATACCTATAGCATACATTCCTTTTTTATATATTAACTCATCCAAAGAGGTTATATATGTAGATCTATAGCCGGTAACTCCTCCTTTGTTTTTTACTCAACAGTAGGTTTAAAAAATTTACCAATAAAAACAAATTCAACCTTGAACCTATATAATAAATTGTGTGATTACAGAACACGGTTCATGTTTTTTTATATGATGAAATTTTTTGCAAGGGGGAACTGGATATACTGATAAAGTTACGGCTAGACTGACTAGCTTGATTGCATATACAAAGTAATACATTTTATTTAGCAGAATAACTCACAAGTATAGAACAGATTGAATTGAAATTTTTACAGTTGCTTTTTTAAGTTTCGTATTAACTGAAAATGATGTTAATTTTTAAAATAAAATAGTGATATCTATGTATCATTTGTTCTTTCTGTTTTTTGTTTTTTTAGTTAACAATATTACTTAATAAGTTACTACCCAGCCTTAATGAAATTTAAACTAATTTAACAAATTAAATACTGCCAAGTGATACGAGAAGTGATAATTATATAGTGACGTCATCTGAGGTATAATAAAGAGCCACATCTAGCGTAGGAAAAAAGATTTCACAAAACTTTGAATATAATAAACGCGTTTTGCCACTTTTTTTAAGCTTTACCTATGTCTAATGCTTAAGTTAGAAAACAAAGTAGTGGAAGAAAGAGATGGGGAAAACATCTGTGAGGATATTATCAAGGGAATTTAAGAGTGATAATATGACAATGGACCGTTTTATCAAGGACCAATTTGTCATGAATTCTTTGAAGAGGACCCTTGCACAGGATCTAAAGAAATGTGATAAAAAAAGCGTATATTAAGCTTTTTCTACAAGGGCGATTGGGCGATTGGGCACTACACAGCCTAGATCTGTCACTTTTTGATGAGGCTATTTTGGAGCGATTGAAGGGGTTTTTGGCATGATGTATGTTATGCTTGAGTGACTCTAGACCAAAATTTGTCAAAAAAGCTATCCAGTTCCGGTACAGATTATAACAAGTCGTTATACAGAATGGTAGTTATTTGTCTTGTGTTTTAGCAAGAACGTCCTAGACCGGTCTGAGACTGTTACAATTATAACTAATTCGGTTCTACTTTGATAAGGAGCGGTAACATTGTAAAACCTAAAATGTCATTTTTTTAGAAAAGAAAATTTATGTCCCCGGTTATTATATAGCTCGACAGTAAATTTTGGTCCACAATCTGAATACTGCACTATGATTCAAATTTCGACCCACGGTCTCGAAAAAACCACTTACGACCGAACTGAAAAAAAGGGGGTGAATTATATGCAGGTTAAAAAAAAAGTTTATGTCTCGTTTTTAGCAAGGCAACCTATAATACATCAAATATTTATCTTTAATTATAAAACCTCTATTTAGAAACTTTATCTAATTATTTAAAACTAATATTTCTAAACCTATCAGTTAAAAATTCAAATAACTAGTCAGTATTGTTATTATTTTTTAGATTTTACACAAATTGCCAATGCTATTTACCTAAAAAAATCATAAATAAATTTTTTATTTTACTTTTTATAAATAGGTGTTCCTTATGATTAAAAAATATGATGGAAAAAGTTTAAATCACTTTTATAAATATGTTAAGGTAACTTAACAGCGTGAACGTTTTAAAATCTTACACTCTTACATGTGTAATGGGAAATCCAAGTACTATTCGTACATCGAAGGATGCCGAGCTTTCCCATTTCAAGAAATTCTTTTTGGGCTATTTAAAGTTTTTCTGAAGAAAAACAACGAGCCTTAGTGTTTGGATACTTCAAAAGTTTTATTCAGGAGATATCTGAAATTTGAGACAACTTCTATATAAAAAATAAGTCCTCCAAAGTAGAATATCTCACTGTAGTGGTTATCTGCATTCTGTTTCTTCTCACATGTGATGTCTATACAATATATTTATTAAATCACTGTTTATTTTTAGTTTTTTCTACTCAAATACTTGTGTTTCCTCTCATTTCCATTTGTAAAGAGGATTTTACGCACAAAGAGTACCATTAGCAAAATATCTTAATATTTTTATGACTTGCCGTGAAAAACCCCTGCCTATTTCCTACCTTTTAATTCCTCTCAATATCTTATGTCTAAACTTCATACAATTTGTTAAAACATTGAAAGGAAATGACTACTTATAGCTAAATATTTACATCCCTATTTAAAACTCGCTAAATGATCATGAAAACCAGAAAAGGCAAGCCATGAATGAAAGTGTGGATTACAAAACAAACAAAAAATAAACTTAGAATTATAAAATTAAAAGCACACAACATTTTAATTACTTTGAGCTAAATTTATTGAAGTATTACAATATATTAATAATAATAATAATAAACGTAATAATTACACTGTCCAACAAAATCACACTTTTTTTTATGCACTAGAGCTGCATAGTGCATATGCTTAACTTAGTTCAGTGTCATCCCTTGATTCCAAATATGGCCTTATTTTTTCTCTCAATGCCTCGTGACCTTAAAAAAAAGCCATATATATATATATTTTGGCGATTTTTAAGGTTCTAACCTGTTTTCAGCCCTCTGTCTAGAAGAACATAATTACGTTAAATTACGTTAACATCATTTAAAGCCGAATGTTAAAAAGTATAAAAGCATTGTTAAATTGTCTGCATCATACTTATAATTTGAGTAATCTTTGTTTGGACTCATATGGGGTTCCACTTCATAAATCTCCAAAGGCCCAAATGTTTTACTTCTTTTTTAGGTCAAAACCTTTTGGTGCAATCCTCACTTGATCTCCATACTCTGGATTGGAGTATGTGAAGCGTTTTAGAAGCCAAGATCGAAAAGACTCATCACAATACACTAACAAGTTGAAAGTCAGCATCATGGAGCACTGAAACCAGATTTCCACGGAAAATAGTTTTGTTCTCGACAAGAATTTCATTGTTTCATAGGGTGGTGGCATTGAGTAATGCTACTCATTACATAGGTAAACATTCTTTGTTACAAGAGTTTTTTTTAATAAGTAGTACTTCTTTAATAAAATTGCAAACCACATTTAAAATAATTAAATTTCGGAAAAATTACATCTGCATCCTGTATAGCTGTAGATATCTTGACAATTTTTCAAATTTAATTAACAGAACCTGAAATGAGCTAAATAGTTCAATATAAGGTAGTTCGAAGTAAGTTGGCACCTATCGATTTCTAGAAGGTTTTTTAGAGTTGTGATCTATCACTTTCGTGAAATAGACATCTGATATTGCTGAATAGGTTACGGCTCTTTGAGATTGATATGTACATTCAATCCTTAGATGTGACTCAGTTTCTAAATAAATAACCTCGAACTAATTTTTTACATATCCTTTAAATTAATTTTCAGAAAAGTCTCCAACATCAAAAAATTCCCCTGAGATTTACTAAAAAAAAATCATCATATTTAATCGACTTTATTATGAACCATGCTTTCCTAAAGATGACACCTCGTAATAAAACCCTTATTTTGGGATGATGGCATAGAAAGATGCCAAACAATAAATATGTGTTCAATAGACCTAGTTGGTATTATAGATGCAGTAATTTTAAGGATTAATCAAGATTTTAAATTTAGTCAAGAAGTATTTTAATTTGCGTTGGTATTTTGTTAATTTATTACTTTATTACTTCTTATGTTTTTAATTCCAAAAAATGTTTGATATTGTAATATTTTTCATGATATCTATGCAGGGGGTAATTTTCCAAGCATTTTTATTTAATTCTAGTATTTTATGAAAGGTGTTAAAAAAATACTATCATAGGACATGTTATATAGAAAGTAAAATTTTCCTTTCCCTCCGAAATTTTGATTTTTCGAAATAAAACAAAATATGAATGGGCAGCAAATAAAATAATCAACGGATATTATTTTATCGACGATTTGAGCTTCTTGGGCAAGAAGATATTCATGATAGACCAGGTCCTAAGCCACGAAAATGACATATTCATTACAATACCATCCCAAGATTTCAAGTGAGCCATAAAAACAAAGCATCCAGCTGCTCAAGTTATGTATCTGAGCGTCATAGTGTCTTATGATAGGAAAATGAACTCATAATTATTGAAGGACTAGGAAAAAGGATATTCCTAGACCTACAAAAAATTTTTGAGGTGGACAGTCTTGCTAAAATTGAAGGCCAGTTAGCCTCAAGAAAATTAAATATGGACTCGTCAACGGGGCTCCACTTAATAAATCTCGCAATGCCCAAGAGTTTTACCTCTTTTAATGTGAAAACCTTCTGTTGTAATTTTCACTTGATTTCAATACTCTTAATATACTTAGCATTTTAAAAGCCAAGATTGTAAAGACTCATCAAAATGCTAACAAGTTGAAAGTCAGCATAATGGAGCACTGAAACCAGATTTCAAAGATAAATAGTTTTGTTCTCGGTTAAGAATTTCATTGTCTCATAGGATGGTGGCATTGAATAATGCTACTCATTATATAGGTGAACATTCTTTGTTACAAGAGCTTTTTAATAAATAGTACTTCTTTAATAAAATTGCTAACCATAATTAATATAATTAAATTTACGAAAAATTACATCTGCATCCTGTATCCTGGATATCTTGACGATTTTTCAAATTTAATAAAGCAAACTTGAAATGAGTAAATAAAAAAGCTAAATAGTTCAATATAAAGGGAGAAAAGAGAATTAGTTGGCACTCATCGATTTCTAGAAGGTTTTTTTAGAGCTGTGATCTATCACTTTCGTGAAATAGACACCTAATATTGCTGAATAGGCTACCCTCATTGAGAGTGATGGAAACATGCAATCCTCAGATGTGACTCAGTTTCTAAATAAATAACCTCGAACTAATTTTTTACGTATACTTTAAATTAATTTTCTGAAAAGTCTCTAATATCAAAAAATTCCCCTGCGGTTTACTAAAAAAATCATCATATTTAATAGACTTTATGCTTTTTAAACATGCTTTGCTAAAGAAAACACCTCTTAATAAAACCCGTATTTTGGAATGATGGCATAGAAAGATGCTTAAGAATAAATATACGTCCAATAAACCTAGTTGATATTATAGATGCAGTCATTTTAAGGGTTAATCAAGATTTTAAATTTAGTCAACAAGTATTTTGATTTGCTTTGGTATTTTGTTAATTAATTACTTCTTATGTTTTTAATTCCAAAAAATGTTTGATATTGTAATATTTTTCATGATGTCTATGTACATTATATTTCGTGTGTATTGTGATATTAGAAATAAATTATGTAATTATATTCTTGAAGACCTACAGTGTGCGAGGTAAAATGGTGGAACTTTTGATAACGAACAAATAGGGTAAAATGTTGTAAGAATTTAAAGGAATAAAACATTGAGGCTTTATGGCATATTTCTTTATTGATATATCTTTCTATTTTTCAAAATGAGTTCCTTTGTTAACTACCATGGTATCTCCACCCTAGGCCTAAAGACGCAGCAGCACTTATTTATGAAGTTCTTGGACATGGTTCTTTTTTTAAAATTAAAGTGTATAATTTTAGCTATCCTATGACATACTTTTAAATTTTTTTAATCTATTTTTCTTTAATCTTTGAGCCTTTGAATAAAAAGCACCTATTTTTCACTTTAAACAAAGATCATTCAAGTTATAAGTATGATCCATACATTTTGAAAATTGTTTTACAATTTTTAACATTCGGCTTTCAAATATATTAATATAATTTATCCCTATCTCCAACACCAAGTGCTTAAAACAGCTTTGAACCTTAAAATAGCCAAAAATATTTATTAATGTGTGGCCTTTTTGAAGGCCACGAGGCACTGAGAGAAAAAATAAGGCCATATTTGGAATCATGGATCAAATTATATTAAATTGAGTATATATTGTTTTTGTTCCATTTTTGATATTAGGCAGTGATACTTTCCATCTTTCATGACAACACACACTAGTTATTACTGCATGCTCAGATATTATGTCTTCACGAATTAAATAATAATGACAACAGCCATGAAAAATAAAAAACACTCGTCATATTATCATCTAGAAAAATATTGCACAAGTGTATATATAACTCTAAACATTCCTACGCACATAGACCAAATAAAAAAAATAGATCTGGATTATGCTATCTTTAGTATAGTTAAATGTCTTGGTGACCAAAAGTTAAATCAAATATTAGCTAATAATATTTAGACACCTATATTGATATGAGGAAAATTTAAGTGTAAGGATATGTATATAAAGATTTATCTAAGTCATAACTTAGATAATTTACTTTCTTTATTTCTTAATCTTTTTTTAATGAAACCTTTTTGGAGAGACACTATTTGCTTGACATGTGGCACAGTTTCTGTATATCTGCCTTTATCACGTCAATTGTATGTTTGAAATATAATTTCATGCATCTTGTATTTTATAGAAAATATGCCAACAATAAAATACAGCCAACCCTTCATTAAGCAGTCACTCAAGGGAAACTGCAAAAGTGACTCCTTAGTGCAGGTGACATTTTAAGCCAGGCTTGGTATCTTCGAAAAATTCAAAAGTTGAAAATAATTGACTAAAGAATACAATACAATTTACGACAGGGCAGTAATTAAATAACACTCATTCTCAGATAGAGAGGGAGAGAAAGAACAGTAATGTGGTAACAACATATTTTTATAAAATGTAATATAATTATTAGAGGAGGTAAAATGAGTGAGTGGTATAACTTTTTATTATTATTGAGGTTTTTATTTTATTCGCACAAATATCATAAGAATTAAATGAAGGAAGAAGGATCGCATAAAAAAATAACATAAATAAACATTTTAGTTTATAATCATCCCTCTCCTAACAAACCCTACCTAAACATATCAAAAATTTAAAATAAAAAAAATAAAAAATTTGTCAACATACAGAATTTGAAAGATATATAAAAGCATATAACAACAACTGAAACAAGAAAAAATAAAAATTAAATATAACAAGCAAGTCACCATTAAAAGTACCAAAGGTACTAGTAAAAAAGCAGTAGTAAGACTATTGTTTTTAAAAGCTACATAGTTAGTTATTAAGGAATATTCAATGTTCCTCACGGACAAAAAAATGTGCCACATTAAGAACACTACTTCTTACAAATATTGATTTAGCATAATCTTTCTGCTACTTGTTTTATAGCTTTGATATTAACTAGCCTCTCTAACTTTATTTGTCCATTATATACAAAATTAAAAAAAGGAAATTTTCGTTTTTTTATAAAACAATGTGAATTAAAATAAATTTATTTTTTCTAAAAGACCTAAATATCAATTAATAAATAAATAATAATAAATAAGCTCTAAATAAGTAGATAAAAAGATGCAATCTAGCTAGAAATAGTAAAATTCATTATAAGAAACTAATATTTCCAGAGTTAACCATAAGGTTGAAAGACAAATAGAAAACCTGAGAAATCAGCAGAGTTCATAAAATATGTAAAAGTTAAATCAATTGACGATTAATACACTTTTCAAAATGCATTTTAAATTGTTTCACAATAACAATAAGGTTTTTAAAAATGTTTAGCAGAACTTGAGGGATAAAATTAAATTAAATGGGCTGTAAAATCCCAAGGAGAAGCATGTATCCTTTGAATTTTAGTTTAGAGCATGGAATAGTTTGGAGCTCCTCATATGTCTCTTAAAACTTGAGGATAATTGTCCCTGGAGGAAAATTGTCAGCGTGAATAATTGAATTGCAAATTCGATAATATACACAATATATAAAAATAGATAAGTGAGTTTGAAAAGGATTGAGAATCGTATTTGCATTTATTGTTAATTTAAAAAACCTTTCATCCTAATTTTGAGTGCAATTTTAATATCAACTCATATTTTCTTTCACAGTGTTTAACATACTTAAATTTTGTTTTCTTTTATTTAAAAAAAAAGACATTTTGTTATTGGCAAATTTTGAAAATATTTATTGTGGTTTCAGAAAATAATTTTTATGCGTACTTATTATTTATCTAACTGAACGATAGATATGAAAACAGGGGTTGTCTAAACTAACAATTTTCCTCGAAGGCAATTTTCAACGGACAATTTTTCTTGCATTTTTTCGAATATAAAAAAATAAAAAAAGGATTACTCTTTCTTCAGTCAATTTTGAACTATATAAGCTTTCACATTGTAAGGACTTTTTCACCTCTACAGGCTCATGAGGAACATTAAAACTAAACAACTTCAACAATCTATAAAATTTCCAATAGAGTGGTGAATGCTAATTTTAACTCCATTTACATTGTCTGGTAAAATGATTGTGAGTAATTTGATTACAATTTCATGATTGAATTTGAATTATAATCTAAATATCCAAATATACTATATATCACTTTTGAAGGTCAACAGACATGGTGCATTAGACCAGGCAACATGAACTTAACCCTACACTCAGGGGCATCACAAAGAATTATAATGAATACTTTTAATAGTTCTCCATTTTGTATTTTTAATACAATTTTTTGCAAATTCAATAGTACTATCTAGTATACCTTGCAAAAAACTTACCACCTCTTCATTTATAGTTCCTGAATTATAGTTAATTTTGTTGATTGATGGTCAAAATTTTCTTGGAATCTTTTGAACAAAGGAACATCAGTTGACGATGTGGCAACTATACACTCTTGGAAAACAGTTGAAATAACTACTTCAATTATATGGGGTCTTAAAGGAAATGGTAGAAATTTTTGCCTAGTCATTTTTAGAAAAATTATGTAATATAATCAAAACGCGTAGAACGCTCATAATACGTACAAACATTAAAAAAATATTTGACGGTATCTTGTATTTTCTGAGACTCTAACAGAGTTGCTAGTTTTCCTTTGAAAAATTAAATTTGGCCTTTATTTATATATGGTCTAAAATTGAAATAAATTTGTATAGTTTTGTTTTATACAGCAATTTTTCAAGAAATTTAACTTAATAGGTTCTACTGACCATTAAAATATTTCAAGTGGCAATACAGCCTATTATATCAAAAGGCTAGAAATTCTTGGTCATGTACATATTTATTGAAATTTATACTGTATTCAGACAATCAAACTTTAGTATGATAAGAATTTGTCCCAAGAGACTCCATTTTATTTTGCAAAATATACCTCAGACAACAGGTTGTGCAGGAGGATCAAAATCTATCGCCACCACTATCCTGAGTATCAAGGACCCCTTGGAATATATTATAATACACCCTAGCCCATGATTACGCATGTTAACCGCTTGTCCACGAGGTGGACCATCGCCCTTTATCCTGAGTATCAAGGGTATTTCTAATATCCAATGATACCCCCCACGGATTCTGCAAGTTAAACACTAGGTCCAAAAGGTGTATTATTACCAAAGTTGATAATCATGAAGAGAAAAACAAGTGCAAGAAAGGGGGGTGTTGAGGAGAAAGACTTATGGCATAATTGTTCAAAATACTGATGTGATTATCAGCTGCCTGCTTTATTATGATTTTTGAAGGGTGACGTTTATTATCCGTTACAGTAGATTTGAAAACGTAATTGTAATTTATTATGAACCATATTCTCAGAATAATAACTAATGAAAAGCCAAAAAGCAGGCTTAAATTAAATATAATCTATATACTAAAAAATAAACCATCATGCATTTAAGTTAAATATACAAAATTTATCAATTAGAATCAGATAAATAATAATAACAATAAAATATAAATACAGAATATTGAAATAATAGATTGATAAAAAATAATATTTTCTTGTTCTGAAATCGGAATCCAGTTAAATATGTCATAACTTTAAGTTGCTAAACACAAGCCAGACGTTGAGTTTAATCAAAAAGATTTTTTTCTTTTTCTTCATGTGGAAGTTGCTATATACAATTGAGCACAGGATAGAAATATCTCTACCGATGAGATCTAAATAATTATTAATAAGAAAGTAAATGTCAAAATCATAAAATTAAACAATAAACATAAAAAAAAAAAATATTAAAAAAATATTATAATTAAATCCATCGTAAAAATTTAGAGCAAAAGGTACTTATGTAGTTATGTCCGGCGATAATACTCTTTATTAAGAGCATCAAAAAAAGATTTTTTCCCAGTTATTTATGCTTGTATAACAACAAATCATGAAGGATACACACAATTGCTAATTATAATGCTACACCCAATGCAACTACCCCGTTGTTGTGACCATTTAAGCAGTTGTTTTTGCCTTTTATGAGTTTTCTGAACACCATTTCTTGGAGCCTATCAACCATAGCTAAGCTTTAAGTGATAAAAAGTAATTTTTATTTACTATGTAATATTGGAAAAACTAATGGTCATACCCAAGTCTTTAAGTGAAGAAACTAATGGCAGACAAACTAGTTGCGAACCATTCAAAGCTACTACCCCCGTTGTTGTGACCATTAAAGCACTTGTTTTTGCCATTTAATGAGTTGTGTATCATAATTCTTGATAATTTTAGCTAAAATAGAATCATATTTTAGGATTAGATTTTTTGAAAATGAATACTTACTGTTAGATGGTACAAAATTCAGACTTCCATTCCGTAATTTGGTGTGGATGACTCTAAGCATGCTGAAAATTATCTCAACTTCACAATTTACAATGGGGGTATTTCTATAAATAACATCATTATTAACATCCTCCATTAATTAATTATGGTTCCTCAGGAAGGGAAGAATTTACCCGTGTATTTCTCCATAAATTTTTTCAACGTAGGATTATTGGCAATGGATAAGGTTATATTACATGGAATAAGCATTTTTGTGAGATCAAAGTTAAAGTCTTACTTAATGTATTCATCGTTAACTTGATTTTATAGATGAATATCCATACTCTTGATATGAGATGAGGATAATGAGTGGCGTGTAATTCTAGACATGGGACTAAAGGCACATTTATAGCGACAAATCCGACAAACCATCTGTTTCTCATCCGGTAAGTATTTTGCAAATTCCTGGGCCTCCATTTTCAGAAATCCAGACAGAAGTCGCCGTTATTTTAGGCATTTTAGTCAGTTTTCTATCGACTATCAGCAAATATTATATTAATATTGAATAATACAGGTGGTAATGATAACGTTCTTGATAGAAGAATATCTATATTATTTAATCAATGATGCCATAAATATTTCTTCCCTTCTCCTTGCACACTTTTGTATTCTTACCAAAATTATCAGCCTTAATTATTACCCACCGCTACCGTTTCTTTGAGCATCAAAGACCCCTTTTACTATCCTATAATACACCCCAGCCCAAAATTGTTCCATCTAAGGCCATAAATACTACGCTTTAGAACCTTCCAGCGTTACCATGGAGGAAAATGAAGAGGATTAGACATTTATAAAGTACTCACATTGACAATCTACTCAGGACGACCATGCGCAACAGAGAGGTGCTAATCACAAGCAAGAATAACAAGTAAACGCCATGATGCAACTCTCCTCAATGCAATTTAAGTAGACTGAGGTAGGTAGGTTTTTCAATGTGCAAGTTCCAAGTGTGGACTGTTGAAATAAATCCCCTCCACGTTTTAGCTGTTTTGATCCGTGTAACAAAGGGTTTGTCACTAAGGCTATGTTTCTGTTGTAGATCTCAAAATTCTCTTCACATGCACTGCTGTGATTATCGTTTCCAGTTTCTTTAGTCTTTTCGTTGAATATTTTTTCATTGTTGATATTTTCCGTAAATTGACCATTTTCATTAGTTTTAAGTCTTTTTAAAATCTACCTCGCATACTCTTTGTGACCTTTCGGCCGTTGATTACTTTAGTCTTTCCATGTACAAAATTAAAGCAAATTGAATATTACTTGATGGTATTTGCAAATTTCTTTAAACCTCGGAATCAAGATTTCCTCGTCTAATGCAGGTGTCGTCCAGATTATTTATAGCCATAGAGGTATCCATCCTCTGTCTGGAGCTTCCTCTAAATCACAAACTTAAAGTGGAAGTAACTTAGTAAAAAGTTAAAATATAGAAAATAAAACGGGAGTTCAATGTATCACGTCTTTACAATTGAAAAAAAAATTAATCAACTTTCATCTCTAAAGTTGTGGGAGCAAGACATTTTTCCGTTAATGAGTGAGCAATTTTTGTTCCTTTTCTAATTTTAATGTGGTAAAGTTTTTTTATATGACTGCATTGGGGCCATCCCATGACTTGACAGCGAAACTGACACATAAGAAAATTGTCACACATCATCCAATTGTTATATATAGACTTAAACATGTATTTTGGATAAATGATTCTAAAAAAAATTATTCAGTGTTGAGAGGATGATAATTAATTCTCCCTGAAAAGATTTCTTTTTTTACAGGGTGCATGGACAAAATCTGCCACATTTTAAAGACAACATTACTCCATCAGCTGATGTCTGATCGGTCTATTTTTGGTTTTAAAATTTTTCCCGGGTCATAGGATTCAGTTATTGTTTACCACTTGTAGCGATGGCATCATTTTAAGTGCCCAAGAAAAGTGATTATGTTTAATGAGAGAGATCGTAGGTGCGCTGCTATTCAGATTATGCTTTGTGATCACATGAAATTAAGCAATGCTGACATCTCTGGCCTTCTGTCAGAAGTCTCAGGAAGCAGCTGGAGGAGTCATCGGACCCGATGGACGTTGTTGATAGGAAGAAGAAGGAGGAGAAGAGCACCAGGGTTGTCCGGAACGTCACCTTCATCAACAAGGTCAGGGACATCATCGACGAGGACCCCCAGCGTTCCATAAGAGCCATGGCAAGGGACCTGGGCGTGGCCGAGTGGACCGTGAGGGCTTGTGTGAAGGAGAACTTCAAGTCCTACAGGCGTCAGACAGCCCAACTTCTGACTGAAAAGACTCAAGGGTTGTGGCTGCTCAAAAGCTTCAGGCTACTGAACATCTTGAAGAACCCAAAGTCGCCGAACATGCTCTGGTTCTTCTCTGATGAGAAGAATTTTGTTCAGGATCAAATCCACAACTCCCAGAACCATCGCTGGATTGCCGTGAACAACAGAGACGTCAGCAGGGGCATGAAGACCAAGTTTCCGGCCACTATCATGGTCTTTTGGGGTCGTTTCAAGTGAGGATCATGTCATGCCGCCCCACATTTTCGAGATATGCATCAGGGGGAACACGGACATCTACCTGCAGGTCCTGGAGCCCACAAAGCTAAGCGGACGCAAGAATGGCTGAAAAGCAATGCTTTTGCGTTCTTACCCTTCTCCTCTTGGCCTCCCTCATCAACGGATTTCAACACGTTGGACTCCTTTGTCTGGTCCTACGTGGAGAACATGACCAACCGCTCCTCCCATAACACTAAGCAGTCTCTCATCACCTGCATCAAGGAGAAATTCAGTGAGATAGAAGCAGCGCAGATCCAAAATGCCTGTTCTCGGTTTCGTAGCCGCATTGAGCGGGGTTTGGCCGCAAACGGCGGCTACATTGAATAGATAGCTGCTCTATATCCTAATAAAGATATTCGGTTTTATTTTATCAATAAATATTATAAAATAAGCTTGTAGTTGTTGTTTTTTGAAGCGGCAGATTTTGTCCACGCATCCTGTACATAACCTCGATTTTGTGGCATAATTATCAAACCAGAGGGCACAACATAAAAGTAGATTTCTTTTAGTTATCGTGTTATGGCTTCTTTTATTTTATCACTATTCAAATTGGAACTCTCTTGTATTTAATAAATGTCGTAAAAAGAGCTCCCAAGAGAACATATCTTAGCCATTTTGTCACGATCACTCCAAAAAACTCCACTCTTTGAGTGAAATAAACTTTTACAAGAAGGAGGATGACAACCCATTCAAGATTCTTCAGTTCTTGAATCTTCTTCTTAGGTAAGCTTTTTTATGCTGGTGAAATACTTCCCTGACTTTTAAAGGTTGCATCCAACGATAAAGAGTCCTTGGAGAAGGAAAACTCACTAATTGTTCATTATACAAATTTTTATAACAAGCTGAAGAAGTTGTTTTAAGGACTGCTGAAGCTCCTTATAAACTTGGGAATACCTTTTATTTCCTTCACCCAAATTTCCTTGCTCGAATTCCAGCTTAATTTTTTTCACCTTGGAACAGACAGATGAATTTACTTTTTCAGCTCAATGCATCTTTGATGAAAAATTCATCATTTTTGGCCTATATTCTCTTTAAGAATGACACAATGTTCGAAACTTGGGAAAACTCCGAAAGTGATCGATTGACTAGATGTTCAAAGTGATTAGATGGTAAAATGGATCCTTTCAAAAAAAGCTTAAAACGACAATATACCTTGTCCAACCATAGGAAGTCCTATTTCAGTCTCACAAAATTGAAGGATGTTAATCTTTTCTTGATTTATTTGAATAACTTCGAACTCCTTTAGAATATGAATATTCCTTTCTCTAAAAGAAAATAAAACACAATATTTTTTTAGTATAATATTGTTGGCATATACATTATTTAAGACTTAAGTAAACCTAGGGACCTTTCAGTGATTAACAAAAATGAGAGAACTAAGGAATTTTGTCCGCCTAAAAAAATGTTTTTTTTACGTGATGCAAGTCTTATTATTTATTTATTCAGACGACCACTCGAGGTTGATGTAGATGTTCTTCGTAATATCCAAGTAGAAGGAGTTGAGAGATAACAAGGCAAGTTTCTATATATTGGAAGTACCGCATCTTCTTTCAATCGACAATGTAGGAGTCGAGCTTTTAGCCTTTCTTTTATCTATACGAATTAGAGTTTCTTGATTCATAGATGAAATCTTCGGCCCAGAAATGAAGAAAATACAATACAAATATTTTTTTATGAATCTTCTTGATAATCCTAATTGTCCCAAACTTTTATAATGGGATGAATCCATTGTCTTCGCCTAGTCGGATCAGACGGGAGCCGATGAATAGAAACATCGGATGGTTTTAGCCGTCATGGTTGACCAATGACCCAACCAGGAGCGTAAGGTATAATTATAATACACTAATTAGTATGTATAGAAAGCCTCGTGAAATTAATGAAAAATTAAATCAAACTGAGGATGCACGCAAGCTAGAATCAACTGTTAAAGAAAATAAAATTAATGATTCTTCGTTTTTTGGTTACTACAGTTGTTACTACAATAGAAAAGTAAAAAAATGTCGACTATCTAATGTATCTAGCTTTCTTTGGATATATGTATATATAATAAACCTAATTAAATAACTTATTTTTATGTGTTGATAATTTTTAGGGCTCAGTCTCCTAATGATGAAAGATAGCAACGCCTCTAATACAGACTAATCAGAAGAGGAATGCCTAACAATTTTGAATAACTTCCCACTCTCTTTACAAAAGTAAATCTTAACGTGTGAGTGGATATCTAAAATTGGGCCAATAATTTGCCTCATCATAAACTTACAACATAACCAGGGTTGAATTTAGATTCTCTGTGTTTGAAAAAATAATAAAGGCTATTGAGCTTCATATTATGTTCTGAAGGAATATTTTTGAGGATGACACTACTTTTAAGTTCCTTAGATTTCATTGTAAGGAACACAGATAATTATTTTTTTTTGGTATTACTGTAACAATTATAAATAATGTTCAAATTATAATATTTTTACAAGTATTTTCTTCTTCTACGTGTGTAATATCCAGTAAAAATATTATACACGTACAATGTAATTTAAATTAGGTTTCTTGTTTTGAGGGAATTTGATTAACTTTTTCCAATTGTGAAAACAGGGTATCAGGAAATGCTGTGTATTGGTAAAAAAATAATTTCTGTAAAATATTATTTCGAGGATCACCTTTTAGAGGTTCCCTATACGTATACAATTTAATAATGTATATTTTTTCATATATATAATTTCTTGTGTAGATTCACTCTATACGTCAAGAGAAAATAACGACCCTACTTATTTTTATGATTATTAAGTATATTATTATGTTAGAAAGAATTGAAATATTATAGTTTCGCTCTTGACTCATAAAAATGAAAGCAGCACATTATTTAACTGAAAATACAAAATTGGATTTCTGAGGCTTATCAATTTTGTTCAAGATAACAAAACCTTTGATAATTATAGGTTAAAAACCCCATTATAGCTCCTTCAGGTGTCAAATTTCTCAGCGTAATAGCTAATAATTATGCATAAAAATATTAAAATAATCAACTCAATACAAATCTATAAATAAAGTTTCAATAGATTAGGAGATAATATGATCTATTATAGTATTTCAAATTTTCCAATAATCCATCATCGACTTCTAAAATTCTAATTTTCGACTTAAATTATACATTGGCTAACTTATTACATTGAACAATGTACATCTTTATAAATAAATATAAAAGGAAATTTCTTTCAAACCTTCAAATGGCACAGTTGTCTGGAAGTTCTTACATTTCTTTACTTTCTTTTTGTTAAAATGCATAATAAAAGTTACAGAACAATCAAAAGTGTTCTCATGATAAAAATCAGCACATTAATTGTATCGTTTGCGAATATACCAGCAGCAGCTGATTCGACCTACATCATGACGAACAATAACTCATTTATTTTAAGGTATTTGAGTCATTCAGACGACTGGAAGAAAACTAGATATATGTGGAGACTGAGGAAGAATCCATCAAAGAATGTTCCGATGCGAAGACTTAGAGACACTATCTTCAAAAAAAAAATTGAGAAAGATTTACACTTTAGTGGCATAAAAACTATAACTCTTACATCTATCGAGTAAGTTAAGCTTCCTGTTGCCGTTGGCAAGGATGAAATTTTTGAAGAAAAAATACAATTTAGCGATTAGAAAGAAAAACGGTTGATGCGTGGGCCCTTTTTTTTGTTTGTTTATTCTTTGATAGATCTTTGTGGTCTTTTCATCTCCTCTGAAAAAAATATTTCCTATTTTTTGTTGAAAATTGTTTTAAAAATGCAAAATAATAAGAATATATTTGTAATTAAAAATAATTACAATAATTTCCCTGCATTAATGTGATGAAATGTTTGTAGAAGGTTCTTCTCTTTATAACAGTAGTTCATTTTCTCCCCTGCCCCCTAATTTATATATATATCATAAGCAGCTGATATGAACTTAATTTAGTAATACCTAAAGTTGATAATATTGTAGAGAAAAACGCGTGTAAGGAGAAGGGGGGAAAATACATATGGTATCATTGTTCAAAATACTTATGTGATTATCATCTGCCTGCTTTATTATGATTTTTGAGGGTATAACGAAAGTATTTATAGCAAAATGTTTAATGAAGATATACCACGTATAATTGACTTAGACGTTTTTTATCCATTACAGTAGATTTTATAACGTCACACTCCATGAAATTGTAATTTATTATGAACCTTATTCTCAAAATAATAGCTAATGAAACGACAAAGTAGAGTATTTCGAAATATATTTGAAGTTCCAAGTTTAAAAAAGAAGGCTTTAATTAAATATAATCTACATAATAAAAAATATACCATCATACATTTATGTTAAATATACAAAATTAAACAATTGGCATCATATAACTAATAACAATAAATTATATATACAGAATATTGAAATAATAGATTGATCCAAATAATATTTTCTTGTTCTGACACTGGAATCCAGTTAAATATGTCATAACTTTAGGTTGCAAAACACAAGCCAGACGTGGAGTTTAATCAAAAAGATAATCACCCCTTTTTCTTCATGTTGAAGTTGCTAAATACAACTGTGCACCGGATAGATATATCTCTACCGATGAGATCTAACTAATTATTAATAATAAAGTAAATGTCAAAATCATAAAATTAGATAATAAATATACTAATAAAAAAAAATGTTACAAATAAATCCATCTTAAAGATTTAGAGCAAAAGCTAATTATGTAGTAATGTCCGGCGATATTACTCCTCATTAAGAGCATCAAAAAAAAGATATTTTCTCCGTTATTTATGCTTATATAACAACATACTATTATCATGAAGGATATACACTTATGGTATTACTAATACCATAAGTCTCGCTTACACCTTCTCCACAAGCTCTACAAATATCCAAACTTAAAAAATAAATCCAATTTCGCAATAATAAAATATTATCCAGCAGTTCAAACTGAAGGTCAAAGTTCATGCCCCCAAAATGAACTATTGTAAATATAAGTCTAAAAATACTTTTTTTCATATGTATTTGCTTTTCAAAAATACTTTGTTTGTTGAAATTGACCTGTAGGTTTAGAAGATTTGAAGTTTCGTGTAAGCCATAGTTTTAGCTAAAATTGCTAAAATAAAGGGCTACATATAGTAAAAATGGTTGCACTAATGCTTTAAGCCAAGTAGCAATACGAGGACCAAAAAAATAAACAGGTGAAAATGTTTTGGTCAGAATTTATTTTTTTGTGCGCCAGAGGAAGTATTTTGTTATTATTTCTATCTTCAAGATAATAATAGCTCTAGCTATAAACTGGAATATATTTGTGTATTAATAAAAAATAGATAATTTTTTTTTTAATTTTAAACTTTTTAGATTTTTAAATCAAAAAGGGTCCATGATAGACTTAATTTTGACTAATAGAAGGTTATTTTCTTTAATGAAAAAAATACGAAATACCCTGAGATACAAAAGTCATAGCTTTTGTCATCACAATTAATTGCACCTACAATCATTTTTTCTTTTTTATTTTATCATTCAAGGTGAAAGGTAAAAACACTATTTAAGCAACAAAACCAGAAATTGGGTATGATTGTCAAGTTTTTAATTAGCTTTTGTTTCTTCTAGGTAATTTATGAACTCTACTCTGCAAGCTATGGGAATAAATACATTTTAAGCATTCAATAATAACATCTATTTTAAAATTAATCAATTTAATAGCTCATAAGTAGTGCATTGAAAGTTGTCAATTTAATTTGTAAAAAATATCTGCAATAATCTATAATAGTAGGAACATTTGCTACTAGGTGGCTGAGAAGAAGTGATAGATTTCGGGTATATAGCAAAACTAAAAACTCGGTTCCAGTTCTATATAATTAAAAATAATCTTAAAAATACCAAAATTGAGATTTTAACCCTAAATTCCGATGTATTCGGATCCAAATCCAAAAAAATGGATTTAAAAAATATATATTTATCAAGTCAATGTGAAGTTTCTAATGCGAGAAACTATGAATATTGAATATTTGAAATAAGCAAAATTTAAAGAAATATCATTGCTCCATATTTTTTTTGAATGGATAATAATATAAAAAAAGGTTGAGGCTAATATCCAACAAATTCTTAAATTTGATTGCATAACACTTAACTTTTTTTTTAAACACTGTATGGACCCCATAAAATTTTATAAAAGTGAGCAGTTTAACAATAAAAATCCACTTTTTGAGTTTTTGAACAACATTAAAAAATTATGAGTCACATTCCAAAACCCCAAAAAAAGTATTATTATAGTTTATTTGTCACTTTTTACAAAATTTGATAGACATTGTGCTCAAGATAAATAAATAAATATTTCATTGAAGTTGCACATATGAGTGAAAAAAGGTAAAGCTTTTTTGGATCTGGTATCAACTTCACCCTAATGTTCAGTGCACATATGCAATATAGGAAGGTATGCATGCATATCAATATAATAAACTTTTTTTATGATCAGAAATACAAATATTTGCATTATATATTCTAAAGTAATAAATTATATTCAACTCAACTAACCTCAGAATACATATAGTTACTTATAATATAAATATCTACATATTAGTGTTTCTCATTTCCTGAGAAATTCTCATTGACCATGAATCGGAAACTTATACGTTTCAAAATCCTGAGGAATAACGGGATCTTGTTAGTATATAATAAATACTGTTAAATTTTAGTATTTCTTTTTATATCTTAAGAATAAATTTTAAAATATTATTACCCATATATTACATATCAATTCACCTTTTCGTCATTTTATAATTATCTCTAATAGTGTGAGATTAGTTTTTATAGCTTGTGGGCCCGCTTTTTTTGAATTCCGTAATACACTCCCACCCGTAACAATAAAATAAAATAAAAAATCCGTTTCCTCGTGAAAATTTTTCATATGATTCATATTTATAAATATATATATACTAGGACTACATCATTAAAAGGACTACACGTTAAAAAAGGAGGCGTACAAGAGCCGTCATAACAAAAAGAAACGTACATAAATAAGTAGAAGAGAGTATAAAGAATTGTTTATTATAAATACACACCTATACTAGGCTACATAGGACGACAAAGGCAGTGGTGTTACTTTTTGGTCAAATGAAAATTTATATATAAAAATATGTAAATAATTATTTTTTAAATTCAAAATAGTGTAATAAATTATATTCTTTTAATTTGGCACACCAGATTTTTGACTTCCCACATTCATAACACCTAGAACATTTATTTGTATCATCTAATGGTCTGAAATGAAGTCAAATGGTTATTTTTCTATAATCAAATTTTTATTAATACATATGAAGTTTAAAATATACATCGAATTTATAAAAGCATACCCTATTTGACAGTCATTCTTGAATTTTCTGCTGATTTATTCAAGATGATTCAAATCTTATTAATTTTTACGATAAGTTTGGCTGATTATTTAAAAATGAATTATCTTTCACCGTTCTCTTTTTTTCAAGTCTAATTTGGTCATTTTTTGTTTGAACAAAATTACGCATGAAAATATTGAACATTTTTGCTGAGATGACAGTAGCTTTATCCTTGAAAACATTATGACCAAAATTACATTCCTCTAGTAAAATTGCATCAGTGATTTTTTTCATTTTCCATCTGCACCACCACTGCTGATGCAAACAAAGATTGTGGATTCTCAGAATAGATTAAGATATTGTAAAGGATTTGGTGGATCAGAACAGTATGATAAAAATTATTAATAAATATTACAATTAGATGTAAAGAATCTGAAGGAGATTTCAGTCCACCTCGATTGCAAATGTTCAAATATTCCGACTGAGAATCTCCATCAACAAAATCGAATAGATCTGATTCTTTAGCTTGACAAGATAGTAAATTTTTGCAGTCCTCACAGTTAATTGTTTTAGAAAACGAATAACAAATGAATCCAGCAATAAAGAATAAAATATTTTTTTTTAGATTCGTCTTCGATTGTAACAGGAATTAACATGTCATCCAAATATTCATGAAAAACAGCAATATCTTCCATAAATTTTGACTCATCTATCCTTATAGTCTCATCCAAAAAAAAATTTAAAGGTCTCGAATCGACAACGAAGTGTACTTCACAATGTCCCTAAGTCTGATGGACTTTCCTGATTGAAGTAACTGTCAGATTGTAATATACTAATTTCACCCACTCATACTTCTATATTGGCCAAATCTCTGCTCAATGCAATCACTCAGGAATTTCCCGGGGAAAAAAAACAAATTCAAACCCCATTTTCTCTAGTAAGTAGCAAGCAGCAGCATCCAAAGATGAGGAAGTTTGATAGATTGCCTCAAATGTTTCTTTAGTCAAAGAATTTATTCTATTTTTCTTTGACTTCTCAAACCAGAATTGAATTCATCATACAAATTTTCTGAGATTATGAGCTGTTCACAGTCTGTTGCTGTGAAAGGCTCTCGAGTCCAGTCTTTGTGGCGTTTTCCAGATCTGGAGCTCCTAAAATTTATAATATTCCACCACTTCCTTATGATTTTTAAGAAATTAAAAGTAGATTTAAATTCATGATGCCCTTTTTCATAACAATACTGGATGCCACTTATTGTACTGTTATGAAATGTGATTTCACTAAGTTTCACATTTGTTTTTTCATTAAATGTTGGATTGAGAGCTTTTTCATTCAAACGATTTGCCATCCTCGGATTATTTACAGAATCGATCCGATACAGTTCCCAAATATGAATCCAATTGCCATCGAAATCTGGACATTCAAAAATTGTTTCTTTTTTTCCAATTGTTTCTTATACATTTATAAATATGATATCCATCAAACATAGGGAAAAATGGTTTTTCTGGATCAACTGGATTTGAAATGGACCGTTTGAATGTCTGCTCCAAAACCTATTACTTCAAATCCCAATTTGGTGACTTCTTTGGTTAAAAATTTCAACTCTTTGGTAATATCTGAATGACTCTGCATATGAGATGGTTTTATTTGAATAATATCCTCATATGATCCACCAACACTAGAAAGCATGAACACACTACAGGTATTAGTCACTTTATAATTTTCAAGGTCACTTAGCTTCCATCGGTGAAATTGTACTTGCTTCGCAGTATAAACTTCATCCGTTATGAGCATACAAATCTTTTCTCTACTAGATAGAGTCAATTCTTTTGGATAGGTAAGCTCTGTAACTTCCGTGAAACTTGTAGACCAATTCATTGTTTTTGTCATTTTACTGATGTGATTAGGATGGGGTAACGTCAACAAGTTTTCGTTTCGAAGAAATTTATACGTAGAAGAACTTGGAGTTTTTAAGGAAGATGCAATAGATAATGTCCTTGATGTGTACTGGGTTTTTTTTTTTTTGATAAAGCGTGAAGGATTTGCTAACATGCGATGTGTACTTTTTTCTTCTCAATAATTTCAAAACTGCAAATATCAGCCTTCAACAGCAAAGTTTGAGCAGATGTCATCAAATCATTTGGGTTGATATCTAATATATTTTGCTCTTTTCTTCTGAGGAAAGTAATTAACTCCTTGACATCATGAATGAAATTTATTTTCGTAAAATTAGGACTGCTGATGTAACACTTCAAGAGAGAGTAAGATATCTTTACACCATTATAAAAAGCTCCATATTGCAAATCTTTCTTAATAAGTAAGCAACTCAAGATTTGTGGGACTTCATCATTATTGTTGGATATCTTGAATATGATGATTTCTTCTGAGCATTTTCTCATCAGAACGCTAAATCCATCGACAAATTCTGTTTCATCTGTAATTAACATAAAAATAGGATACTAAACCCTTTTTTCATTAAAATAGATCTCACTTAATTTCTTTTTAAGGTCAAAAAGGGAGTAACATTTGGCATCATTAAAATAACTCTCCACCAGAAGGTCATGCCTAAGTTGAAGAGTTTCATTTCTATCTTGAGAGCGACTATTAATTCCTCGAGTAGCAGGAAGAGGTTCGTTTAGGTAGAATGGTGCATTTGGGAATACATTAGGAATTGACCATTTTTTCAATCTCCGCAGTTAAAGAACTTGAGACTCCCTTTTCTTCTTCCTCAGGGTTAACGAATCGCAACTCTCGGTGATGGAAACAATTTGAATGAAAATGAAGTGAGCAAATTGACGGCAGCTTTTTTAAATTCGATGGAAATTTTTAATTTTTTCTCACTTTTTCGATTGATTTAATCCAATTTTTTCTCACATTTGGATGATGAGGAAATCTGTAATGAGGGCGTTGATACTTAAAATAAATGATGATTTTCAGTAGTTTGTTACATGTGAAAAGTTAGACCTTCTGGTTTATCATAATTGAAGTGCAAGAATGGGCCATACAGCGATCAGGCATGGTGTTACGATCCATCTGTGGCAAAACAAAGAGAGAAACGACGGACTTGATACCGCCTGGCTATGAACCATTCCAAGAGAAACAGATCTGCAAAAGACAGATTAGGCACCATCCAAAAGTACAAAGCTGTGTTCCCTGCATTTCAACTACTCCGATTCTTAAAAAAATCAGACCCTTGGCAAGGCTCTAAAGAAGAGGTTAGACAGCTGCTCACTTTTGATATGTATGCTTATAACCGTCCTTCTTTTATAGGTACCTCGAACCAGACGTAGTACCATCCCTATAGCCAAACTGCCCCAACTACCTCTCAACTTCTAAAGCGTCATCAGGCCAACTCAAGCTGCGACCACGTCACGTAGGGTTCAAACGTTCAATGACCTACAATAGCATCTGGAATTTGAACTTTTGATTGAGGAGTCAGTCCTCTTTGTGGAAGAACTTAGTGACAAATTGGCCAAGGAGACACTCCCGTCAGACTTCATCCTCATAAAAAAACCAAGTGTTACCCTTTTGATGATGAGAAATTGGGCCCCCAAGTAGTAGCCAGCATCCAGTTTGAGACAGATATGTCATTCAAGTGTACCACTCTGGTGTGTTGATTGACAAAAAGGCAGTGTCACACATCACGTCAGAAGGCAAGGCCAACACTGCAATTCAAGCCATCAGTTTGACTTCGTTTCTGCGAGGAAAAGAAGAATTGAATCAAACAGAGACCTATGAAGAGATTCTCAACGATTTAGTGAAGTTTCTCAACTCCTCAGAGACACCTGGAGTTAGCTACGAAAAGAGAGATGAACTTTGGGAACCAATCATTGAGAAGAACAAACTTCGCCTCTCTTTCTTGAGAGATTTTGTCGACTTTCTCATCGAGTGGCAAAACAGTAAAGCACCTGGCCTCACAGCAGAAATCTTCCTAGCAACAAAGCAGACGTACCTTGCCGCAGCAGATCTGGCAGAGTATCTTCTCCTAGATACTCCTCGGCATGTTCCAGTCTGATCCTATCGAAAGAAGGTTCGGCTGTCACAGACAACTAAGTAGAGGTATCTACTACATCAGCGTTTCTCAGATTCTCAGATAAATAAGACAGTTGTTAATACTGAGCTTCTTGATTTAGGTATTACTTATTTTTACAATATAATAATATCATTACAATATTTTACTTTTTTTAAATTTTCAGGTATGACTTCTTCAGAAATTAATGCTCTGCGGGATGAAAACCTGGTAAAAGCTGAGCTCATTTTGACTAACTGGCAACCAGATAACCTCCAGGAATTAGCTTCCAAGGGAGAGAGTAATGCTCTCTACTTTGTTGCCGTGTATATTGGATTTTCAGCTGTACATCATGCCAAGAGTTAATGGTCATCAGAGACACACCTCCGGACTCAATAACCTTAGATATCAAAACCAATTAGCATTTATACCTGAATGAGTTCATCGAAATAACGAGCAGAGGGAGGTTGTCGACTACATCCAACCTTTTCTACCTCTCCTGTCTTTATGCTCACTCCATGTTCTCTTGCATCACAGCTACTCCTGAAGAGAAAGACAGTTTACTTGGCACGCCAAATCCTAGAGCTTCATTTGTTGCCACATTCATTGACAGGATGCAAGACAGTTTAAACTCTGATATTATTGCCGTTGTTGTAGTAAAGTGCCAGGAAGGACACTCCTGGTCAGCTTTTATTCAAAGAATTTCATTCGCTTTGTTTCATGTCATGAGTAAAAATTAGCGCTAAAATGAATTATGACATCCGATTTTTAACAAAAAAAAGAATGGCAGCTAAGAATTCAGAAGCTAATAGAAAAAAAAGCTAAATTTCAATCCAAATCTTCTGACTTGTAGACTTGAGCCAATTTTATACTTTTTGATAGTGCCTTTTTTTTTATATATTTTTAATGTTTATTTTGATTGAAATACTAATAAAATACCACTTCTATTAGAAATATTGAAATATTTTTATTGATTTTCCCTAGCAAAATACTTTAAAAACTCTTTATTTTGTAGCAAAACACTTTAAAAGAGACATTCCATATATCAATATAGAATTAGTAAAGACCCATATTGGAAACGCGTGAGCGCAGTGTCCTGTCCTGCTTACAAGAGTCCTTGGCGCTGCAAATAATGGTGGGTCGCCCAATGATACCTTGATCTTCATGAACGGTCAAATATATATCTTTTTCTTAATATACATTTTTATAATCACTCAGATAGGTGGGTATGAAATAATTATTAGCAGCCCTGTATGTAAACAATGTTTTTATAGGTATTATAATTTATTCCTTTTTATCTTCTTTTTAACAAATACATACTTCAATTTCAAAAGATTTTCCGACAGATAAGAGTTATACAACTCTAATAAAGGAATGGATTTATTGGTAAATAACTTATATATTCCCATAAGGATTGTAATTTTAAATAATGGTTTGGCTTTGAAGTGAGAAAATACTAGAATCTAAAATATTTTGTAATATTATTTCCCTTCTTTGTTAAACTTCACAGAGGAATGAATTAATGCAGAAAGCAAAAATAAATAGTATTCAATAGATACCTATTTAGGGTCTTTAAATAAATAAACGTATGCATTTTGTTTGAAGGCATATTGAAAAAATTTACAAACATATTATATGTACATATTATGTATAAATAATATGCCTTTATATTGTACATTATATTTCCACACAAACATTATACATGGCCGGATGACATCAATCTTTCAAGTGAATTAGAAAAAAAAAATGCATTTATGTCAAAATAAATAGCACTCTAGTTCATAAAACTAGCTTGAATCATAAAACATAAGTGCATATGTACAAAGAAAAACAGATCCTATAAGGACCACAAGGGGAATGTGCGGTCCGAATTTTTTGTTTTTTTAAATAGTAGAATCCTTATGCTTTTCAAAGTGAAAAAGATTTTGTTTATGAAAATCGGTCATAACCTGGGATTTATGTTTCTTTTTAATGAGTTATGTTTTCTCCACTTGGTTAGAAGTTGATAATTTTTTTATATTCAAAGAAAATGACTGACTGCTTTTGAAGATGTTCATTTAAAAAAATGAATGACGTTTTTCATTCAAAATTTATAAAATTAGATTGGTAATTTGTGAAAAAAAAACCCTGGTTGAACTTTTATATGAGACATATTTCTATTCTTTGAGCCATATATTTTCAATTAAATCCATGAAGTTGTTGTGACAAAAAATTCAAACTGCTCAAATTCAGGAAACCAAAACTCATGCATTAAATATGATACTTATGGCATTATATAGTTACATTTCCACAATTTATTTAAAACAAGATTAAATTAGAGCCGTTTACTTTTCAATTTTTGACGATTCTTAGTCAATTCGTGATTTTTGTTGCTCGAGTCTATTAAGACGCAAGTTCTTTTACTTTGAGTTCAAACCAGTTATATAAAAGTTGCGGTTAAATGAGATATATGTAAGTTCGACTTAAGTACAAGTGAGCAAGAGAAGTGTATAGAAGTATTACAATCAAAAGTATGAAATTATTATATTTTGGAAATTTGGCTCACTAATAAACAAATTAATCTACACTATTTCATATTTATTTTCATCCTCAAGTACATATTTTTTTCAGAAAGAAAAATAATTATTCGAAGATTACCTAAAAACCAAATAAGCATTGACTGATAAATATAACTAATTTATGAGTCACATACGAATTTCCAGATGAATCAGTGAAGTTAAAAGGGAATTATGTTCCAATTCCCCTCAATGTAAAATTACATACATATATAGTTATGTCTAATGATGATAAAAACCTTAATTTTGACAACAATATCTAGTAAAATCAAGTAATTAAGTTTATTTCAAAGTAGTAAAAGGACTCAAGTCCAATTCAAGCCTCAAGTCACTTGTGCCCCTCAACTATTTTACTTTATCAAACATTTTTATATTATTGGTAATATACTAAAAAGCCAATTATTCTTAAGAAAAAAAAAATGAAGCAATTTTACTAATTCAAATACAATAATCACATATAGTATTTTTATTAGCAAAATATTAATAAATATTGTATAACTGAACAATAAATACGCCCAGCTATACTAAAAAACAATAAAAAAATCCCAGCATTGTGATTTAAATACAACTTCAATAAATTTATACTAATTTAAAATTATTGGAGAAAAATAATTTGTGTATTAATAAAGGGAAATTTTTTATTATTTACATATGATAAAAATGCGAACTTTATATTGTTTATCTTGAAATGTAAAAATCTATACTCATATCCATCGATAACACAGGAAACACTCATTTTGTACATATAAATTCAAGATAAAAAATAAATTTATCTTCCTAAATCCTATAATCCTAAATTAATCTCAGTTTTTCTCTCAGTCATCTGAATTCTGAAGTATCTCGGAGTATAGTTATTCGCCATTATTATAATTCAGTGTGATTTATTACCCTTAAAATAATCCCCAAATTAAAAATAGGATCAATAAAACTTATGTAAAATGTTTTTTTTATCATTTAAATGTGTTTTTATTGATTCTTTATCTTTTTCTGAGCTCGGGTTATTTCCATTTTTTGGCTTAAAAATGATGAAAAACGACATTATTCTTATTCATAATACATAGTGAGGAGTAATATTAGATGCATAGATTTATAGTAAATATAGTATAGAAAAATATTCAATGTATACTTTAAAAAAAGATATATTTAAAAAAAAAATGCATCCTTAAGGATTTTTGCTCCATTTGTTCCTTATATAATGATTACTTACAAAAGTTTTAAATCTTTAACATTTTCTTGAGTGTGAAATTTTTGGTAGTTCGTAATTGGAATCGTGTTTTTTATATTTTCAAAAACTTTTATATTATACTTTGATTCTTGAGGATATAACAAAGTATGTCTATATGTCAACATAATCAGAATCATCAGAGCCTAATTTTGGTTCAGCGGTATAAGTAGAACAAGAATAAAAATTTAGTTAACGTTTACCTCTTGCACAATTGCAATTTCTAAACGCATATATACATAGAGTTGTTGGAATCGCTAAAAAAACGAATTTGATTGGTTGAAACAGATTATATAAAAAAAGGAATAAAACATGTTGGTAAGCTTGCATCTTCTAAACAACTTTTCCTGAGTATTGTACTAATCATTAGCAAAGCAACTTCCCCGCACTACTCTCTCACGTACATTATCATCATGCCAAAGAAAACGTGCCTTATTTATGGGTTTCTAACAACGGAGGTACTGATGTGTGGAATTATGATTTGGAAAATCAAAGTATATCTTACCCTTTTTGTGGTTTCTCGTCCCCATCTCCTTATTTAAGGAAAGTAATCCGCCACTCCAAAACCTCCAATCACATTAACAACATAAAAGGCAAAAACAACTGCTTAAATGTTCACAACAACGGGGGTAGTTGCATTGGGTGTAGCATTATAATTAGCAATTGTGTATATCCTTCATGATAATAGTATGTTGTTATACAAGCATAAATAACGAGGAAAAAATCTTTTGATGCTCTTAATAAAAGAGTAATATCGCCGGACATTACTACATAATTAGCTTTTGCTCTAAATCTTTAAGATGGATTTATTTGTAACATTTTTTTTTATTAGTATATTTATTATCTAATTTTATGATTTTGACATTTACTTTATTATTAATAATTAGTTAGATCTCATCGGTAGAGATATATCTATCCTGTGCACAATTGTACTTAGCAACTTCAACATGAAGAAAAAGGGGTGATTATCTTTTTGATTAAACTCCACGTCTGGCTTGTGTTTTGCAACCTAAAGTTATGACATATTTAACTGGATTCCAGTGTCAGAACAAGAAAATATTATTTGGATCAATCTATTATTTCAATATTCTGTATATATAATTTATTGTTATTAGTTATATGATTCCAATTGTTTAATTTTGTATATTTAACATAAATGTATGATGGTATATTTTTTATTATGTAGATTATATTTAATTAAAGCCTTCTTTTTTAAACTTGGAACTTCAAATATATTTCGAAATACTCTACTTTGTCGTTTCATTAGCTATTATTCTGAGAATAAGGTTCATAATAAATTACAATTTCATGGAGTGTGACGTTATAAAATCTACTGTAATGGATAAAAAACGTCTAAGTCAATTATACGTGGTATATCTTCATTAAACATTTTGCTATAAATCATTTCGTTATACCCTCAAAAATCATAATAAAGCAGGCAGATGATAATCACATAAGTATTTTAAACAATGATACCATATGTATTTCCCCGCCCCTTCTCCTTGCACGCGTTTTTCTCTACAATATTATCAACTTTACGCATATATAAGAAAACTTTTTTGCTCTACGTTGTTTAAAAACATGTACATAAAGGTAAAATATTTTTATGATCAAATAAAGATTATCTTGTTGGATTTTTCTTTTTTTTTCGTTACTGTACTTTCCATGATTGTAAGAAGAAAAAAACAACAATAGCTTTTCCTGTTTAGTTATTTTTTTTTTTACTAATTATCATCTTCATATAATAATATAAATTTATATTTATAATTAAATTATTAACTACTTTACACATATATACTCCCTACCTTTGGTAATAATCTATCTTTGGAAGGGAAAATCTATCGTTCTCAACAACATGAAGGATGTTAAGTAAGTTTTCCTCTTTTTTAGCTTGTCTCAAAAAGTATTGCGCTACCTTTACCACTCTTTCTGCTCCATCGTTAACTGCAGACAAGTTATCGATTTTCTCTTTTATTATTCCATAGCCAGGATCTGATTTCCATTTTTCAACTGGTTTCTGCAAGGGGATTTGTCTAGCCTCATGATGTCAAAAAAGGACCATAAATTTTCTAAAAAAATATTGATAAATCCAGTTCATCCATAGTATCTTTTAGAATCTGTATCTGAGTTTTGTAAATCTTGAGCCATGCCTCTTGATGTAAGGCCTTTGTTCTAAAGTCAGTAATTTTGATACCATGTTTGATTTGATGTCGTAAACAACTCGATCAAAAAAATAATTCTAATGGTACGAGTTCTTCAATTAGGTTCAACAAATATGCCGAGACTGCCTTGATTACTGCATCTGCACAAGCTTTATCGATCTCCTTATAATTGACCAAGTTATTGACGAGTATGATATAATTCAAAGGTGCTGCTGAAGGAAGTGGAGCTGTAAACCACACGTAAACAAAAATAAAAAAGTGTACAGACAAATTTAAACTATGTTGCTGTTCAGTAGCAATATACACTCACCTTAGGTAATTCTTGAAACTTTGATGAGCAGATCGATCTTTATAGCATAAAGAAGCTTAGACATCCACCTTACTCTGTGTAAGGCACCAGATCTGATGTACTTTCTGAAAACCTTTATCCTCTCCCAAACTTAATTATAGAATCACCAGCATTACCAGTTCCCTTCTAACAAAAGTCTCAATGGACAACGTTTTGCAAAGCAGAAGCATACCTTCTATATATATTTATCTATATGTGTTCAGACTCAAGTGTCTCAAGTAAACATCCAAAAGAGTATCAGAACATCTATTGTACATATTAAGTATATAATGCAATACACAATAAAATAAGGACTTAGTCTAAAAACGATAATATTGACCAATGCTACTAATGAATAAAGCATGTGAAATGAATATTTACGCACTACATAGTAGAATTTGACGAATGTACTATAAACTGTGTCTGTATATATATTCAGCTAACGTTATTGCAGTTCTATAGAAGGGACGATCTGATTCTGACGATTATTTATAATTTGGGAGAAACTGCAACACACTAAGTGTGGTTATTTTCTGTGTATGGTAGAATACAAATACAATATTTACATTATAAATTTATATTTGTATTATATAAAAAGGATAATTAGTACTTCTTTTTTTTTTGTACTGAAGGTTTTAAAATGTATATTTATTTAATAAACGGTCTAGGAACGACCACTTATTGCTCTCTACAATCAAGGAAATTAGAATCACAAAAAATTAACAAACCCAATAACTTTTTTTTGTTCATGGAAATATTTTATTTAAAAACATGTTTTTAAAATAACGCACTACCAAACAGTTTTGCTTTATAAGATTCCAGAAATATCAATTGTGCAGGAGGTAAACGTTAACTAAATTTGCTAGGATTTTGTGTTTGTGTTCTACATACCTAGTTTCAGTTAAAAAATTAGGGCCCGCTGATTCTAAAAAGGATTTCCAATATAAGGGCCAACTTTATCGCTTTAGTGGTAATGCGTGAGTGTGCTCATGAAAAACAGAGAGTAAGAGAGAGAGAATTTATTGGGGAGTTATCTTCTATAAAAACAAATTTTTGTCTTTTAAACGATGTCAAATTACTCCAGACAATGCTGGAAACTACAACTACTAAAAATAAATTAAAAAGTAATGCATGTTCTCCTGAAAGATTTATTGGGAAGTAATAAGTGTAATTCTTTGTTGGACACAGAGTATTCTAAAATGCTGAATTTTATGATCAAGGCTTCATTTAAAAAGCATGAAATTAACACGTGTTGAGTTTATTTTTGTTTAGTTAATTTACACACGAATTTTAAACATAATTTTATAATCATGGAGGGAGATATTAACGTTGAACTGAGAGTCTTGTCCAATTTTGAACGCCTTTTTTTTTTTTTTTTTTTTGAGGAAAATATATTCAATTTTGCTATAATCAACCGTCAATATCTCTAAACTTAATGAACAAATAGATATTAAATTCTTATTATTTTCATAACTAAAAAGGTATTCATACTGTAAAATAGAGAATAATGAGATATGTGGTTATGTTTTTTGAAATTTATTTATTTTTTCCTATTAGTAGAGCCCACAATCCAGGACAAAAAATTAAAATTTATACTTTTGAAGAAAAAAAAACTATTTTTATATAAATATAATGCTTGTATCCATTTATATCTAAAAAAAAATTTGGAAGTTATCAACTATAAGGGACGTATTTAATATATTTCATAGGTTAAAAATTAAAGTATATTGAAATTGATCCCTCCAATTAAGATAGTTACGCGATTTTTTTAGAAATAGATTATTAACATTTGTACAAAAGGTTCTATTATAATTGTAACAAAAGAACGAGTTAGTCAACTATTGAAAGCCTAGTTTTTAAAGTATTTCGATTTGAAAATATATCTCAAAAGCAAACGAAATTGATATTGTCGTCAAAACCAAGGTTTAAGTTTGATTTTAGATCCCTATACTTTTGAAAACAGTTTTATCAACATCCTAGTCTAGATTTTACATTATTTGATAAGTAACATTTTTTAATGTTCAGTTTTTGACAAAATTAGGATTTTATTCTGATTAATCGTATTTTTATTTTTTTTGGCAGAGGCGAAGAAACAATTTAAGGGCGAATTAAGGTATGGAAAAGGGATTATAATTTTTGTTTAATGAAATAAGTGTGTTAGATACAGATCTTAAGTATGTATATTCAAAGTTTCATAAGAAAAAAAATTAAGTGACTTCTCCTGAGAAAAAAAAAAGAAAAATGTTGTCAAGGAATTAAGTTTTTTATAAGACAAATAAAAACAAGTTGACTTTTAAATATTTTCAACTAACTTTAATTAAAGTAACATTTAAAAGAATTTTTTTTTAATAAACTGTCCTTGAAAATAATATTCTTCACTTCAGAAGGAAAATAAAGGGAAGCAGTGTACTTTGTAAAACGAGCACACAAAATTGATTTTTTTCTTATGTTTATTTACAAACGCACATCTATTTGCTTAAAATTCATTATCCAGCAATTTAAAAAAATATTTTTAAAGTATTTTACACCCATTTCTTCAAAAATAAGATAACTTTTGTAAATGATATTGAAAGATATATATATATATATGCAAAATTGTTTATTAACACTAAACTTCTTCATAAATATACTCTTACTCGTATTTTGTGTTCCTTTCGAGAGGCTTGATTCTAATTGTAAGTAGAGCCTGTTCTCTTCTTCATTCAGATTATAATTATTTTATTTTAGAAATAAGTCTTTTGGACGTATCCAGGTTAGGGAATTGTTTTTCCAAAATCATTTTCAATAGTCAACCCCCAGATTCCAATAATCTAATCTTAGAAGATTTAAACATCACTCGTGGTACTGTTGGATACAGTGGCTCTAAAAATTTTAAGAATTGTATCAACATCAAAAATGTAATTAAAAAAGATAGAACTTGAAAAATTTGGATTAATTCTTGAATCAAAAAATACATCCATGACTTTCAGTGGTATATCTCAAACAAATAGGGCTTTTAAAAGTAGATTAGATTATATATTGTGACCATTTGAAACCTTAGACTAACTGTTGGATTTGAATGCTTTGTCCCCTTTTATTGTCACCCATCTTCAATCCCCGGAAACCTGCAAAAAATGAAAAATTTTAATAGAAATTACACTTGTCACATAGCCTTGGGAATATATGTACTCACCCTCTGACACACTCAAGAATATTGATGCTCTTTTTAAAGGGATTTTTAAGAAGAAAGGCAATGAAACGGTAGCAAATTTTTGAATCTCTTTCAATCCAGACAAACTCATTGGTAGGGTCAACTTTTACTAACAACGACCTTTAATAGCCAATTAGAACATGAAAACAAGGAGACACTAATTAGGATATAGTAGAAACTTGTTGAGTATAATATAAAAGGAAGAACTGCTTTCAAATACTAAGAATGCCAGCTGAATGGTACAGGGAAGTTGAAAGCCTTACAAAACTTTGACAGTTATTATTAGCGATCCCAACATCTTAAAAAGAGCAAGTGACTTCTTTTTACTCCAGGTTAAACTCGTGACTATTTAGGTGGGACTGTATGTCTATGTTGCAATCGTTGGGAGCTAACATTTTCCCTAAATATTTCAAATAAATCCAATAGAGCGATTTCACATGAAGTCAACATTTTTATCTCTGATAATTTGGGGCACTAAGGAAATTTCAGTGTCGAGGTTTAATTTCCCGCGTGACTCGACAGTTGAGTGGATGACAATTGCTTGGAGACAATAGTATGGAGGGACCATTACAAGGTTGACAATTGAGATGAGTGACAATTGTGCAGATGACAACTGAAAGGGTTTACTAAAGGATTGCTGTGAGGCATCATGATTCTCAAAGTCCCTGACAATAGTTTATAAAAACTCAAGGACCCGTTGCAATATTGTAATGTATATATTGCGTCCTTGGGTTGCTTCAAATATTTCATCAATGCTTCATATAAACTCAAAGACCTTTTTTTTCTCTTTGGGAAAAAAAAAACAGAAAAACAATGGTATTTTACATACTTTTTAATACAACTTTGTTTCAGTTTTCGATACAGGCTAGAAAAAAGTATCTAAGGGCAAGGATTTAACAAAACTATTCACAACTTCTCCTTATCGGTCTTTATAATTTTTTTAAGTGTCATTAGGGCGCCTGATGTTAGTTTGATGTCCTTCATGGTCGATCTTAGCAGAGTTTTGATCCTCTTAATACCAGAAAAGTTATTCTTACATCACAAGATATTACTGGTAGGATATAGACAATTCTCAAGTGAGTGCTAATATTCGGAAAGGTATCTGTATCACACTTATTCGGAGAAAATAAAATATAAATTGTCTTATCTATGGAATTTTCCTACTTTTTTCGAATCTTGGCAAGTCTTCTTTATAAATAACCAACTTTTTGATGAGATTTGGAGGATCACTTTAGTTTCTTTTGGTGATCAGGTCGGGCAAAAAGAATCAATATGACATCGGTAGACCGAATGGATAACCTGGTAGTAATTTATGAAACAAATAAATTTGTAACAAAGGGAAGCTAAAGTTTATAAAAAGATATACAAAAGTATGTGATCGAAAAATGAGCTTTTCATCGTTCTTTCATGCACATAGTTGTATTTAAAGAGTTAAATATTATACAAAAACTCTTTTTTTTGACTACTTTTAGAAAGGGTTTTATGGAATGTATTGTAAAATTTAAATAGCCATGACATTTAAAAATCAATTTACACCAAAATCAATATGATTTGGTGAATTTTATTGATTTCTTTGCTTTTAGTACTAAATTAATATACGCTGTTGATTAAATATTGCACGCAACTTCATCACTATTATTGAGTATCTACTTAGTTCATAAGAATATGAATCAACATTAAAATTACAATATTTGAACTACATATAATAGTAATATCAAATTGTTTTTGTTGAGGCCCAAAACTAATGTTATTAAGAAGGAAAAATAACGATTTTTGTTCTCCACGTCTTGAACTGATACTTATGGATATATTGATAATTTTAATTGCCATTTACAAGTTACAGAAAATATTTTGATTTTGATTCTATGTCAACTGTGTATCGTGTAATAATATGCGTTCATTAATAAAATACATGTATAAAGTAAGTTTAAATTGAATTGGTTAACTTTCAAAGTAAATTCAATTGTCCTAAAATTCGGCATGGTTTACAAATTTCGCTATAGCTTTTATTATCGATTTCTCAAATTCTGATTATTTATACACTTTAGATATATAGATAAATTTTTCAGATTGAAAATAAATATTTTAAAAATTATGAATGTACATTTAAAGAAAAGAGATAAATGTAATGTTACATTTACACGCACAAAAAAACCCGCATAACAGCATAATTCTGTCATTTATATATATATATAACCGACTTATACACAACCCGTTTTAGGGAATAAACTTAATGCAAATATAAATCCTTTTAAATATACTTTTGGAAAAAATGAAATTAAGACTCATATGATTTCGATAATATATACCAACCTAGGGATAATATGTAGGATTAAGTGCTACATAGTAAAGAAGATGGGAATAAATCCATGTTTTCTACATTTTCATATAAATATAACTATCAGTGACTAGTACACCCTATCAGGTATTTTTGCTTCAAGCATATTTCGTCCAAATATATAAATAAATGCATTGAATACAACTTTGTTACTTATTTTTGGTTAACATTGATGTTCTTTTTGAATTTTTTTGAAGTTATATATGTAATTTGTATTAATACAAAAAGTATTAAATGGTAATTATCTATTGTCTTAAAGAAAAATGGCTTCAAGGCGAATTGTCCCTCGGAAAAATAGTTTAACGCGAAATTGTCTTGCATCACAATGCACATAGTAATCTTATTTGCATTGCTCAACCTTTCTTTCAAAAAGAGAAGGAAAAGAGATTCAAAGCTAAGTGGTATCTAGCCAAGTCATTCTTTTCAAATGTTTGAATCCTCTGAATTAACTAGTAAGGATATTCTACGTTTAACAAGATTAAGAATAGGGGGAGTAGATAAATAAATAGCTGGCAAAAAAACTCAATAACAGTTTATGATTTAGGGATACAATTGTGAAAAATATATAATAGAAGTTTAATTAGAAAATTGTTCACAACTTAACAAAATCTAATTAGAGTTTAAAGTTCTGAGAAATTATTAGGGGAATTATTAGTAGAACAATTGAGAGTTGACAAAAAAAACGGGTTAAAATTTTATGTCTGTGGGATATTATAGTGACAAAGGTAAAAAAAGAGATAATTTAAGTGTGTAAAAAAATCACATTCGAGTATATGTCAATAAATATAAGTAAGTGATACAGTCCGATTATTTCTCTGTAGAAACTGAGAGACAGCATCGGGAAGACTTGAACATTGTTGTCACAAGTGTGAAATTAAGGATATTGTATATTTGTTAGTTAAATATTTATTACTGTTTGCCATACATACTTAAAATAAAATTGTACAAATATAAGGCAACGAACACGACCACACAACGAGGTATTTGTGCTACTACAACCTAAACCTAGTTTATATTAAAAATTTTGTTCAATAATGTTTTTTATTTTGTTAGATTTCATAAATTTTAAAAAACAAATGTCTTTGTTTTCCTCATTCACGGCTTGATGTATCTCGTAAGATAGGGCGGGGCATCTATTGATGAAATGGTGTACACTTTTCAATTCTTCCATACAGGCATTGCACGTTGAGGTTTTATCCTTTCACTTACATAGGTGGGCTAGAAAAGGGTGATGTCCAGTGTATGCTTATACAATGAGTCTCGATTTTTCTCTTCCGAGTTTGATACACTTCGATTTCGGCTTATTAAGCGTACTATGTGTATGTTTCATACTTTGATCTTTTTATATCAGTCACACCAATATTGACGGAAAAAGTATTAAATTAACTTCTTTATGTTGCTTGGAGGCGTCCCTATAGTATACTGGTTTTGGCACTCAGTACCTCTCTTCGTAAGATGGTCTGCAAATTTATTTCCTGCAAAAGTCCTTTGCACTATTCTAGATGTATATTCTTTTCACTCATTCCTTTGATGATAGTTTCTTTACATTTTAAAACTTATTTACTAGTAGTAAGGGGATTAAAGATTGTAGCAATTGCTAATTGGGAGTCTGACCTGATTATTATATTGTTCAATGTTTTTCGTACTTGAGAGGAGCTTTTACACCTTGGGTTATGGAAAAACTCTCTGCTTAATACACAGAACCCTCTTTATTCAATGTAGCCATTGAATGAAAAATTTATACATCCCTTTTGGTGATGGCCCATCCAGTCCCAGTTCTCCGACTTCATCTCTAGACTTGTTTGTATAGACGATCGCGCCAGGATTCTTAATTCTGAATATTATCCATCCAAATGCAATTACTTTTTATGTAGTCACTCGGTTGATCCATTCCGGCTGTATGAGTATTTTATCACTATGAAACCGGATATTGTATTATTCTACGGCAATTTTATATACCTAGTTAAATAAATGTACCACAAATTATAATTAAAGAGATATATATGTAGACCTAAAATTAAACATTTATTTACTACGACTCCAGAAATTGTTGCGGTCCATTGTCACTGCCACTATCCCTAAGGACATCCATGATCATTATGAAGACTACACTTCGGTTTCAACATTTGAGATTAATCACTTACAATTTCATCGAACATTCTGGGCTTTTTTTTACGATCCAGTTAAGCTCATCGCTAAAGAAAATAATTATTCTTTGGTTGAACTTTATTTGGTGAACAATGCTTTACATTTTGTTACCCTGTAAACTGATATTTTATTTTGTAAAGATGTAATGTTAATCTTTAAGCCCAAATAAATGGCTTTTGTGAAATTTCTTGTGGTACTTTTCAGCGATTTTAGGCTCAATAAACTGTACTTTTGGATTAACCAAGCAGGTTCTTGATTGCACTAGGACAGTAACTCGCGTCAGCTTATGCAACCATTGAATATTTTTTAAGCTTTAAATTGATTTTCTATTTGATACGAAAGAAAAAAAACTGTTCTCAAACATTTACTCCTACACTTAAAAAAAAGAAATAAAAAAATAAAAAAGATATTGGCTCTAAATTAAAGTTGTTCAACCCTGTATAAAACTATTCCATAAACTAGATGTTTTACCCATTAATATTAAGGCTACTAATAAAATAAAAAATCTCAAATTTCACATGTAATCAAAAAAAGATCATGTATATTTTTCTTGAGTCAATTTGTAATTAACAGATCCATGATGGAATTAATTAGTTCATATACATATTACATATTTCATAGGTTAGTTCCTAATCTTTGATTATTCCGAATTATTTTTTTGCTCAAAAGTTACTTTATTGACATTATTGGCAAAACTTGATGGGAGAAACTGAGATAGGTTTGATATTTATAGTGAAAAAAAAGAGGCAGGTTTTGAAATAGTATACTATTTCTTCACGGAAAATGAGTTGGTATAAAATCAAGCTACTTATTATTTTTTATAAAAAAATAATATTTAATTATATTATATATTTAATCTACTAATTTTAATTCAGCAAAAATAGGTAATTTTTAAAGCCATTTTACAAATAATATTGCAATATACAAAGGTATGTGGCAAACTATAGATGATTTATTAGATGGAGATTTTATCACAACAATGATTTTGAAAAGAAAAAAGAGCACACACAACGACCGTTTTTCCATTTATATCTCAAAACTTTGATTTTTCTCTACGTTTTACAATACCATACCCATTAATTATAATTTCTGATTCTTGAGTATTGTGGTATGCAATATAATTTAGTTTACTCTAATATTTATTTTATAAATCTACTTCTTAAGTATATAGCAGAGAGGGAAAGAGTAAGAATAACGTAGTCACCTCTTCTATTGGCGGTTATATCATCATTAAACATTATTTATAAATATATTTGACTTTGCTTACACCCAAACATTCCAGTAGTATCCATGTGTTAGATCAATCATTTTTAAATGGACATTAGATCGATCTCCATCGATCAGAAGGATTTTCTCAGATTTTAAGTTGATGAATTAATTAATAAATAATTAGTTAATGACAGATTTATTCTCATTAATTAATGTTATTAGCATATACAAAAATTAATTGTAGGATGAACCAAATCATAGTGTGACAACCTAATCATTTTCTAGGACAACCAAGAAACAATTACATCTGAACAAAATAAAAGTTGAACTTGAAATTAATATTTTATGAACAAGAGGCATAAAATTTTACAATGTGTAAATAATGCACTTATTTAACTGTAATTGGGTTAAATTTCAGGTCGAACCAATGCCATATATAGTATAAATTATATTTAAATAGTCCGCCTAAAGCTCTATTAAAAGTTTGTAGTGGTTATAACTTAAAAATTATGACATAGATAAGAAATTAATCAGAGCAACATCAATACAAAATATCCTTCAAAATTGCCACCGTCTGTTGTTATAATATCTTTAAGTATGTATAAAAATTATTGACATAAATCTTGCACAATTTCTATTGAACCATCAATTTGCTCAGAAATTTATAAGGTCTGTTAGGTTCTTGCAGTAAGTCTTAAACAAATTCTTATTTTTTAAACAAAAATAGGCTAAAACATACCTCCATTTTTTTCAATTTTTTTTTTATTTACCAGAATTATTTTTATAAAACTGAGAATTTGAACATGACAGGGAACAAACAAAACTACCGTTTTTCTGAAACCAATAATTACGTCTCTCTTGGGTTATATTGCGGTGGGATTTTTTTTCAAATAAATTTTTTGTTCTTTTCTTAGTTTAGAAAGTACATAACAAAATTTTCAATAAATTTTACCCAACATAAGGCTATTTATATTAATTAAAAATAATTAACAAAACTTTCCATGGAACATTTAAACCTATTAGTTCACCTCTTAATTAAAGAAGATTTAGTTCTACGTTAACAAATTGAATTGCTTTATATTCAAATATATAATATAAGCTAAAGGTGATAAAGTTTTACAAAATTATGGTACATATATAAAAACTTAAAAATAGTGTTTTAACACATCTATCATGCGTGGAAACGTAATAGGTACGTCTATAAACAATTTATTCCTAACAACTTTGCATATTATAATCTTCAAATTTCAATAACTCTTCCTTTCAAAATAAATAAAAAGTTTTGTGCTGTAAAATGGGTCTTGTTTGTAGAAATGAAAATATCATGATAATGCGGCAATCAAATCAAATCTCTTAAATGAGAAAAATTTCTAATAACTGGGCTTCTTTGTTTTGAAGGGGGAGTTCTTGAAGCTTGAAGATTATAATGTGCCAAGTTCTAAGAAATTAATTGTTTTGAACAATAGATGTGGTAACTAACCTTTAGATACGGGTATGTGGCCCATCACTCCAGAAGCAAACAAGAATTTTTTTTCTTAGTGAATCTAAATAATATTTTCATTTTTCAATATTTTTTTTATTCCCATTTATTAAGAATTCCGTTGAATTCTTCCTATACACTAACAATTTCACTAAAACGTTCCAAAAATCCTAGCTCATAATTTAAAAAAAGAAAACCAGAATTGTACTTGTGTACAGAAAGCCATATCTGAGGTGACAAAAAGTTAATTTGTTCAAATCAACCCTTTAAATTAGTAGTTTTTATTTTTGAATATCTCAAAATATTCCGGATGTTCATATATATACATTGCTCCTAATTTACCAAAATATTGTTACGAAATAAGAAATTTTTTAATTACTCATTTCTTGATTATTGTTCGGAAAAGTTTTTGGCTTGACACCTATTGCATTAATTAAATTTTTTTAATATCTACTTTTTTTTAATTCATTATTTATATATCAACGTATTTCAATTAAGAAAAAAGTACAAAAATACCCTTAATATAACTAAATTATCAAACAATCATCATAACATCATCATTGCCCATTTAAAATTATTATTTAATTATTTTTTGGTAAGAAGTACATAATTTTTTTGCAAATATTATATATGTATGCATTTGTAAGCTATTGAATAAGATGGATTTTCATTGTAAAATACATGTTTTTTATAGATTTCATCTACTATAAAAATATTTATTATTTCAATAAAATTAAATGTGTTTTACTGAGAAAACTGTATAAACTACCAATTGTATAGGAGTCATCATTTTCTATTCTTAAAACCTTATTATTGCTATTCATTTTGACTTACAATTCGCTGCGCCAGTCTTAGCAATGTAGGACCCTATACTAAGGGGATGGAAGAAAAGGTAGCGAGGAGAATCGTTCGTGTTTTAGCCTTGTTAAAAAAGAAACCAAAAATCAATATGATAACACTGACAACTTGAAGAATGTTTTGAGGAGAGCAGCTTAGTTGTAATCACGTTTGAATTGATTAGCTACATGCAGCTGTGGCGAGGTGGAGAAAAAAAAACAGGGATATTTGCAAGAATTACTCTGATATCGATCTTCAATTCTATTGTAGAGGTATGAGCTGAACCCGAGATGAGTAACTCCATTTGGGACTAAATTGGGTCCTATGCCAAGGGGTTAAACTTAAGTAATTGAAAAACGACTTATTTTAGGGGTAAAACTTCAGGGAATTATCAACTCTAAATTCCTACTCCCAATTATTTATTCATAAAATACAATAATAAATACAAATTAATATTTGTTAATTATGAAAAAGCTCAGTAATATAAAATCAACATAGTATATGTATAATTTTTGGTTGTGGTATTTAACAGTATTTAATTATTAGTACTAATTTTACCACTTTAAATCTTAATATATGGTTTAGAATTGTTTATTTATTTAAGCAAATTCCAACTCGCTTTCATATATATATTTTGATAAATATAGATGCACAACACCATATTTATCATATCGGTTGTGGGAATCGTGTTTTGCGCAAGCGCACCCGCAAATACAATTTCAACTATCTGGTTCCTGTTTTCTTTCGGACATAAACAAGCCTTTATTCATAAGTCATACTTGATGGCCGATGGGTAATTTTGAACATACTTATAAAGATATATAACTTATGATTTTTTTAATATTACAAATTATCTGAAAGGTTACAACATATAGAAGCTTCCCTTCATCAAAATATAGCTTAACTTGGTACTATTTAATCAAAATAATATTATATCAAGAAAATGTCTAAATGTTAGTTATAATTTATTGTATGATACAACTAGTATTAAATATTAATTGTCATAATATAAAACTTTGGTTACGAATATCAATATAAAAGGTGGATTTAATCATCGTTAGACCTGAGATACAAGTATATAACTTCTATTTGAAAGAAAATTCAAGGATGACGTCTAACAAATTAACCGGAGTCCGGAAGTATAAAGAAGCACAATTAAGATTAATTGATGATGCAAATAAAATATGTGAAGTATAAATTAATGGAATTAATCAAAGAGTGTTAACGCAAATACAGTCATGTGGATTCAATATATATCGAAGAAGATTGTTTAGAGAGTGTGGTTTCCAATTTCCTCATAAGAATGGGAAAGTTTGCCGTACAAAAAGCGTCGAATGAACAAGATGTGATAAGAGAGGCCACTATGCAAGAGTATGCAGGTGTCTAGAAAAGAAAACTCTATTTTGGTCATCAACTCTATTCAAAAATTTGAACTGAATAAATTACCCATCGATGCATTGAATGTCCATGGAAATTACTTCAAAAATACAATAGCTACATATGAGAGTGGTGCAATTGTATATATCGCTGGATCCAGAGTTCAAAGTAAATATCGATTCCAACCCAATTAAAAGAGTATCGTTTAGAATATATCTATAACTTAAATTATTTATTTATTTACACATGAAGGAAGATAGATGGTTGTATATTATTAATATATAACTTCCCTATAAATAACTTTATAAATGTATATTATATTCTGTAAATTTATGCAAGACAAAATATATTTTTAGTTAGAGAAAATAAAACCCATCATTACAGGAAGTGTACTCATTACTTCTTAGTGACCACTGGCCATAAAGGATGAATAGTTAACTTTGGCACGAAATCTTAAGAATAGAAATGAGGCAATAAAGTAACAAATTATTTAATAAATATTGTTTATGTTTACGAGTTAACAATTAAATGATAACAAAACGTTTATTCCATTTTATGATCAACAATAACTTATAAACTGAGCCTATGACAATGTTCTTTACATTGTTTGCGTTTGCAATCTGAATATCAATCAAGTCACTAAGGTAAGGTCTCCCACAGAAATGTCCGTCCAAACGGACAATCAAAATTGTCGTCATTGACCTCCCTTGATGATCTCTTCTCTCATCTAGTGCAACGAAAATATCCTTTTCTTCCACATCTTCTTTTATTTTATTCAAAACTCCTTGACATACTTCCACAACCAAGTTCTTAACAACCCATCTACCTGGAGAAGATTTTTCAATAAACGGAGAAATTAGGAGAATCCAGAACATTTAAAGGGATGTTACACGACACAAATAACTGTGCTACGTCCAAATTAAATGATGAACTATTTAATTATCCTTCATCTTCTTGAGTCTTGTGTTTCTTGAAGACTTTTAAGTTGTTGATGTGATGGGAGGTTTTGGAGTGGCGGATTATTTCCCATAAATAACGGATAGAGACGAGAAACCGCAAAAAGGGTAAGATATACTTTGATTTTCCAAATCATAATTCCACACATCAGTCCCTCCGTTGTTAGAAACCCATGAAAAAGGGCACGTTTTCTTTGGCATGATGATAATGTACGTGAGAGAGTAGTGTGGGAAGTTACTTCGCTGATGATTAGTACAATACTGAGGAAAAATTGTGTAGAAGATGAGAGCTCACCAACGTGTTTTATTCCTTTTTTTATATAATCTGTTTCAACCAATCAAATTTGTTTTTTTTTTACGATTCCAACAACTCTCCATAGCACGAACCCTTCTTTTTGCTCCCCTCCTTCGAGTTATTGTGGGCGATAAGAAGAAAGAACAATCTGCAGCAATATTCGAGGATATTATATTTTTAAATATATATTATATTGGTGACTAGCCTGCAGGCGAGTTGTGTGACAAACTGCCTCCTTTTTTCTTTCACTTCCCCTGCTTAAGCCCACACTAGGAACGATTGCCACCATTTTGACTGGGAATAATGTTTATTACTTTACGCACCACTGCGATACTACCATATTTGTCCTATCCTCATCCTCCTTTTCTCCTCTTCAATATCCTCACGTCATCAAACCAATAGCCCTACATAGTACATATTAGCTTTTAAGCTAATATTATATTAGCTAAAAAGCTAATATTAGTAATATAACGAATATTCATCAGTAGTAATGTTTATAACGTGAGTAGTGCTAGTGTGTTCAGGTACTTTGTTATAACCAGCATCCATGGATTCGGAAGGTAGGGCTTTGATTTTAATATAGCTCACTTATTTTTAAGGATGTAAACTCATTAAATTTTATACTTCAATAATATATTTATAAGACGGGATCCTACCATCTGTATTAATACTTAATAGCATATCAATCGAAAATGAGTTTACAATAAGATACTACTATGTATTTATAAACTGTACCTAAATTACACGATCTAGTCTTGATCTTTCCCCTGACCATATCTTATATGAATCATTGATCACTTAAAACTCAATGTAAGCTAATTCACCTTTGTTAATACGTAACTCCTTTAGCACTGAGAATGATTTTTCAAAAAGTGCACCTTACCAATTATAGACAATTCCATGGTCAAACAAGGACTTCCAATTATAACTCCGAAACAAATCATCAAGGTTTTTATATTTGAATGTAGTAGAAAAAGTGATTCACTACTTAGGAGTTAAATAATAATGACAAGCTATAGAATAGAATATTTATTCTTCTGATTACCAATTCCTAAAAAATTAACAGGCCACGAAAATAATACGTACAATTTACCTTAATTATAATAGGCATAAAAAATAAAAAAAAGTGTTATGTTATGTCAATTTCAGGGGATGATGCGTTTGGGAGATACTTTATGTTATGTATTAAGATGGAACGTATTATTTCTCGTCGTCAATTCAGGAATAAACAGAGTCATGAAGGAGTAAGTAGGAGTAGGGTTTATTCTCGAGACAGAGCCAATTCTGAACTACAAGATAAAATGATAACGTACTTATAAAAAAAGGATAATACTATGCAAGTACATTCATAAAAATAAGAAAAATCTCTTAACTGGGATAATCATTCCACCCATCTAATCAGGAAAACATAAATTAAATACATAGAATCATCCCACAATCAAGACGACCTCCAAGGGCAGAGTTGATTAAGGTGTCTTCTCCCAACATCATCATAGCATTTTACATACCATACAGTTGCTACAAATGCTTTAACTAGAGTTTCCTAACCCACTTTGGTTTCCCCCGTCTCTAGCATCGAACCCAGACATAGTAAGTAAGATATAGTGCAGACTCCTACCCTCTTTCAAATGAACCTGGACTGTAGTTGTCTTCATCTGTGAAAATTCGTCACTGAAAATTTGGTTTTCATCAAAGATCCCAGCGTCGATTTTTGTGAATTCAGAGAGTGACACAAATTTGGATGTTTCTGTAGCTTCACCAGACCAAAATCAATACAGTCCCAAAACCCAAGAATAGGGTTTTCCATCAAGCGGGCCTAAGGCTTTGAGTTTATCACCTCCAAACATCCTTAAGGAACCAGGGCTCTCTTCTAAGCAATCCAATTTTACAAATTACCGTGAAGTATGTTGACGTTGGCAACCAAATCCAAGAGAAACTTTATTTTTTTACCCTTAACCACAAAATAAGCATAGACTCTATCCTCAAGACCGTTAGTTACAGTTTATACTTTGATGTTCCCTTTTCAAGATTTAAATAATAATGATAACAGCTTTTGAAAATAAAAACAATGTTCAGGTTGCCAACAACAACAACAACAAACTCGCACACTAAAAAATGGTTAGGATTTACACCGAGGGTTGTTTTTTATTTCATCTAATTTTGTAATGAAAAACATATATTTGTACAATATTTACTTTAACACTGAAAATAAAATGGAAATAATTCACAATTCAATCTTTCGGATAAAAAAATAAGCAGTTGAACTATTTTTAAAACTCTTCCCTTATTTATTTACATGAAGTTGATGGTTCGCTTCAGTAACACAAAGTTTAGCTAAGATATTAAATATTTTCGATGCAACGTTATTGAAAAAAGTTATGAGTATCTGATTTTGTTGCATGATAATTTTAGTTTTATAATTGATTGAGTTACTCTCACTCCTTTGCAAAAATTGAACTGGATAAAAATTTTTTAACAGTATACATTATATTCTATATGATATGTGTTTCATTATAAAAATTGTTCAAATTAAATATACATAATACGTATTCTATGCTATTGAAATGATAATTGATTAATGGTTCCATATAGAAAATGAAATTACTTTTTGAAATGAGGTGTTCAATTTTCAAGTTACTACATTTATTTTATTAACATGAGAAAATAATTTGCACTCCCGTCAAGCACAAGAAGAGTGCGTTTCATATTTATTTCTGTCTTATCCGATCAAGTAGTCTCACTGTTCTAAGCTAATAAGCGCACATTCAAAAATGACTTAACAGAAAACAAATAGAAGGACATTACTTATTAATTGTGATGAAAGTCATATGTATCTTTTGACTGGCAAGTTTTTTTTGGAAATGGTAATTTGAAGAATGATTTTTCTTTCCCTTAGATCTGTTCATTGTTAATTATTCCTGGAAATATGTTCAAACCTTATTCGTGTGTGCTCATAAAGGACAGAGTGGAACCTTCAGATTGGTTGTAGAGCTATAATTGTAAGTCCTTGTTGGACTCTGAGTAGAATTGAAAATCGACATTAGAGAAATTCTTCCGAGTGTCATTTTTTATTTCCTTCTCCCCTCCCTTGTTACAGCTGATTGAAGCTGATCTAATGAAACGTCATTACAGCTAAGCTTCCTCCTCCAAAACATTCTTTCAATTGACAGGGTTGCAATGTTGATTTTCGGTTTCTTTTTTAACATGCCAAAATACACACGATTTTCATCACTACTAATCACATAGCAAAGAAGACTATAGTATATATTTTGGGATTTGAAAACTGTCGAAATTCACCTTAGTTGTGTATGAAAAAAACCGAATATTTTGACAGCTTTAATAGGTAAAATATCTGTTGACAGAGATCACTATAATAACTATACTGTTTCTCACTCGCCAACAGTATATTTTTTGTTCCAAGTTTAAAAAAGGGAGGATTAAATTAAATGGAATTGACCAATCAAACAGAAAATCATATATAAAATTATTTTTTACAAATTTTATGTTATATTTACTAAATTAAACAAATCGATCCTATAACTATTAAGAGTAACAGTAAATTGATAAATTATCAATTAAGGCACCTTATACTTAAAATCATTTTTAAAATGAGTGGGGGGAATATTCACATTTGACCCAGTGCATTTATCCAAAAATTTCTAGAATTATTCCATTCGTAGAATAGTTATTAAAATGGAAAACAATAACTGGTAAGTGCAACAGAATAAAATAAAACATTTCAAACTACATTTCTCACAGTTAAAGGATCGGCCGAAAACTTATCTCCTACATTTAAAACACGTTATTAACTCATAGAAATAAATTATGACCCCATTGAAAGGAGATACAGATGGTATCGTCAACTTGGGAGTGCTAATTGCTCTTTTAGTTGTAGACATTTTTTAGAGAGTGAAACAAAAAATTAAATTAGATCCTCATTAAAAATGAACATTAGGTCCTAAAGTTAATTAAAAGAAATTTTCCCATTCAACTCTTCTTTACAAAACGTTGAAGATGATTCATAAACATTTTTGTGAATGATTTCTTATGTAGATATAACAGACAGATGAGATTACCAGAATATAAAATTGAATTTATTACATCAGCGGATTTATAGCCTTTAGCATAGTAAAATGTTTACAACAAAAGTTTTACGTTGAATCGGTCTGTCCATCATAAAACGATCTTACTTATATCGATGAAACGGGGACAAATTATACCTTAAATTCATTTTTGGATGCCATGGATAAAGGTGGGCTCAAAAGATCAACAAATGTCATGTACTTGACTACAATCTTTATCTTTATAAAATATTACAGATTTTTAAAAAATAATTACTATAAAAACACATTATTTACATTTAAGAATTCAAAACATGTACTTATTTGCTGTTAGTGTAAATACTTTATTTAAAAAAGAACATTTATCTTGGATAATGACAGCAAAATGTAAATTAATCCAAAATTTAATAACTTTTTAGATAAAATATCTTGACAATATGTACAATTTGTTTTTAATTTTTTTTTCTTATGAGATAAACAGCCAAGATCATTGTGTTAGGAAAAAATAAATAAATATAAGATAAAAGTAAGTTTGCTAAATTAAATAGTAAGATTCGATCATTAAATTCATCGATTTCGATTGAGTTCATATTAATAAATAAATAAATGTACCAAGTAAAGTTATAAAAAATCAATTTTTTTCCTTTAATTTTTTCTATAAATTTCTTATAAACCATACGATTTCCTTAATCATGTAACTATTATAAATATTCACATAACATAACATAGTATCGATTAATAGTTATGTTCTCCGATTGATTTCAAGAAATGGTGAGCTGATTTGTTGATTATAGAAATATTCAGAAGTTGATGATTGAATCAGATCCATATTTAATTAATCTCTTGGGTTCTAAAATTGAAACAGTTTTTATAAGATTAATTTAGTGTAATACTAAAAGTTCTACATTACCACATTCTTTGACATCGTCATGGATAGATAATCACAATCTGTACGCAGCTCAATCATGATCCAATGGCATTTGAAAGTTAAACATTATGGCGTTGATGTTAATCTGTCTCTGTTAATTACTTTATTTAATAAGCAATTATAAATTATGATAATAATTGAAAAACGACCTACAGAGGAGAATTGATGACTTGCCGATTTTGTAAGTTTATCCACAGTCAAAGAAAAGAACGTGTTATAATTTTAATGGTAGGTTTATCTTAACAGTGAGGGACATTTGATTATATGAACAAAACAAAAGTGTTTGGAGGAAGAAAAATTCCCATCGTCAAGCATGGGGTGGAAACATTATGTATTGGTGGTGTTTCTCTGTGAAGGGGAGATGACAACTTCGCCACATTGAAGGGAGGATGGACCATCCTCGGGGAAATCTTGGGTGACAACCTCGTTACCTCAGAGCAGGGAACTCAAAAAGGATAACCCAAAACTTACGACCATAGAAACAAAGGATTGACTAAAAAAGAAGACTGTTAAGGTCATGGAGTGATCTGTCCAGTATTCAGACCTCAAACTCGTTGAAAATCTTGTGGGCAAACTTACAAAATAGACAAGAGGTCAATTACTTATTTTTCTACACTGCTAGTGAATACGACCTATTAATTATTATATTCAACCATAGAATGTTAAGAATGGAGTTTTCTTACCAGTTATAAGTTATAATGATTTTCGTTGAAAATAATATTCTATTTATTTCAAATTTTTCTGCCAAAATTTTATTAACCAACATTAAATTAAGAATTATTCTCACACAAATAAAAAAATTCATTACACATAATAAAAAAGTGTAACACAATTTCTTGCATATCAGGGCGTGTAAAATATAATGCAGACTCCAGTAGTAAAGCCCTCCCTGGATAATCTAATCAAACGTCATGTCTGCTAAGCTTTTCTTCTACAAAACATTCTTCCCTTAAAAAACTTGTTCCTTAAACAGAAGGTTTTCCTCAATTCAGATAATATGCTTACAGAAGGTTCTACTTTATAAATTATCAAATGTGTTTCAATTGCATTAACTAAAACAATATATTTTAAATTTCTTTTTTCCTCTTTACAAATTGTTTCGTCTAATTAATCTATCTTCTTCTAAATGAGAAGCTTTGACTACTTCAATTCAAGTACTTGTATATTTATGATGACTTACTTCTTTATCTGAGTCATCACCTTGCTTTGACAATCACACAATTGGCAACGTATAGGAAATTTGATGATCTTTCCTATTTTGCCTTGAAATTAAACATAATTAATTTCATTTTATATCTTATCAACATAACATTTTCAAGCATATATTTTCTATGGTATAATTATTCAGAATAGACAACAGGTTTGTAATTTGACTTAACGTTAGTAAACCACCTAAAAAAATATGAGACTTTTTGATTACATAATAAACATTCAAATTTAATCATGGGATAATAAGTCTCCATACTTGCTAAAAAATGAAAATTATTTAGAATATTCTTCATGAAATGACGATGATGTTAATCTCTTCAACTATCTTCAGTTGAAAAAAAATCTTTGTAAACGAATTAAATGTAGTTTTTACTCATTTATGTATTATATAAAAGATAATTATTAAAATAATCGTTTAATGTATGTATTCTTAATTTTTAACTGCCAAAAAAAAATATTTTGGGTGAGCTGCAGTCCTAGCTACGAACTGCAACTCCCTAAATATAAGAGTCTATATTTTAATTTGTTCTTTATATCTATTAATGATAAGAAATTAGGTACGAGTTATTTTAATATAATTGTTATATATTTTTTTCCAGAAGCAATGAGTAATTACTTGGATAATATCTTAAGAGCTATGAAGACAATCTAGTACAATTGGTAATGCGTTCAATTAATTTATATTTCTTCATTAGATTCGTCATTCTCATATCTTTAGGTAAGGTATATTTGTAATAATAGTATACGTGATTAAAAGTTAAAACCAATGACATAACTTATTATATAACGATAACTAAAATAACTAAATATGTTGGGTACTAGGTACAATATATTTTTGTTTTTTGTACTATCACTAATACATGTACCTATGACAATATATATTTTATGTGTACAAAACGTTTAATTAATTTCATACTCCCCATAGTCCAGATTTACGTTCAATGATGTGATTTTTTTTTAAAAGTTTATTGTTCTTATCTTTTTGTGATTTATTAATGAAGTTCAAGAATAAGTCAAAATAACAAAAATAACTTCATAATTTTTATATATGTGTATATGGTTGATATAGACCACAGGAATATCGTAATAAAATGATTTTAAATTTGACAACTTTTCATAAGAAAAAATGAATTTTTTGTTGGTCAAAAAAGTACGTTTTTTATTTTAAAAACAACAACACATAAAAATACAATTTTATTTCTTATACCTTAGTCCTTTGTAGAGCAATATCTACAAAAAGTTGTTAACAAAATTATGTCCATATTTAACATTATTGACCATTTTAACTGGATGCGCAAATTGGTCAACAGTGACCTAAAAATATTTTTTTCTTTAACTTTTTTTCGTCTTACGGATAAGTATGACCTTCGAAAAATACTTCATATTGACCTTTTTCAGACTAGAAATTTCTCTTTTTTTCCTAAACATTAGAAAAAGTAAAAAAAAAAATTATTTCATTTTTCTTGCAAATGGCTTGAGTACAAACTGTGTCTTATTGGTCATTTTGACCTGGTTATTATAAATCATTTTTAAGATCATATGTTAGAACCCCAAAGGAATATTCTTGTACATACCAAATATGATCCTTTTGGACTCTTGTAGATTCAGATACACAATTTGATTTTGAGCGACAAAGATATTTGAAATGCAATATATATGTACATGAACGCAACTCAAAAGTAACTTTATGACTAAGAATTGCGAGATCCTGAGGATGTATCAGATTAAGATAATGTTGATGAATACATGACTCAACCTCATATGAAGAAGATATTTTTTTTCCTGAATGTGATATTTTCTTTTCATAAAATTATAAGATTGAATTGTCATCATTGGCAAAAAAATAGAAACAAAGGTAGTAATTATACTCATAATATCATACCAATGACTCATGGACCCACAAGATATGCCATAGCCCTTTCGGAGGTTATCTTTCAATATTTCGCCTGTTCATCACCACAATTGTTGAACAAATCATTTTGAAAATAAATAAATCGGAAGATTTTACAAAAATAAGGTGATAATTTAACAACCCTTGATAAGATTATTTCAAAGTCACATTGGATTATTAACATTGGCAGGCGTCTATCAGTCTAGCGGTGAGGCTACTCCTAGTCTTTGGGACGCAAAAAAAGTAGTAGGTCAATTTTTAGGCTACAATGCTGTTGAAAGAATTCCAGACATGCGCAATTTTCCATCTCTAAAAACGACTGTGAAACAAATTCTTCGTTTAAAAAATGTAAAAAAAATATATCTGTATTAATGTATGATGTTCTACATGTTCACGCACTTATTAGTTTTGTTGGATTTTTTCAATTTTTTTATTTTTTTCATATTGTTTATTAATAAATTAAAGAAATATGGGAAACATGCTATTTAATTATATTTGGGTTTTTATAGTAATTGTTAAGCAGAATTAATTAATATTTAAATTAAAAATTTGTTAATTATTTTAATTCATCTTTTAAAATATATTTATATTTTTTAATATTCCTTTAATTCGACAGATAGAGTGCACTGAATCAATTTAAATAAACATTATTGTATTACATTTACACCATACGACCTAGGAATCTTCTTTGACGACTGGGGCGTGAACCTACGGACATTAAGTTCAGGAGAGTAATTTATCCTGAGGGCGTTGTCCATCGAGCTACGTCGTTTGCAGTACATGCAAAATAATAATTTTATTTATACTTAATCAGTGCAACTCCATCTGACTAATTAATGGAACATGAAAAAAATTGGAAATCCAATTTATCTTGAACTTAAATAAATACGGTGTTTATAGTAAATATTTAAGAGCGGGTCATTTTTAATCTTTAGGCAAAGGCTGTGTATAAAAAGTAACGACCACACAAGAGTTAAAATCTTTATATCGAATGCATTGTATATGATTGATTCATATTCAAGGAATATGGGGCTTGATGAAATTTCATTTCTATTCTTGACTTATCTCATGAATATTTTTGAGAAATTTAGATTTTGTCAAATTATACCATGTTTATTTAAGTGGGTCAATACTGACTCGTTTGTTATACTTAATGATATATGTATGTATATAGGCCATTCTATAGAAAATTTAAACAATTATTTTTTCATTCGATTTTAATAGAATTTACTTATTATTGAGAAACTAAAAAATGATATTTCAGATCTACAACTCAATGCAGGTCTGAGTTCTGAGCTACTTTTCTTGATAAATTTGATCAAAAAGCGTGTTGAAGACCCTTGCTTTTTTTATTTTAGTTCATAAACCACTTGCCTAATGGATACAGATTTAATAGCTAAATTTTTAATAGTTATCTCATGAAAAATTATGTTATCCTCAAAAGTATTTTTGACTTTAAGTATCTCAAACTCCTCTGATCTTTATTTTTTCTATGGTGAGATATAATCACTAGTGGGAGTACAAGGCATTGATCAGTTTTATAAGGCTCCTATCAAACGTTGTCTTTCAATTTGATTTGTAGTTTTATTAGACTCTCTTAATCTTTTTTAGCAATAGTATCAAAGTCGAACTTCTTCAGCATGTTAAAATAAATTGAAAATGACTATTTTGTTAAAAATGCGACACAACTTACTGAGTATATATTAAATATAGTTAATGTAAGACTATGAATAAAAATAATTTCTTTGGTGCTTGTAAACAATGCTTGTTTCTTTTCAAGTTATATTAGAATTTATATTATTTTATGCCATCGTTATATTTTTTGGATTTATTTTAGTTTCCTTGGTGAGTATTAAGTTGAGGTAAAAGTAATTTTTTTTTTGTTGCTATACCTTCTGTATCCTTCCTACAAAAACGTTGGTAAAATTATAGAAAATATCTAGATAGACCGTCATGTTAGCAGTTGTAAACTTATTATGAAATATCAAATTTTGATTAAGGTGTATAAGTAAATGGAAAGAATAAAAGAAAACTACAAATCTACTTGGATACTTTATTTGACGAAGTTTAAAATCCTCAAATAACATATATACTAGCGGCTCCTAAACAGTGCCATTATTTATACCAGAACATATTATTAAATACTTTAGGGGTCTGCAGTGATGAACTTAAGTAATAAAATGTATTTAAAAGCTTACAATGCATCAAAAAAAGATTTTATTGATTTTCTACCATCATAATTACCTGAAAAAAAAACACAAATAAAGTTAATCCTTTTTCTATTGAAAATGAAGGATTTGGAACGTAATATATGTATGTTTGATGATCCAAATAGGTAGTACATTTTTATTTTTCATGTTTGCAATCTTTGTAATTTTGTTCTAAAATAATTATAGGAAGGGTTAAAAATGATCAATTTCTATATAAATACTATTCAAAGTATACATATCTACTTTTTATTACACTAGAAAATACTTGAATATTGTGTTGGTTTTTATATAATATTATTATCCTTTTAAAAACCTTGTTTCCTTCACTGAATTTGTCTCTAAAAGTTTTGCAATATATCATTAGAATAATTGTCGATAGAGAAGAAAACATCTCCTTTAATTACATTCAAACTTCAAACCAAACTAAGTTTTTTCAGAAGTATATTTGCTTCTGACATTCAGGATTGTAAGATCTCCCATTTACTAATCCCTTGTATATTTTTGTATTTATTTTAAATTATATTTATTATTTGACTTTTTGTTGTATTTTAAGATTTGAAAAATAACAACAATAAGAAAACAAACTTAAAAAATAAAATGAGTGTTGGAAGATGAAAACTGAAAAACATAAATATAAATCCTATTTATCAACTGTCAAATCTGAATAAAATAAACATTCGCTTGATAACAACTTCTTCCCTTTTTTTTTTTTTGGTATCCACTTCTTTGCTATTCGTTAATTTGATGATAAAAAATAGAATTATGTAATAATTTCATTCATTACTCTTGAACGTAGTCATTCCGAGAATGTTTACCAAGAGAAAGAAGGTGTAAAAATCACAGAAAGGCATATTCTGACTCTTCATTATGTTTTTCTGTCAGAGTTTGCTCTTGTTGAGTTGTTTCATCTCCTTTCTCCTGAACCCCTTGACTTAATTAATCATGAGGTAATTATAAAAGTATCAATATCTTCAATATGGAGTCGGTATATAAAATGTCCGACTCCAACTCCAGTATTTTGAATGTTCCCGACTCTAACACACAATTTTACAATAATAAATTTTATAGGTTATATAAGTATTATTGAGTCATTTGAGTGTAGAGACTATAAATAAAGATTTAATTTATAGCTATAGATCGTTATTAGTTTTATGTAGTAAATAATTGTGCCAGGCATAAAGAAAATATTTGGAATATAAGATATTTAACAAGATGAATAATAAATGAAGCTGATCAAAAGTTATATGACTCATATCGATTGCTAGTTCATTCAATAGATTCTGAACATAATTTATTCACTCGTAAGAGCCATTCGAAGTGTAGAATCTGGGCTGTGCAGCGATCATGAAGAAGCTTATAGTCGTATTTTTACCATCTTGCAAGCATACCGTCTTCAAACAACGTTGTTATCTGCACACCCGACACCGATTGTCTTGTAATTGGCCTAGGCTGCTGTTCCTCTTACGACCCTTCATTGAAGATATGTATAGAAGCGGGATTACAAAGCATCAACACTCAGCGATATAAGCATAACTCAGATGCATGCAGCACTTGACGATACATTCAACAAATCACTACCTGTCTATCATGAGGCTATACATCGCCATTCAATGGAAAGGGGAAAATAAGACCACTAAAGCTCTTCCAGAAAAACAAGGACAGTATGTATCGATAAAGTTTATAATACAATGTGTAAATGAAAATATGGTGAGATTGGGATTGTTATTATGTCCTGATGAAGCATTATCCATGTATTGTTTTAATTTAAAGGAGGTACTTTTTGGGGCTGTCTGACTTAACTTTCCAGAACAGAAATTTTTTGTCAGTCTTGGTTTTTAAATAACTTGAGATAATACTCTACATTGATGGAATTTTTGTCTGTGTACTTTATGCATTGAAATAAACTGTAAATTCAACGGATTTTTTTTTTTTTTTGGGGGGCTGACCTCACTTTTCAGGCAGAATTTTTTTGTCAGTCCTGGTACTGAACATTAGTGCAAGTTTTGTCCATCCACCTTATGGTTAAAAAATACAATCCAGAGGCTATTTTCTGGGGCTGGAGGCCAGTCCCAGCAGGGGGGGGGTGTGCTCAGGCTGACAATAAAAATTTCTATGTTCTAGTTGACATAATTAATTTCAGGGAGTCAAACCTTCTGTAACCTATGGAGTGAAATCTTCCGAGTCAGGCCCTCGGACTATACGCTTCTGTATATATATATATTCTCTTTCTTCTTTTTTGAAATAAAGACATAAGTTTTTATACTCGCTATTTTGGTGAACTCTCCTTTTCTCTAGTACTTCTTGGATTGTAGATTGTAGCTTAAAATTCATTAGACTTACAAAGAAAATCGCAATTTTTCTAAAGAAATTGTACTCACAAAACATTTTCTCCTACACTGAAAATATATAGAAATAATTAAAATATTGTTTGTATCTGTAAATATATTTTGTGTTTTTTTTCTTTTATATCAATATATTTTATTTAAACGTTTCAAAGCTAAAGATAACGCTAAATCATGGAAATGATGGAAATTTTTTTTTTTTCCAAAAATACTCTCTAAAATCAGAAATATCGAGTTATATAGGTCATTTCAAATTTTTTGAAGTTAAAGCAAAGAAGAACACACCATCGTGTATTCCAAAAAAATTTAACATGAATGTTGATGGGACAATAATTTGGACCCTTGATTGTGTTAACATTGATAAGCAGTTGCATATATTTAAAGTTGCTAATAAACTAGAACTATTTAAGTCGCTGGTGTCAAAATATATTAACAAATTTTAAAAATAATATACATAACAGTTGATTCTATGAATATAAGATTTATATTCATTGCATTACATAATTGGACGTGTTTATCAATGAGATGTTTAATTCGTCTTTGATATACATAGTCTCAATGTATCTTGGCAAACACAAGTTATAACTAGAATGGCCACCTGGAAGAGTGAAAAGCATCCGAATAAAATAAAATTGAGTTATATATTTCAATATTTTCCAAAGTTATGGTCGACTAGGCATATTTTACGTTTTATGTTACTTTGACCTCTCATAAATTTAATGCCCTTTTTCTATAATCATATACAAAAAACTTCGTAGAAAGTTTGATCAAAACCGATCTGTAACTTTAGTACGCCTTAATTCTGGTAATAAAGTACACATATTAGGGAAATAACTTGAATTTTCTTAAAGAATGATTTCCTGTAATGCGAATGTATACACTTTTACATTAAACTATGACCCAAATAACCATTATTCCATTCAATAAAAATAATTTTACACATCATATTTTCGGATTAATCACAAGGAAATTAATTTTTTTTATTTGATAGCTTCAGATTAAAAAAAAACTGTGCTCTACACGAATATGGTGGTATTCCTAACCGCCATTTGCTCTTGGCTCCTACACATATGTAATTCCTGTATATAAATATTTATAGATTTAGAATATTATTACTATGTGTTAGAGAAACTGTTATTAAAAGGTGGGTTGCAACTCAAAAGTGGATGACACATCTCTAATAATTTGATCAAAAATATAAATATAATAAATAATATATTCACTGTGCATAATATTTCAAGGTGCTGTACAAGATTTATACAAAAAAACATCACTCTTCGCAAACATTATTTAGAGATCTAGAAATTGCAACTATTTTCTTGTCTCCTTCTACTTTTTACAATGTATTTTAATTATAGAGGGTTCAAAGTTTGATTTATAATGTTTTGAAATTAGAAATGAAGTTTGCTCTTTTTAATTTAGTTAAAAATTGCATTTTTTTTCTTTTTCAAATCTTACGCATTCTTTCAAATTGATAAGTTATAATTTTGATTTTATATCTTCCCTCGAACTCATGCAACAAGTCCAATTTACTCAGTTTGACTTTGTTGCATCTAAATCATCTCTCTTTTCCCTCTCAACACGCTTCCACCTCAGAAGTAGGCCTTCAACTACGACTTCATACGAAAAATAGGTGCTCTTCTTCTTCTTGTCTCCCAAAATACAGGCCACAGGGGTAGTCCAAATTCTCTCAATTACGTTACTTCTGAAATCTGAGTTGAAATTAAATTGTACCAATTCAAATAGAAGTATTTTAAAATCTGTGCTTTGACTTACAAAATATACTAGACATAGTATATATTACAGATAATGAACATAAAAAATCATATAAGAAAATTTAATTAGCAAATACTTAAGTGATAAAATATTTCTAGATCATTTTCATGTCTGGTTTGTAATTCTAAATGATCTAAACTTACAATACTTAAAGTATTAGTAGCAAAAACTGGAAAAAGTGGAAAAAATAGTACTAATTGATAAAAAGCCTTATTAGATACTGTTTTCGAAGTTGCAATTTGGTATTGCTTTTAATACATCTAAGATATCATTCTCATCATATGATTGATCAATTCTACCTAATAACGCAAAAAATTATTACTTTGTATGGCGTTACTTTTAGAAGATGAACCACTTTTGGGACATCGTAAAAGTTCCATTTAGATATTTTGTCCCAGATATTTAGGTTGAAATTCGTGATAAAATCTCTTGACGATTTTCTCATTATTCTTTTGGCAACCCTCATTCACAACATAAACTACAAGGAGTTTGATGTTTCTTGTGATACGAAAGTGTATTCATCCTTTTGCTATAATTCCAGAGTTAAGATATTGTCCTGAATTACTTCATTTTAAGATTATATTTACTTTTATGAACAATAAATTACGTAGAGAAGATATACATATTGTTTATGTTACAATTATGTACACATCTTCTTCGTATAAATTTATATACAAGTACTTACAAGATCATAATTCATAATATATTTACATTTCCTTTAGATATATTTACAATAGAACATATAAAGGTATAATAGAACACACATACCCTCCTTTTTATTTTCCTCCTAAACTGTAAGAGGTAAAAATTGTGTTTATTTAGGCACGTTAAAAAAACAACCAAAAATCAACATAGTAAACCTAACAATGTGTAGACTGTTTTTTAGAAGAGCAGCTTAGCTGTGATACCGGTTCAATAGATTAGATAAAATCTAGCGTGACGATGGAGGAGGTGGACAAGGAAATAAACAACTACATCGATAATAATTATTACAATGTCGATCCTGAATTCTACTCATAGTGCAACAAGGGCTTATAATTTAAACTCTACAGCAAATCATCAAAGTTACTCTCCGTCTTTTATAAGCACACACCGAAAAATGGCCCTTGTTATTAAAAACCTTATTAATTTCTCATTTTGGATCCCAATGACATAAAACAAAGACTGTCATAATAATAAAAAATATTTTTTTTTGTAGAGGGAGACTTATAGTACTTCCGACTTAAGTTGCAACTTAACTTTATAACTTTAACTGCTTCTTTTTATTTTTTAGGAAAAAAACTGTATCAGTAAGGATAAGTTGCAGGTCGTAAGCATTTTCGGCATGTAAAAAAAAAATGAACCTTGACAATTAAAATAATGTTTGGAAGAGCTTTGTTATTACAATGTTTCATTAGATCAGCTACAATCAGTTATGAGATAAAAAAAAAAACACGAACACCACTCCGTATCAAAGAAATACATATGGACAGGAATGATTCCATTGGTGATCCTCAATTCTACTCTGAGGAACTTACCCTTATACATATGAGCTGTTTGGAAGTCAAACAGCTCATAGGTATTACTCTACATTATTCATGAGCATGTGCACTAGGGATCACTAATTACTTAGTTATTTTCTTCTCAGGAATTATGATAACAGCTAAAGAAAAAAATAAATACTGTTCGAGGTGACAACAACATAAAAACTACCACACTAAAAATGATGAAGATTTACAAACCTAGAACTAAACCTTCTACATTTAAAATGGCATGAATGGAAGGAAAATATTATAATAATGCCTTTTTATAGATGTATATTAATCTTTTAATCTTTTTTCCTACCATTATTTACAACAAAAGTACTTTCATATTTCTTCTTTTTGGGGAGATTTTTTCACCACGACGATAAAATAATGAAGAAACATAAATTAAAAAAACATCACTAACAAAGTTTTTCTTAATAATAAAAAAAATAAAAAAATTGTAGCCTACAGAGAGCAACATTTTCTATACTATCAATAAGCATTAAAACCTATATAAATATACAAACAAAAATGATTTTTTTTGTTTTAAATGTTTCTTTAATTAATCAGATGGAGTAGCGTTTAAGTATAAGTAAAGTTGATAATATTGTAGAGAAAAACGCGTGCAAGGAGAAAGGAAAAAAAAGACATATGGTATCATTGTTTAAAATACTGATGTGATTATCATCTGCCTGCTTTATTATGATTTTTGAGGGTATAACGAAAGTATTTATTAGCAAAATGTTTAATGAAAATATACTACGTATAATTAACTTCGACGTTTTTTATCCGTTACAGTAGATTTGAAAACGTCACACTCCATGAAATTGTAATTCATTATGAACCTTATTCTCAGAATAATAGCTAATGAAACGACAAAGTAGAGTATTTCGAAATATATTTGAAGTTCCAAGTTTAAGAAAGAAGGCTTTAATTAAATATAATCTACATACTAAAAAATATACCATCATACATTTATGTTAAATATACAAAATTAAACAATTGGAATCATATAACTAATAGCAATAAATTATATATACAGAATATTGAAATAATAGATTGATCCGAATAATATTTTCTTGTTCTGACATCGGAGTCCAGTTAAATATGTTATAACTTTAGGTTGCAAAATACAAGCCAGACGTGGAGTTTAATCAAAAAAGATAATCACCCCCTTTTCTTCATGTTGAAGTTGCTAAATACAATTGTGCACAGGATAGATATATCTACCGATGAGATCTAACTAATTATTAATAATAAAGTAAATATCAAAATCATAAAATTAGACAATAAATATAATAATCAAAAAATGTTGGAAGTAAATCCATCTTAAAGATTTAGACCAAAAGCTAATTATGTAGTAATGTCCGGCGATATTACTCCGTATTAAGAGCATCAAAAAAGATATTTTCGCCGTTATTTATGCTTATATAACAACATATTATTATCATGAAGGATTTACACAATTGCTAATTATAATGATACACCCAATGTAACTACCCCTGTTGTTATAACCATTTAAGCAATTGTTTTTGCCTTTTATGAGTTTTCTGAACACCATTTCTTGGAGCCTATCAACCATAGCCAAGCCTTAAGTGATAAAAAAGTAATATTTATTGATTATGTAATATTGGAAAACCTAATGATCATACCCAAGTCTTTAAGTGAAGAAACTTGTCTCAGACAAACTAGTTGCGAAACATCCAAAGCTACTACCCCCGTTGTTGTTACCATTTAAGCAGTTGTTTTTGGCATTTAATGAGTTGTGTATCATAATTCTTGATATGTTTAGCTAAAATAGAATCATATTTTATGGTTAGATTTAAAAAAAAATGATTAATTACTCTTAGATAGTACAAAGTTCAGAGTTCCATATCGAAATTAGTAAATATTTTATACTTTTTACTGATATCTTGATCGTCATTTGGTGTGGATGACTCAAAACATTTTTATATGTATTTCTATAAATGACATCAGTACCAACACCCTCCATTAATTTAATGATGGCTCCTCGGGAAGGGATAGGTTTAACCGTGTATTTCTCCATAAATTTTACGAACGTAGATGATTAGCAATGAATAAGGGTATATACATGTAATAAGCATCTTTGTGAGATCAGAGTTAAAGTCTGACATGATGTATTCCTCATTAACTTGATTTTTTAGATGAATATCCATGGTCTTGATATGAGATGAGGATAATGAGTGGCAGTTAATTATAGACAGGGGACTAAAGGCACATTTATATCGAAAAATCCGACAAACCATCTGTTTTTCAACCGGTAAGTATTTTCCAAATTCCTAGGCCTCCATTTTCATAAATCCAGACAGAAGACGACGTTATTTTAGGCATTTTATTTAGTTCTCTATCGACTATCAGTATCTAACATTATATTAATATTGAATAATAAAGACGGGAATGATAACGTTCTTGATTGATAGAAGAAGATGTATATTATTTAATCAATGATACCATAAGTATTTCTTCTCTTCTCCTCGCACGCTTTTCTATTCTTACCAAAATTATCACCCTTAAGTATAAGTAAACATTGTAGTATTACTCCATCTGACCTAGGAATTCTCTTAAAAGTTCATATAAATCAAGGATAACTTTTCGTCTCATGGAATGAGAGAGTATAGAATTTACTCACACTGAGCTCAAAATTATCTCGAGTGAGGTGTCCATTGAGCTACGTTGCTCCATATGACTTTTGTCATTGTCATCGAAAATGAGGAATTTAAAATAACTTTTAATAAAAATGTCCATTTTACACCACATTTTGGGACTGCATTTTCTCCTACTCAGAAAAACATACAGAAAAAATTAAAATATTTTTTGAATCTGAAGTCATGTACCTACAAGTGATATTTTATATTTTTTATGTTATTTAGATCTTTCTTAGTGTTTCTCTTGTAAAAAAGTATTTTTTTAACACTCTGTAGGGTACAGAAACCTGTAGGTGAGAATGATCATTTTCATGTTTGTTGAGATAAAGGTAATCTGGTACACATCTTGTTAACTAAATGTCCAAATGAAGTCTTAACCTTGTGACTTTTATAATCATAAAATTGTATTTTTTCTTTAAAAAGTCACATCTCAAGGCATACCCAGACTTTCTTCATCAATATAGGATCATTGAATAATTGACTGAAGATTCACAAAAATGATACATACCTGGAGTATATAATAAAAACCACATACCATAGCAGTTGATATGCTGTTGAATTTTATTGAAGAAAATATTATCATTTTGGAACTTTACTTCAATGCACTATTTGAGCTATAACAAATAAGTATGAATAAGTTCCATCTATAACGTGTACCTTGTGGAATTTTGTATTACTAACTTTATGATTTAGACATGGTTATCTCATTTGTCTTTATAATATTAATAGGCGTATTCTTTGTAGGAGTAAGGAAATAATTATTTATGAATTTAAAATATCTTGCCATATAAGATTACTTGCTTGAGTACTCAGTTTTGCTTGGAGTTCATTTAAAACTTCCCTCCTTACTTTAATCTTATATACTTAGTGTTGAAAATTGTTTGTATTTTGGGGGCATTAAAAAAAATAAACCGAAAATTACCATTTTCACCCTGAAAATTTAAAGAATATTTTGGAGGAGAGCAGATACAATCTGAGAAACGAGGAAGGGGAGAAGGAAATAAAAAAATAAGTACATTGGCAAGAATTACTCCAATATCGATCCTCAATTCTACTTGTAGTCCAACAAGGACTTAGATTAATAATTTTGCCTTATTTACTTATTAAATATTTTTGTTAATTTAACTTGTAAATACGTGACTTTCTTAATCTGACCCTTTAAAAATTACGATTTTCTTAATTTAGTACTTTCATCTTTAAGTTCCATGTAATAAAATATTTCCATTGTTTCGGATATAAATGATATCTTTAATAAGATTGAATAAATAGCTTATGGGATCTTGTATACGTATAGGATCTCCGGGATGGAGGTGTCGACAGTTAGTCCTTTGGCAATGCCAGTCGGACTACAAACTGCAAAAATCCTTGATTGTCTTCTAAACATCATTAATAGTAATTTTTCAAAAATCATCTTTATTATATTAATTTAGTTGTGATTAAAAATTTAAATACATCTTCCATGTAAAATGATTTTGATTATTCTGACGAAACAATATCCATGTATATATAGACCCCGGATGTTAAACATCTGCCACCTCTTATGAATATTGATTTTAAATGCTATTTGGAACATTTTCGGCTTAAAATCATAAATACAAACACATAAAAACTATTTAACAAAATAACTTTCTTTTTTTTCAGTTCCTTCATATTAATATATATGTATAAACAAAGAAGATAATAATAATGTCCAGGGCAATTATGTATAGATACATAAAAAAACATTGTAGTTTAAATTTAGTGCCCTGGAGTTGAACCATATCTACTATAAATATACATGCAGAACAAATTTACTAAAACGAACTAAAATATCCAAATTATGTGCAATATATAAAATTAAAATGATAAAATATGATACTATGATAAGCTTTTCCTAAAATTCTTGATTATTCTGTTAAAAACTCTTCCTTTGTTGGATCCCATAGATAGAATAAACTTGATCACTTCTGATGCTGTCGAGCATGTATCCGTTCCTATGTTTGAATTTTCAGTGATAAGGTCACATATCTCGCAGATGCGGCCAAAATTATACCCCTCACTTCTTCCACAACAATCGGTTCATATGACGTCATCCTGCTCGCAGTAAGAGCTTTTGAGTTTAGCAGAGCAAAGTCAATTGCTTTTGTTTCGGGTGAAGCTCCTTTAATTTATGTTGGGATTAGAAAACAATTTCAAACAGACTAGGTTGCTTAAATCTTAAGATTTAATAAACCCCCACACACAAACTCCGACTATGGTGTTCGGAGAACCGTTGATACTTCTACTTCAGGGAATAGTGAGGTAATTTTCTACGTTCGGAGACAAGCGAAGCTCCACAAATTCGTTGATCCAATTGAGAGAACAAAAATAAGGAATTCGTTATTAATTCTGATGTTACTCGCCTTACTCCATGTATTCAAAAAAATTATATTTGGAGTAAAAAACGATCAATTTTTTCCTTAGTCTGTATGTAATCTTCAACTTCAAGTGGAGTATTTTATTAAAAATATATGCATAATCATGTTATATTTGTGATGGATATTATATAGATCTATAACACAAGTCCACAATAATTACTTTTTCAAAATATTTCTACTCTTTTTATAGATTTAGGCTTACTTTTGGCTAAAAAATCAGTAATTTACATCAAAGTATACCTATTATCTACAAAATTTTACGTTAATTCCAAAAATATGTTCTATTTTATAGGTGGGATTTTTTTTAATTAACGGGTACATATTTTTAACATGACATGCAAATATATTTTTATGTTTAAATGATATATATTATTTAAATAATTACAATTATTGGGAAAATATAGTTGAAATTTATGTTGTTAGAACATCGAAGACTAAATGTACTTAAATACTATGATATATTTTTTTTTCTTCATATTTCTTCACATTACCAAACCTGGCGCTTATTTTTAGGGTTCAACTTAGTTCCAAGAGCACATAGGCTCGACCAAATTCCTCAATATTACTCAAAGGACCCAAAACTCGAAATTGTCTGGAGCATGCTCTTCATTCAAGAAATGGGATTTCAAATCACTTTTGATATTTGAGGCGCATCAGGGAAGAGCATAGCCCTAGTAAAACATTTTTTCATTAGAAACAAAATCTAGAGCAGGAAGACCCGCGTCAGAACGATTCTGTTTCCTTTCTTAGTATGCTATTTCAGCTATTTTGAGGCCTCCGTGATCTGCAACGTTTTCACCCATGGTTCGATTTCCATCAATTTCAGGTCCAGATAACTGAAAGGAAGAGTATTGTTGTCGAAAACAATCCGATTCTTTACGAAAAGCTTTGACAGTCTTATCATCATAGAGCTGTTTATAAAAACCATATTCGTCATATTTGATGCCAGAGTCATCAAAGGCATGAGTTATTTTGTGAGCTACGATAATACCAAATGCACCGAATGCCAATGATTGAGGTTTGGTCCAAAATGAGGGAGGCTGTAATATCGCAATAGGTACGATCATTGTGGTTGAGGTTGGACTGTAATAAGCGTTAGCTCTAGCTATGTTAGGAGAGAAATCAATCCAATTTCCTCGTGAATATTTCTGATAAAAGAGTAGAAGCTCCTGTTTTCTAATAAAAGATTGGTGGGATACAACGTTCCTGAGTGTTAAGACTGAGTGAACTGTATAATTCGGAAATCTGAGATGAAACTCTGCAAAAAAATAAGTCTTACTGGAAGTAAGTAATTCGTCCGAATATAATATTATTTTTAAACTAGCGAGAAACATTTTTATATTTTAAAGTTGCAAGCGACCCAGTGCATTATCTTCCGCGTATTGGTTTTCGACCCGTACTTTGAAGACTACTGCCTCATTGATGAGATACGCAACCGGAGATTTCAAAACTTCAGAATTAAATTTCAGATACCAAGAAGTAAGTGGAAGATGTAAAAAGATTAGTTGACTGTATAATTCGGAAATCTACTTCGTTAAACTTGTGTATTGAAGAGCAACCCTCAACAATGAATATGATAAATATTATTACCACAATAAATAAATACGACAATTTTTGTAATGAGAGTTTTTATTGAAAACAAACAGGCAAATTAGACTTATTCCTTATAATAGCTACAAAATCACTGAGAAAAAGGGATTATATATTTATCCTTCAGATCAACTGTTTTTCCACTTGTTATATTTGCTAATTTCTCTTCAAAATTAATTACTTTATTTTTTGCAATGCTTATACTGTAGGAAATTCCAAACACGCATGTATCCCTTAATCCATTCCGGTATGATTGAACTGATTAACTGGACTCCGTGGCATTTATTTTTGTAAAATTAAAAAAACACCCTGTTATAAGTGTCTTTATCTTCATATCTTCGTCAGTTCCTGGAGATTATGAAATCCTAAGAAAATGAAATTTAAAGGTAAAAACCACCGTTATAATGACTTTTTTTTTTTGTAGAAGAATAACAATTAATTTTTTCATTTGTTTATACAAAAAAGGAATATATTTGAAGCGTGAGTAATTGGTATTTCAGTATTTTGTTCTAGCAGGTCTAGTTTAGCAACAATCTTGATATAATTATTTGTTTATGCAGAAATTGCTCGACGTTATGTGCAGATTTTGTTGAAATTATGTGATATATTGTACTAAAAAAAAGGTAATAAAGGAAAAAATATAAATAGATAGACAATGGAGATTTATATGCATATTATTAAATGAATATTGAGCAATTTTTGGCTTAAAAAAAATTTTATGCGTCAAATAAATTCATTTTATTAAAAAAAAATTAATAACCAAGGCGATATTTTTTTTCAAATAAAATCCTTTAAAAAAGTTTTTAGATCTTTAAATTTAGATCTCAGGATTACGTAACTGCAAATATAATATAATTTCATATTTAAAATTAATATAAAATTTTGCAGATTATAATTTTATTTTTAAGTAAATTACTTATTTTTTTCTTACTCGACAGTTGGCTCAAGCATATAAAAATGATATAAAGTTGAAATCAAAAATTCTCGAAAACCATATTTGATATGAGAAAACTTATGTCAAATTTGTATCTCATTACTTGAATTTAATATGCAACTTTCATTGTCTCAAAATGGTCGCTATTTTAAATATAAGTAATTACTATTTTAATTGGATAATGAGTTATTTTAACTGGATAATGAGTTATTTTAACTAGAGGGAAAAAAGAAAAACAAAAATTAGTAGTCCACTCTTTCCACCCGAAAATATGCAAGATATCTCGGTAACGGTGTATTACTTTTGAGTTTAAATGATATTTAACCGTAGGAACTGTTGGATATTTCCTCTTAGTTTTATAATGTATGCTTGCATAATTTAAATAAAAAATAATAGTCATATATCTGTATTCAGATAGCAATCAACGCACTCAAACTGGAGAACATTATTTTACTCCTATAATTCTAAGCAAATATTTTCAATTTTTCTTGGGGAGCACATACTGAATTAAATTGACGTTTTTAGTTTTACATATACAGACATATCCAGTTTTCGAAATTTGGATATAATAAAATACGTTCATAGTCAATATTGCGTTATTTCGAGAAATGAACTAATTGATTGGTCGCCTTGATTGTGCGATTTAACATCTTAAGATTATTTACTTTGGAGTCACGTGAAATTATTGGTATACAGCAATAAACCAGCGACGTTAGAAGAGCTCAGTGAAAATATCGAACGCAGAATTGCTGCAAATCGGTCTATTTGTTAGAAAAAGTAATGGAAAATTGGTAAAATTGCTCGTGGTCGTCACTCTAAAGAAATCGATTTGCATACATAAATGTATATGTTTATAATTTGTATTAAAACAAATTGGCAAAATCTTTAATCGTTTGTGTTGAATTTATAAAAAAGTTGAAGCACTCTTTAAGAAAAATCCTTTATTTAACATACAATCATTTTAAAATGAATTAATATATACAATCGTATATATCACTATATTGATTATCCTTTTTTGGCCAAATAGTCCTTGGGCAAAATGTAATTTGGCAAATTGTCCACAGGCTAAAAAAATCTTTTTTAAAAATACAATAAAGGTAACGACGTTATCAAGACGCAGTGTTATTTCTAAAAGAAATAATTTTATTTCTAAATTAATAATTCTGTGGATTGATGCATGTAACTTTGTAATCTCTAAATATTTTACATTTAGTTTTCATTATATCTTGATACGGACAAAAATAAAAATTGTAAAAATAAAAGTTGGGGGATGTAACATTTGACATAAAATGTCCTGATTTGCTATTATTTGGCAATAATATACTATACATAAATCATAAACTATATATATATAACTCTTATCCAAATATAAGATTTTTTGGAAGCAGTTTTATGTTGCTTCTTAAAATTTATTTCCGTCACCCTTTCCTTAAATGTAAAGAGGATTTAAATCCTTAAATATATTTATTAAGTCTAAATATGGATTATGGAATTATGAAATATGGTTATGCATAAATAACTTCGTGATTTTATATTAATAGCAAATTAAAAAAAAAAAGAAGATAATTTTTAATGTTCATCGACCATTTAGCAATGCGATTAGCCAATCCCAAATTTTCAAAGTTCCAAGTTTGTTTACAAAGAAGTTCACATAACTTCTCTTGCAAAGCTCTGCTTATTTATACAAATAATACTCTGTACAATGTTTATGGAACATGCACTCCCAGACCAACTACGGCCGATTTTTTTCTTTTTTCCTATTAGTAGAATAGTAATGATTAATTAAATAAAAGAGATAATTGAATTAAAATGTGTAATAAATATCTTTGGAATTAAATCAATTCATTATGTCGAATGAAAAAAAATCTTTTAATTGCTTAAGACTCGTAAATGATTGAGTTCTTTATAGTGTTGTAATGATATACATATATGTCATATGTTGATATGGCAATACTGGATTATGATAGAGGAATATGTAAAAGTATTTTCTGTTTTTACATTAATGATTATTATTCAATCAGTGTGCATTGTCACTTCCATGTGAAAATAGTTATAGTATAGTTAATAATAAAGAAATAATATTTCGTCCACTTTTATTAAATAATCAACGTTTTGCCCCAACCAAGCAAAAGAGCAATGCAGTCGAAGATTCTCTTATATTTGGTCCTTTGAACCGGATATCTTCGAAAGCGAATGCGAACATCGATCCTAATGACTGTAATCCCAGAACATACTATTGAGTGTTTTTTTTTAAATTTGCTATACGACATCAAGTCATTGAAGTCATCAACGCGTGCATCCTTTTATATTTATTTAATTTATTACATTTCGAGTAGTTGCCTTAAAAACCTTTGGCTTCATATTTATGATCATTATTCGGTATTTTCCGTATATATACTCTTATGTTGTGTACAAATTTGTGATTTTGTAAAAGGTGTAACTTGTATATTAAAAAAATGGAACTTATATAAGCAAATTGTAGAAGTCACAACCAAAAAATTATGTACCTGGGATGTGGATCATGCAATAATTGAATTTTCCATGGATGATCGAAAATATAATAAAGGTGGAATTTTTTACTATTAGAATAAAAATTACTAAAATATAAGTGTTCTGAATTACATTATAAAGTTCTAATGCCCACAGTTATATACCTCATTAATACATAATAACCATATAACTTACATAGATAAAAATTATATGATAGTAAAAATTTATAGTTAGTAATTAGAAATATCAATGTTATGATTAAATAATTACATCTATCAGTTAGCTTAACAAAATTTATATATTTATATTTTTTTGATTTTGATATGAAAAAAAAGTAAACCATGACATTAATTTTGGACATAAGATTTTTAAAGGAATATGGTCTTCTTTTTTTTAACCATATAATGGTAGAACCTTTATAATTATAGAAAAAATAACTGTAAAATGGAATTAGTATTAAATCTATGATTTATAAAAATCATTGCTTTTGTATGAAAAATAATAAATGTACATAAATTCTATAAAATGAACTTATAATTTTTATCAATCACATAACTACTCCAAATTATATGAGTGTATCTATTAGTTATAAGGGTTCTACTTTTAATAGGTTAAAACTCTAAAAAAATACAAGACCATGTACCATGAAAAATTAAAAGTAAACAGATAAGTTCATGCTTTACTATTTTTTTTTAAATAAAAAGGATCATAAAAAATTATATCATAAAGTTTATTGAGGTTAAGGATGTATTATACTTGTTTTCGTTTACAATATATTACTAACTAAATATCCATCAAAATACTTTTTTTTTGGGGTTTAAAGCCTTAAATCTTTAAGTTGGATTGAGTTACAGAACAAAATTTTATATTTGAGCTGATTTACTGTCAACAATACCACATACATAATTTTAGTTCGATAAAATTCTTGATCCTTTTCATGCATTTAAAGGCCTCAATCAACCAAGACACGACGTTGGTGATGATTGGCCGGCTTGAGTTCTTGTGTAAACTGAACTTTATAAGCCTTAACCTGTCCCAACAGCTCTAACTTTTCGACCAATTTCTGTATTTCCGTCCGACAAAGTACTTCACGACGACTCAAAAATGTTTCAGTTTTACGAACCGTATTTGCCAGGTTTTCCCCATTTTTATAATGAATTTTAATCATTCCATTGCGTTGTAGAAGCGTATATTTTTCCATTTTTATTAATATCGTAGTTTGTACCTTTCAAATGTAAATAAATTAGAGTTTCAAAAGTGATATCTACGGTTATAGCGGGCTATTCAATATAACACCTGCTATTGGAAAACACTTTTATATGTCCATTTAAAAAAATGAAACCGAAAATCAACTTGGTAACCCTGAAAATTTGAAGAATATTATGGAGGATATTAACTTACCTCACATAACATTTCATTAGATCTACTACAATAATTTCTGACTAGGGAGGAGGAGGAGGAGAAGGAAATAAACAAGGGCATTAGAAAGAATTACTCCGATGTAGATCCTCAATTCTACTCTAGAGTACACACGAATGTCCAATCAGGTTTTCAATATAATTGAATGTAGTAAAATTGGAAGTTCACTACTCAGAAGTTAAGTGACAACAGTTGAGGAAAGAAAAACTCATTCTTTAGATTACCAATTCCAAAAAAAAAAAATCGTTGCACTAAAAAATATATGAGATTTTAATCACTAACTATAAATTTGTATAAATTATGAGTTGACCTAAACGGCTGTATATCAATTCCCCCCCCCCCTCCCCAATAGCGAGGTTTTTATTGCAAGAATATTTGCATTAATATAAAAAGCATAATTAAACATTATAGTTTAAAATTAATAATCCTTAAATGTAACCTCATTATCTATAACAAAAATTAAGTAAAATGCTTTATTGAAAATAATAAAAACAAAAGCAATCAAAACTTAAATAATACAACATAAATAACATAAAATAATACAGAATAACATACAACACCTTCTGCCAGGTGTAGAAAAAGTACTGAGACCTGCCTGCCCCCTAAGTATTCATTAAAATACTCATAATTGATCAGGATGATGTTGTACGTAGGAAATTTTATTTTATAATATTTTTACTATAACAATGGAGATTAATTATGAATCTGGCCACAATGACATCCTCCAAATGCCTCCGAAACTCCTTGCACACATTGGCAAGTAGTCCTTTTTTATGATCCTCCACAGCTGGTTAATGGAGGTCTTCACTCAATTAGGCACCAAATGGACTTATCCAGTGGATTCAGATTTGTTCTCTTTTTTAATTATATTAAAAAAGAGAACAAATCCCAAACTCAAGCTTATATAAATTTAGCCCTGCTGAAATACGTACGTGGCCTTGTTGTACTTTTTCATAGTCTTGTTGATCTAAAGACCACATTTTCATTCCACACCATCAAGTAGTCAGCTACGGGTAACCGATCTCCAACACGAAACGAATTTAGAGGCATTTTTTATCCTGTTCATGCCACAAACCCTAACATAATCACAGTGGCCGGATGTTTGGTCTTGGTGACTGTCCTGGTGCTGTTGTCAGCCTTGGCAAAGCATATCACCCGATCATTTTGCTTCATTACGGGGTGGGGTTAAAGTTCTCTTCATCAGAGAAAAAATTTACCCGGTTAATGTTGCGCTTCATATCATTCAAGAGTTGATGAAATCGGTGAAGACGGAGTTCTTTTTGACGCTGGGAGAGGAGTGGCCTCTCAATTCTTCTAAGCAACCTTCCTCCGGCCTTTTGGATGGTTTTGCCTATAGTAGACCGTGCACCTTTTTTTTTGTCTGACATCTTTATCGTTGCTTTAACCTTAAAGGCCTCCATGATATATTTAGGCTTCATTTTGGTGGATCTTCCACTCTTGGTTTTGTCCTTAAGGTTGTCCCTATCAGTCAAACTATTTTTGACCCGACAGACAGTAGCCTTGCTGACATTTAAGGCCTTTATGATGTCCGGGGTGGTCCCACCGGCGTGGATTAAATTGCCTATGATGGCTCTTTTTGCCATTATCGCGCTATATACAGAATTTTTGTTAACAATAAGTACATCAATCAAAGGCTTAGAATCTAAGCTATTCAAAAATAATCGAAACTTTAAGATTTAATGAACGACACTTATTCAAAACTGTATTTTTAGAAGGTCTTATTACTTTTTCTACACCCAGAACTGTGCTTTCATATATTGACGAACTGAAGATTATTTTCATGTCGTATGGAAATTTGTTAGAAGTATTTTATGAAATCGGATACATAATTCCGCGTAGCCCCATCGGAGGGAGGTATCTTCAAAGAAAATGTAGCACAGTTTGCAGCAGCGGCTATAAGTATAGATTTTATATCTTTAAGACTAACAATCCTATCTGTCAATGACCTATAATGACTAAGAGACGTGTTTACTGCCTTTTGCTGTTCGAGAGGAAACACCAAACAGAATATATCCTTAAATTGCCTCTTCTTTATAGTTCTTGATAAATATTTGATTATTTATATATATATCGTTTTTATACAACTCTATATCCCATTTCTTTTTTTATATGAAACGCACGCTCGATTGTATTATTATTTCTTAAATCAAGTATCAATGAGTCCTGAGATTCACTTAAAAATGACTTACCGGAAAAGATACATTCACACATACTGACAAACTGTGTTGTGTTAATTTAGATGATAAAACGTACAAAAACTATTATCAAATTTACTTGTTCATTATTTTTACAATCATAATTCTAGGATGTTCTGGAGAAAACAAAGATAACAATAAAAATGTGGATAATTGGTTGGATGGTCTCTTAGGAAGTAAATTCAAGCAAGGTGTTTATTCGGCGGCGTTTGAAAATGAAAATGGAACAACTTATAGCATTAGAGATGGTGACACTGCTCTTTTAGATTGCAAAGTTTATCTCCGGCACAATAAAACGGTATTGTAACTTAGTATTTATTTTTATTTTTGTTACACTATCAAAATATAGTGAGAGCAAAAAAAATATTAAGTGGAGAAAAGTATATTTTTCTATCTACAACTATTTTTACTCCATAGAGAACAATAAAGAAATATAAAACATATAATTTTTAACTTTAAAATTATGTATCAAAAATTGGCAACTAACATGATAAAAAACAATGTTTATTTTTGAAGGGGGAAAAAATCAGGCCATTGTATCTTGCATAAAATTATTCACACAAATTCATTCGATTTCTTTTTTACTCGTGTACATATTTATATTCTGTGATAGATATATATATATATACTTTTGTTATTTATCTTGTCTATATATTTTATATATCCTCAATATGATCGATGATGTCGCATCACTTGCTACATAATTAACATTTTATATCTCATTAAATTCGAATATGCTGTCCACGAAGTAATAGATTAAAGGGAGAAAGTTACGAGTAAAATTTTGCGGAATTTTTTTCTTAGTATGAGGGCTCTTGGCACTCATTCCCCATCAATTTTCTCAGTATGATTTCACTCACTCACATTTATGTATGTAGGTACATTGTTTATATCCCTATGACAGAAATATATATTATATGATTTACATGTTACCACATCTGTCATGTGTGTATTTTGGAACAGACCAATACACAATTCATTTTTAAGAACTTTAGATCACAGAGGTTCTTTGATTTAAAAAATTTCTTTTTTGTAGGATGGGAAATACCATGATTTTTGCAAAAACGAAAAGAAGTATTTACTCTCACCAAGAAAGACATACTTTAAATTATAGAACCTTTTAAATTAACAGTGTCTTCAAGCTGTGTACCACAGTGGAATTTGTGCATCCTTATCAATAAAATTAGGATTTATATTTACTTTTTTTTTTCAATAGTGTATCACATGGATTTGATTCTTATTAATGCGCCTACAATAAAAAGTTTAAAGAGTAATAGGTTACACTTTATAAGTTTGTCTGCACGTCATACTTTTTCAATCTATCTTTAAATTGAATTTCAACTTTCTGCTTACTCAGTTTCCAATTTTGGGATAGAATACAAAGTATTTAAGCTCCAACAATTTTATAGTATTAGTATTCCTAAAAATATGAGTTTTAAGAAAAGTAATTAGGTCTTTCATACTATTAATGTTCATATGTTTGATTCATCTTCTGAATCGAACCATATATTCATATTAACTAAATCTACCTAAAAATGTTGTACATGCATAAAATTATATCACTTGGGAAAACGTGAAAGGGGGAAGATTCGAATAAACACAGTTCAGAGTATCCTCACGAATCTCCATTTAATTTATGAATCAATAATTAATTATTTATTCTTTAATTGAATTATATTCATAATAATCTCACAAACCCATCATTAATATTTTGAAAGGCTAAGTAAAATTGTATTTAAATTTAAAAATTGGAATTAAATATTTATATACTTTATAATATATTCTGTTTAAAAATACTTAATAAGTCTATTGACACCTCTAAATTAATATAGTTAGGATAATAAATTATTATATTACAATAAACATTTAAAAAAATAAAAATATTTGGAGCACCCTGTATATTTTTAACATACATAATATACCATTTGAATGTTTTGGTCAACTTTTTTTTTTTTTGACGTCGTCAACTACTTCTGGATATCATCACTCTATTTATTTTATCTCTCTATCTTTAACCCTTTTACAGCTAAGGAACACATGTGTTCCATAAAGTTAATATAACTTATCTCACTCTCAATCACATTGATTAAAGCCAAAAGGAATTTATTGTCTGTGCTTCCAACTTCGTCTTGGGAAGGGATTTAATGGATCCAATTCAAGAGAATAATCTCATTTTTTCTATAAATACCTCCAATGTCTGATTCTTCGTTAAATATCAATCCGAATTCTAATCTAGCCTAGTATTGTATGGAGGGTGTCCGAGTCGCTTCACTCATTACCTTGGTAAATTATCTACTTTCCAAAGATACGTTATAATTATCTGGTCTTGTTTGCTCCTATCGTCAACTCCAGAAAGTTATTTTCTCATTTCCAATACGATCCCACATTTCATTGGGACTCTCCATATCAAAACTTATATTATCGTGATGAAATGTTGAACGAATTAGAAAGAGAAATTGTCTCCAACTCTCAATTATTTTTAACTTCAACAATCACGAGTTATCACTTGTATTCGGACAGGTGATGTTGATGCGCTAGTCTTTTACATTGTTTTCATTTGCATCACTTGTATTCGGACAGGTGATGTTGATGCGCTAGTCTTTTACATTGTTTTCATTTGCAACTAATAACTAATAACACATCGTCTCCTTTAGATACCTTTGCATTACCATTCAACAAATAGATCCGTTTATTGATTATTAATATTGTTAAGGGGGGCTTTTCCTTATATTTTATGTACTGTGCGTCTTTTCCTCCGTCTCTTCTTCCTTATTTACAGTTATTATAATGATTTTAGAGAATTTGATAAGTGACTTCACTCAAACATTTTTTCCCCCTTCCAAGCAGCTCTTCACAGACAAAAAAAAATTTACACCAGACAACTTTCTATATCTTCTTAATCTTGCTTCAATGAAGTCACTTTGAATAACACCTAAAATGACAAAGTGAAACCCCTAGGTTTTCAGAAGTTCCTTAGTGAGCTCTATGTAAGCGAAAGTTGAGTGTTTCACAGCAATGAAAGTTTCCCTCGAAAGTCCTGGTTTTTTATTCAACTCCCATCCAATCTTCAAAATCTTTCAAAAATTTAATTTGTTCATCGTCCATACTTTTTATCGGATTTTGAAGGTTATCCCTTTTCCTACGGCCAGTGACGAGTGATCTAATATAAGTTCTTAAAATTATGGGTTGAATCAAATAAAGGAAATTTTTTCCAAGATTCTTCTTCTGAAGAGTGAATGTAATATCTCAATGGCGAACCGGAAAGTAATTCTTCGAATAAAAATTTGCGGTTTGCACTGTAGTTGACGACAAGTGTACCAATTACTCGGAATCCAGCTTTATTTACAGCTTGTAGAAAAAGATCATAATATTGCTTTAATATTTTGGAGTTGTATTTGGTCACATGATTTAAGCTCACAAAGTCCTCATTCTTCCCACACAAACCTTTAATCATAAATGTTAAGATAGTTTTCGAGGGCACAAAATCTTCATTCAATCCATATGGCTTACTGTTACTATAGTGCACTTGCTTTGTTGTGTGAGTCTCGTCAATTAATAGTTATACATATTTCTGTATTGGATTCAAATTTTCACTTTTATCATTTCAGGTATTTAATGGTGGCATCATTAATGCCATTGCAGACAGTGACCTCTCCAGAAGCTCTCATCAAATGAGACACATGTGGCACTGTAAGAATTCCTTACATTTGAAGTTGCTTTAAAAGAGTAGGGCTGGTTTTTTCCCACATTAAACAGTTGGCTAACATTTCAACCGAATATCTAAGGCCTTGTCCCTCTTTCATCGCAAGGCTTAATTGTTCAAACAAAAAATTGAATTTAGCCTGTGTTAATAAATTTTGCCTCACTTTTGAGTGCATCTAAAATAAATTTGAAACTTGCAAACTTGTCCATGTTCTTTTCCTCCTCCACATGTAGCTGTTAAAAAAAAACTAAGATATTTAGTACTTGAGACCAGTGTTGGGCAAGTTACTTCCAAAATGAAATATATTTCATATTACTAGTTACTTTATTTGAAAGTAATACGTTTCTGTACAATATTACCTTCTGTGTAAAGTAATAAGTAATAAATTACTTATTACCAGGCTTCCCACCAGCACATAAAGTGTACCTTACTGTAAGGTTCTTGTCTATTTCTCTGATAAATTGAAAATAATGCAAGTATCACCACTTAGAAAATGTTGAATTATCCTTCGTTGTTGCCATCTTGAAATCTTCAAACCACATCGTCTTCTTCTTGTGTTAATTTAAAACCGCCTTCTTCTCCTCTTTATTTACGGCTGTTTGTAACGCACTTTACCGGACTCAGTAACTGTAATAATATTACTATAATATATTTAGTAGCGCGTTATATTACTCCGTTAATGCATAATGTAATAAATTACAGTAACGCATTGCTTATGTAACGCGTTACACCCAACACTGCTTGAGACATAGATTGGATAGTCCATTTCCTGCTCATTATATCTTGCACTTTAATGAGAGGTAATCAAAAATTCCCATGGGCCATGGTGAATGTCATGTGAAATATTTCTAATTGATGCTTTATAACTGTTCTTCCATGAACAGAATCAAAATTAAATATGGCAAATAGGAGTCCATTTTCAATATCTGTGATTAATATATTGGCAGGACGTTTATCCAAAGAGAGATATTGAGCCTTAATTTCTTGATGGAAGTAACGTTATCCGCTTCAAGAAACTGTTGGCCCATATTTTCCGTTCGACTAGAAGATAAAGTGCATAACAATTAATCTATATATATTAATAAATAATATATATCTAAAAATTATCAACCTCAATGGGAAATATGACTTTTGAAAAACACACAAACAAAAACATTTAAAATATTACCAATACTCTTCTTGAGTGCTTGAGTAGTTTATCTACCGCTCCTTCGATCTGGTTGTTGTCATTATAAATAAGAAGAACAGTTTTGGAACCAACAAGGAATGGCTTCATATTTTAATCTTCTATTCATCAATTTCGAACCTTTCGCTTCTTCATTCGGAAACTATCAGAATCTATCGATTCCGTCAAGAAATCTTGATCTTGAAAATGTAAGAAGCAAATTTTAATTGTATAAATGATTGGGAGAAGTTTGTCTTATCTCTTAGAATGACCCTTTTCCATACTTGTCTATCTGGATCTTTCAGATATTGTTATTTTGAACGTTATTTTGCCCTCCGTTTCATCAAAGACTTTGGACTCTTCTTTTTAAGGCGATCCAAGACCGACATCCAGGAACTGAGCACCTACTCGGCATTTTCACCAGCTCCATCTTCTTTAAAACTCAAAAGATGAAAACACGTTACAATTTGCAGCTGTTGTTACCTAAATTTATAGTAGCGTTCTTCTTTTATAACTATTTTTTGGGACAAACATGCAAGTAAAAAGAATACAATCTCCTTTTCTCTCCCTCCATATAAATAACGTACTCCTTGACTATACTAACATTTAAAATTGTCTGCAAAATTATTCATACCCATGTAAAAACTTTGTGATTTATTATTTTTGTCATTGAAGGATAACCAAAAAATACAATGTAAAAAATTATTATACTTGTTAATATTCAATAGCATAGCTTTCGTTTTTTTGTGACTGCTTCTAGACTAATCTTGTACGTGTTCAAAAGCTTTCTGCATGTTTTCTTTGTCTAATTTCTCAAGCTGAGCTGGGTTAGTTTGTTTCCTAGCCATTACTCTAGTCTTCAAGTTTCACCACAAGTTCTCGATTGGATTCAGGTGAGGACTCTACCTTGGCTGTATGTTTATGATCATTTCCCTCCTTATACGTCCAATTCTAGCCTAGATGGAGTTTCTCAGCAGATTCTTTCACATTTTCATCAAGGACTCTGATGTAATCTTTCATAACTATTTGGACCTTGATGAGGTTACCTGCGTCACTTGAAGAGATACGCCGTTATAACATTATGCTCGGTTGTAAAGACAGTGATATTTGGATTATAAACTTTCCCTTTTTCCCTTCAGACATAGCTCTATTTTAGTCTCACCATACCACAGAATGGTTCACTTAGAGCTAAGATCTTAGTTCAGATAACCTATAGATAAGAGAAGGCGACCGTGCATATGAATTCCGAGGTCGATGCCCATAAAAGCATTTTCTGTGCAAGACTATCTTGATGGTGGATCGTGATACCTTCGTCATACCCTTGTCAAGTGTTTCTATTATGACTTTACTTATGGTCCAGTGATTTTTGTTGATCTCTAACCATAGTTTTTTGCAATTTTAAGGAACACCTAACGCTTTCTCCCACGTCTGCTGATGTTTTTCACCGCGTTGAACTTCTTCTGTTTGTTTATTATGCACTGAACATAGCCGCAGGAACACAATGTAGCAATGCAAGTTTTATTGCCGGGCGGCAATGTTTATTGTAAATTATTTATCCATGGGAGCTTAGCTCTTGAAATGTTGTACTTGACAATTTATTTTGGCAAGAATTTCAAAAATGAAGGCCTTAGTAGAATATTTAAATGTAAATACACTTATTATTATAATTACTTTTTTTTCCAAAATAGTAATAATAATGATTTTAAAATATCCTGGTAAGAACTTGATCAAGAATAAAAAAATTACCAAAATCTTATGAATATGAAAATTTAGTACCGTTTTACTTATATTGAAAATGTTGCCAAAGTTTGATTTTCATAAGTTTAGGCTTTTTTTAATCAATGACCCTTCAAAAAATATAACCTATAGATTATACCATAAAAGTACTGAAAATAATGTACTCCTACCGTAGATGTAAATAAAAATACAATATTTATTTATTTTTTGTTTTGGAATCGAGTGTTACTCGAACATTAAAAAACTCAATTTTATTAAGGCCGTCAATTTTCTAAAAATTACTCGAACTCGTCCAAAATATTTTTTTGGTAAAATTCGACTTAACTTGAAGTCGAAAAAATCGAGTAATAATTCATCCAATTTCTTGTATTACAAAAAGTAACAGTAACTACACTGATTAAAAGTATAGCTGATGTAATTAAAAGGAAAAACCACATGACATTATATGTATAAATTATCTTAAACTCGAAAATAAGTATATTGTTCAAATACGATGTAGAACTCAAAAACTCGAATTTTTATAGGATTCAACTTTTTTTTCAACTCTAATCCTACTATATTCCTTAGCTATTTCCTCAACATAACTCAGCTCAGAGTCAACCGATTTCAAAAAATAGCATTTGAGAAAAAAATACTATGAAACATTATTGTAAAATATATAAAAGTTGTGTGAAACCAAGTCGTAAATTCGATTTTTCTAGTTTTTTTGTCAGAGCTTGTTAAATCTAGTAATACCTAATTACTAAGTGTAATCTTAACCCATTACTTCTAACGAACCCTGACATTTGTATTTCAGTATTAATAATTCGATATCAATATATCTTTTTCACCTAAATATGGATAATAAAAAATAAAATTTAAACTCTAGTCCCTCTAATTATCGTACTGGCCGCGTAGTTAAATGTACGTGCAGGAATAATTCTAGTAAATAAATAAAATTTATTTTTCTTTATTTTCTATTAAAACATAAAGTAAATTGTCATTATTTGTACTTCATCGAACATTTTAATCGGAACAATAATTGTATTATTAGTTTTTCCCGTATGATATGCTGAAAATGCCTGAAGGACACATGTTTTAGAACAAATAAGAAGATAAGTATTCTATATATTTTTTGGGGGTTTTTCGACTAATTTTACACTAATAACATACAGACTTCGTTTCAGTTACGTAATTAACGTAATATCATAGTGCAAACTATCTTTAGTGATATAATCTAAATATGTGCTATGGTATGGTATTGGGCCTCCATTACCATCAAGCGATGTCATCTATGAGAAACAGCTTTTGATGAATTCAACGCTTGGCATTGTGGTTTATCGTTTATCCCTGTTAAAGAATTCTCCTGTAAAAGCGGCAGACATCCATTCTAACGTTCAAGAACCAGTTATACAATGCCCAGTACCCTTTATTTGTTCTTTATGTGATTATAAAATTAGCTACAGTATTATCTAGCATGTTTACAACACCCATATTTGCGTTGTACACCATAATATAATTAGGTCATGGTGTTGAAAGCTACTTGCAGTTTTCTCTGCTGTAACGACCCACTATCCAATAGGGCCTGAATTCAAGTATTTAGACCAAATGTAGACTGATTCATAGTCTTTCCAAACAGTTAAATAAATCATTGTCAATAAGTACGAGTACTTTTTACATCCCTCGGTGACATTTTGTTCATCTAAGATTAGTTTGAAAATCCAGATAATTGAACCTAATTCTGCTCATTGTTCCAATTACCTATAGATCCCAAATAGTCCATCAGATTTAATGAAGATCCTCATAACTTTTAGCTCAAGCGGGCTGATTCTGAATGTCCTAATCATATACATGGTGTTTTATAAATTTTAACATTATTTTAAAAACAATTAAATAAAACTATCTATGGACTGGGAGTCAGTCCGAAATAAAATACTTCGATGATAGTGAGAAAAAACTTCCTAAAAATGATCATCTTTAAATATATTTTTTTAGACATAATATGAAACGTTCTACTGCGCACTTTAAAGTACGTAACAAGCTCAAACTTGAATTAAGACGTCAATTTTTTTATTCAAATTTATAAACTTTACCATAATAATACTGTCCAACATATTTGGATTTAAGACTAACAAACAAACAAACAAAAATAGAAAAGTATTACCTTTTTTTCATTGGTAATTCAGAAAGTAACGTGAATTTCGACATAACACTTAAATATAATAATAACATTTCCAAATAATTGTATTCAAACTTTAGATCATCCATGACAGATATATCCACAATTGTCTCCTACTGATTTTTTTTTTTTTTTTGAAGTTTAAAAAAATGGTTGCACAAGGTTTTAAGCTCGCGTATGAGGTAAATAATAATTGGGAGGGGTTCATAAAGAGTCTAAAACAAATGGGCCTGTATTACATCTATAAAAAATGGGAAAATTGTAGAAACAAGGTTCTCGAAAGTTGGGTGATTATATCGAAATAAAATATTTAGATTTCATGCCTGTGTCTAAATTAATAAATTATTTGTTTACTCACACTTTGTTATCCTTGTATATTCTTTTCACGGCAGACTGCACCGAAATAAGATATTTTATCAAGTTTCCAAGATTTTCTATTTACTTTTATGATTATGCATTTCGTTCTCTTCATTATAAGTTATATTGGATCATATTTTAAATTTCATTTGAATTGAAACAGAAAAAAAAAGTTTACGTAAACATATTTCTTACTGTTTGGTGACTTTCAAAAATTTTGAGAAAGCCCCAATAATATTTTTATTTCATATTTTTGCATCTAAACAATGGATATATATAATAAAGAGATATTATTTACTTCTTTTCTATTATTTTATGTATTCTGTATATATTGCATACAAATATTTTAACAAATAAGTCGAGAAGATCCAGATTGTATAAGGGAATGGGAATTTTTGCACCAGATACATAACTGAATTCCTATCTTTGAAAAATATTGGGTAGGATAGAGGACTACTCATGGTTTATTTGCAAACTCTTAATGATTTGAAATGTGATTAAAATAACAAAATGATGATTGACTACAATACAGCCAAGAGGAAAACGTGGAAACATAAAAAGATGTATTCCACCTTTTATTGTTACAGGAATTAGAAAGTTTTATCCAATACGAACCGATGAATACACTGGATTCATTTTTTAAAGTTTACAAAGGCATCGAGTTTAGTATTAAATAGAGCATTATAAATATTAATATCAATATATATATTACTATTAATATATTGTAAAATATTAAGTAAGTGTAAGTGTCAACATTGAAACATCCCAACTGAGGGAGCTGTAAAAATAAATTAGTAATTAATTTTGTCAAAATTGGAAAAATTAAAAAAACTTATATTAATAACTTCGCCCGAATCATTTAGATAAAATTCAGGCCTGGAACTCCATAATGATCCCGAAAGTAATTCAACTTATGAGGTACACTCCTTTCAGAGAGGATAATTGCAAAAAAATGAACAAGATTCGAAAGGACTTCTTAAAGGTTGCCTAAATCCCGAAGAAAGCTGGAAATAATAAAATCTCTTTTGGTTCAATAGGTCGGTTCTTTGTTGGGACTTCTGGGCATTTAGAATTAAAAATACTTCTACGAGCAGTTGGACTACCATGTATAAGAACGACTCCACATAGGTCCAAGGGAGTTTTGCAAAGTTACCAAATCGATTGCCAGATTTCTGGGAACGAATAACCTACTCTTGGAACTCAATTATCCCAATAGTTTTCCCGTAACCTGGTCCACACGATCCTCTAAATTACAACAATAGGTTATTAAATCAAGAACAACTACTCAAGTCTGACGTACTATATCTTTTGGACAACTTAGTCAATACCGATAATCAACTCTCTCCTAGTACAATTTCTTGGTAAGAGGTCAAGCCTTGAAGCTTTGGAATAACTCCAAAGATAAGCAAAAATATTGTGAATCGCACATTACTTGCCTCTTTGGATTTGGAAATATTCCCAGCAGATCGGTTAAAATCATAATAGCAAGGAATTTAAGGCATAACAACTCCACAGAGTTGTTGAAGAAACGGCTACTTCATAGTGACGGGGATATTGACGACTTCGCTCTCAATAATGCAAAGTGTATTTTAGATAACCCCTTTACAAACTCGCATCAGAAGCTGTTTCGATACCGATTGGCGACGGGATCTCTTTTTACGAATTCCAAACACTCGCTGGACGAAGAAAGAAAATGTTGTTTCGGTAAAGATAAAGTGGAAACATCCTCTCACCTCTTCGTAGTTTGCCGGGAGTTATCGTAGCTAGGAGTTATATTCAAGGAAAGGGTTAAGGAAGGCTATGGAGTAACAGTGAAGGAGAAGGACTTGCCTTTCTTGATATTTCCAGAAGTTGACGAAGACATGAAGATAGAGACACTTATTACGTTTTTTTTTAAATATTTACAGAAATACTGTCTCACTAGATTCATAAATATTTTAGAATCTTTATTTATTATTATTCTATGTTCTTCTCCTTTGCTTTTGATAATTAATTGATCTACTTTATGTAGGAGGAGGTAGAGAAAAAAAAAGAAGGGTAGGAAAGAAAATGAAAAGAATAAAAAAAAAATCTTATAAATCGTATCATTAATCATTATTAATTTCACTCTATCAGCCTCTATGTAGTCATTAGTAATAATTATTATCTACATACTTTTGTACCAATTGGTGTTAAGTTAAATAAAGTTTGTGTTTAAAAATTATAAAATAAGTGTTATTATAAATGGTATTGAAAAAAGTAATACATATATTTTATTTTGTATCAGGCAACTTTTTAAGATATATGTGTGATGAATACAAAAAAAGGAAATATATTTTTTCCAAAAAATAAAAACAAGGTTTTTTTTTCTTCAATATTTCTATAATTTTACAGTACGCCCGGATATTTAAGGTTAACTATTATGAGAATATCCCACCAAATAAAAATGAAGTTACAATAATTGGTACCCCCCATATTTAATAGGACTTAGGAGACGCTTCTTTAAGTGTAAGAATTCAAAAAACTTTGGAAATAATAACAAGAGAAAAAACTGCATCTCCACCGAAGCTCAAATCCTTCGTTCAATTTTGTTAATTTGTGTCTTTTCATTATGTTGTCAATTAATTTAAAACCAAAGGGACCCCTGGGATGCGAGTTGGATTCCATATTTTGAAGACTTGCGACTGACTTGATCTCACAATCAAAGACTCGAGACTTGATTTGGACTCGATAGCTAAGACAAGCTACTCGAAAGCTAGTTTATACTGAACTCACGAAAAGTCTCAACTCTATGAACCCTATATTATACTTATGGACTTGATTTGTTCTCAAAATAAATTTGATTAAGGTATTCAAGGACTTGGACTAACATTATAAAGGGTTTTCCCCACTTCTGTTGAATACTATTGAGCTTTTGACACGCACTCAAAGAGTGTTTATTGAGTCACATTATTTTTCAAGTCGCCTAAATTATTTAGACTAATAATATTTGCATTCTACTTTATCTTCCAGGATACTATGATTTTAACTTAAAATAATATCCTGTAATACAAGAAAAATATATCTAATGTAATCCTCTCTTAATGGATTATGAAACACAAATATTCTTATTTTATCTCTGATAAAAATTGTAATAATAACGGAATTCCAATAAAGTGCCAAAGTGTTTTGGCCCAAGATTTGAAACTGTTCCTATTGAATTCAGAAAAATAATAACTTTATAATGTGTATTTTTCAAAACATGTTATTGTATTTATATATAGTAATGATCTACTTCTAAAATATAATTTAGCTTTCCGAGTTCAATTCATAAATAATTTTAGTCTTCCATTGGTTATTTATAAATTTGTAAATTGATAGTTTAAAATAATTTTTTTTTAATATTTGATGAATTGCTTTGTTACTTAAATAACGGGATCCTAATCAGGTATTAATTTCAACTAATGGTAAATTTCGGAGGTTCAAAAAAGGATTTTTTTTCCTCTACATATCTTACAAATGAATAGTGGTTTAATGTCTTACTTTTTTTTAAATACCAATTTTATGACTTACCACATGTTAATGAAACTGGTATCCTACCATTACAGTATATATTAGTTAAATAGGAGGATCATATTGATGAAAGATTGGGAAAATATAAGAAGATTATAGTAAAGAGATTATAATCTTATAATTTGAAATTAAAAAAATATCAATCTTATAGATTAAGATGTACTTTTAGTTCAGTTCATACGATATTTATTTTTATACAATATTATATTCCTTATTAAATTCATAAATTAAGATTATTATTTTATTGTTATCAATTAGTTAGTAAAGTATTTAGTCTCTATTTTAACAGTAAATAGTGGTCACGTTGGATTTCGATTTACAAAAATATTTATTATGGAATAGAATGTAAGAAATAGGGATTGTTTGTTCAAATTTTCCCGACTTTTTTTTGCATATGAATTAAATTTATCTAGACTATAATACACAATAAAATTATTCAATTATATCTCAATATAGATAATATATTAACATTAAACAAAATTATTTATAAATTTAATAATAAAGAAAAATCAATATTTGGTTTATTAACAACTACAATTAATTATACGAGTATAGCATAAACATATTCTATTATAATGGGTTCGTATTCATAACCAATTATTGTGAATGCAGGAGGTAGACAACAAAAAAACCCTCAAACAAGAATAATCGTCTAATTCCTGATTACAAATTTCCTAATGGAGGTATTAGAAAATTTGTAATACCCCAAAAGACAAAAAAATCTAGAAAATACTAGAAAATTTAATGCTTTAAATTAAATTTTTTTCTTAAATTCCCAAAAAAATTAATTTTCGGTCAAGTTTATATTCTTGCAGAGATGCTTCTCTGAGCATCAACGATAATATCCCATTACATAGTAAGGGTTCACTAGATAACTTGACGCATAAGTTCACATGTCTGTTTAACATTCCTTATATCATAAAACATCCATATTGCTAATACATTCCGGTGCAGGTAACTCATTCCCACCAATCCTTGCAGTATTTAAAAAATATTATCTCCACTTTGCAGATAATATTTCTATGTACTTAGATTATAGATTGTGACTTTTACTTTGTACAAATAAATTTCTTGCACATTTTTATTTTTTTATGCAATGTTTGCAATGTCCACATTTTTTAAAATCTCCTTTTTCAAATATTTAATGTACAAATTAGATCCATCAAATTCTTTTTTATTCCTTGGGATTTAAACACATCATTTTCTGATTCATCTGAAAGTTCTCGATCTGGATCAAAAGATGTAGATAAATCTGTATTTGTGCTATCAAAGTTACATGATGTGCCTTATAATACAAAACAAGTAGATTCAAATTTAAATATGAAGCAACGGAAAATGATGAATTACACCTTCTAATAAATTACTCATAGATGATGAGGAAGTATCTTGTAAAAGATAAATTGGATTGAGTGTCTTCGGTTAAATTGATAGATGGTGTAGGAAAAGAAGTTGCCGGGGGGAACGAAATCTTTATTTTGAGAAGTAGATGGAAACTCAAAATCGTTATCTTGAGGAGACGGAATATTAATTAGTTCTATGTTCGAAAAGTTCAATTCGTTTTTTATTGACTTTAAGAATTTTTTTTTTTCATTACAATAAACCAAAGTAACAACATTTTTTATTAGATATTTCATTCTTTCCTCCGGTAATTTATTTTTTGTCAAAATATATTTTCGAGGAATAGATATATGCAAATGAGAGTACGGAATTCCAGGTTTTAATAAATTTATAGGAATAGCTTGTGTACTATTGGACCATTTTTTAACATGTACAACTCCAGGAAAAGAAGATGTGAAGGTAATTGTGTGATATTTTTAAATGTCTTCATGTTATACCACTGAATTAGTAGCCATCCGCTCTTCTTGGAAGATATCACACTAAATTTAGTAGATGCGTTTTCGACTATTTCCACTGAATCTTCAACACAATCAATTTTTTGCTGATTATAGTATGATTTTGAAATGATACCGAAGCTTCGGTCTAGATAAAACTTTGAATGATTTTTAGCAAGAAATTGAAAATAAATTTCATCAAATGCACCACAAATAATAATGAATCCAACAACGGTATTATAATGTAACTTGTATTCTTGCTTCTTTAAAGGAAAATCAAATGGGGAAAGTGGAAAAACTTAAAAACCTATTAAAACTTTATTACCCACAATTATCACATTCAACTTCAAGACCTACAATTGGATTTATACTCAGTAGTTCATGGTATAAGAGAGATGCTACACAATTTCACCCTTTCTTACAAGTTTCCTATTAATATTTTATGTAAAATAAGATTATAAAGACTGAGAACGTATGTACCTGTTCAGTTTCATCAAACAAATATATATATATGTATTGGAATTTCCTAATCTTTCATTCTCAATAGCAAAGAAATTAACTTTATCAAGATAAATAAAATGAGTTTTGACGTATAAGAAATTGATTTAGCTTTAAAAAAGTCAATAGTTAATAGTGTAACAGATTCATGATAATTTTTTTCGTACTCAACCCTCGAATTGTAATCTCTACGTACAGTTTGGACATGGTGAAAGTACTCCTAAATACTTTCATTGATATTCAATGTCCAATCAACCAAAGGGTTAGTTTGTAGAGATTCTCTGAACTACAAGGCCAATTCTTTTGAATGATTATACCAAATATTGTGCACCTTCACATTATACCCAATTCTGGATACAGATTTCCAATGACGAATGTATGTTTATCTACTGCAATATTTATTTTATCCTTGATCCAAACATGATTGTTTATATTTGTTATATATAACTTCCTATTCCAATCACTCAAGAAACATATGGCCTTGAGATTATAGTTAGATAAAACTCTTCCTGGAACAAAAATACCATGATCCTCCAGGTTCTCCAAAAAATGTTAAATACCTTCTCTCCTTTCATATATATTACATGGTTGTTGCATTATTTTTTTTTAAATCCAAAAATTACCTTTTTTGAAAAAATATCAAAAACCTATAGCTATTCACATTAAATTTCATTTTTAGATTTTTAGAAAAAAAAAATTATTCATTCAATTTCAATTCTTAAACTTTTTGAAAAAATTTCAAAAATCCAAAGCTACACAGAGAGAATTCCTCTGCAGACGCACCTGTGACTGCCTCTGCAAAGTCAGTAGGAAGTCAAATGAATAATATAAGAAAAAAATTCCTTATACTCTAGAAGTCATATAAAAAAATAGTGAATTGGCTTTGGGTTATGAGTTTTTATAATATTTCACCCATAAAAAATATATCGAAAAATATACAAAATCAATAAACACTTTTTTTTCAGAAAAAAAAAGAAACATTTTTACACAAGTTTTATTTACCGTATATTTAATTTGTGGATTATCTTAATGGTGAACAATAATAGTCTCGAATTACTATAATTCCAGAATTTTCGAAATATAATGCATTGGAGAAAAACGGAAATCAGATTTAGATTATGCAGTCAAAGATACATTTCATCCTTGGTTTTAACTCATTGGTGCAAATTTTGTGGTCACCCATGTTATTAAAAGACTTTAAAAACCTAAAAGTTGAAATAAAGATGTAATAAAAAAATATTACAGAAAATACCTGATAGTAATATTATACGAAATAAATATTCCATTTCAATTATTGATAGCAATAACACCATTCTTATTAATCATTCCATCCACTATGAAAGGAAGAAAAAAAGTAATTTGGGATTTCAAATTTTTTTACAACTACATATACATTACTATTGGAATATAGGCTAATGTATGGGGTTTCATTAAATCAAGTTATATGGTACAAAGTAGTCATTTTTAAATAGCTAATCTAATTTAAAGATACTCTAAAGAAAGAAATGACAAGCATATCAATGGGATACAAATAACAACTTAAATTTAAATAGCTTTTATGTAAGTTCAATTTATGCCTTGCGTCATTGTAAGCGGAATTTAGAGACTTATTCTCTTATTTTTGGACTATAGAAAGGGGACTTATCACTGATTTTGTATTTACGAAATCTTTTATACATTGACAATTTTATGGTAGCAATAAAAATTTTACACATCTATATGGAGTCCAATTTTTTTAGATGTTACATACAAACTCTGTTTTTATAACGCTATTCAAGTTTAGATAAATGTTTCTTTAATATTACTGAAATAATAATATTAATGAAAAACTTTACTAACTTCATTAACCTTAACCATATATTTAAACTAAGCATACATAAAATATGGAATTTTTGATATTTTACAACATAAAATAATCTATAAAAATATAAAATTCTTAAAATAACAATTTGTTTATATGGAACATAATAATATTTAACATTTAGAAGCCAACTGGGCTATTTTTCTATTTGCTGGATTAAATAAAGTGTTTCTTTATTGGGCCTTATGAATTTTTTATTTTCTTCATTGGCATAGTTTTTACTACAAAAGTTAAAGAATTTGAAAGCTACTTGTATAAAATCGAGAAAACTTTAATTTTTTTTTTAGATTTTAAATTAACGGGAATACATGTAGTTCCACTTTGGACCAAATTAATTAACAATTCAGTAAGACAACGCCTTGAATTTCAAGATTTTGACAATATTTGACAGATAATGTCTGAAAAATAAATTAATTTACATAACTGATTAGCATTTTATGTTATCAAGTGCAACAAATCAGATGTTCTTTTAAGGCCTCGTCCATCAAAAGTTTTTGGAAAATTTTCTATTCAATCTCTATTTTCTCCAGAAAAATCACTATCGAAAGTTGTTGGTTTTTTCGAGATTTAAAAGCTGGAACAATCACAATTGTTTATTTTAAGTACTTTCATAATTGATGATGCTATATAACCAGAAACAAAATGTAAAAAATATGCCTGATGCTGGTGTAATATGAAATTTGAGGTTTTAAAAAATGTCAAAAGCATCGGAAAAGACTTTACTAGCCCATTTAACCTTTTTTTTCTACTTCAAGAAATTGAAGGCAGCTCAAAAACTAATTTGCACCAAATAGTTGCCAATATTGCCCAAAATGACGTTCAATTGGATCCGACGTTATATTATCAAGACAAATGTACGATAGATTTTTCACGTCCAGAAGATATTCGCTAATTTTCATGAGGGTAATTATTGTTTGAATGACAGTAACAAAGATCTCTTTAGTTATACCATTCTTTTGACATATTGGTAAAGCTTGCCACGATAATAGCCAGCTTAAAAAGTCTTTCAAAAACTCTAAATTATGTCTTTGATTGATTGAAATAGGTTTTCCTTCATCTTTTCTTTCCATAATTCCAGACTTTAGATATTTAACTAAAGTTACTCTCCAAAATTTGTTGATAATTTCTAAGAATATCTTAAAGCAATTCCATTCTGGATAATCTTTTTCATATTGGTTTACTCCAGAGATTGTTAACAAACTAAAAAAACGCTCAGCTAAATTATCTTTGACTTTTTCGATTAATTGAGACATAACTTTGTTGTTGAGTTGATGTGCAACCTTTATGGGGAGGTCAAGTTCCTTGTCATGCAGTTGAAAAATATGATCAACATTTGCAGTAATACATTCTTTGGTTTGATAATGTTTTAGAATGAATGGTGGAAATGCAAAAGTTTTCTTGTTTAGAAAGTTGTGAAAGTTTTTGAACAAGTTTACTGTATCAAAATACAAGAAAATTCGACTTTGTGATGCATAAGGTTTTTCAATCGATGATAGTAAATACCTTTACATAATTCATGAGTGTAAAACTTGAGATTTGAGAAATGTCCATCACAACTAATGCTATTCATAAAAAACCACCAAGGACTCTAGGTAAAGAGTGGACAATCAGTAGAAGTTAGTTTCCTTCTCGTTGCTGATTGGCTTAAAATTATAAGCTGACATATTACCTATTTAGAAGGTCATGGAGACGGGTTTTATTTTACTATTTTGTGACGTGGATTGAATTATTTATTCTAATTAGTTAATAATTGAAATATATTTTTGTAATGTTAATGTCAAATGTGTTGTGCGTTGTATTGTAAAAATAAAACAGTTGCAGATAAAAAATTTCCAGGCTTTTCTACCACGAAAATATTTACAGAATTCTAATTTACATAAATAGAAGGAAGTTGTGGATCAATGCTATCAAACCTCTTAATTGGACTGCGGCTAAAGTAATCTAATTCCTACTTTATTAAATTACAAATCAAAGCTCTCATTTAAACGAAAATGTTTATTTGGGAATCTGTCATATGTATTCAAACATTCATTTTTTCAAGCAGAAAACACCTATTCACCTCTTTACCCAAGTTTTCCTGTTTCTTCGGAATGAGTTCCTAGATGAGTTTTGACTGGTTCTTAAACTAATTTAAATGGTAATTTCAAATAAATTCAGCCCTCGGAATCTGTATCTTTTGCGACCAAGAACTGACTCACAAAGATAACAAAGAGCTCTTATCGTTTTGAATCGAATTTTTCGAGGGAATAGGAATACAATCCTGGACACATAGTGACGGATAAATAACTTAAATAAAGTTCTTTGAATTATAATCGTTTCGAGGAGCTTTGAGGATAGTGACCAACATTTCCTCTAACGAAAATTAAGATTATTTTTATGAAGGAATGATTAGCTCCTATAGCTCCTAAATAAAGACAGAGACAAAAGACAAACATCAATCATGACTTAATCATTATACAATTTATAGAAATCAAAATACTAAGTTTATCGGATCTCTTGGGGTTTAAATTTATTTTTTAAATTTCAAAGTTGATTTTTTATATTGCAGAAAAAAGACCGTCGGATAAGGATCACAGATAAATAAATTTGTATACTAGTTCGTATTTTGACAATTGGTAACATTTGTGATATATAGACTCGTGACATACCATAACTGGGGAATAGTAGAGAAAAAGAGAAAGTACTACTTTTAAAAGAAAGTTTTTTTAGATATCTAGTCCCATGTAGACTAGTATTTTTTTAAACTTATTACAAATTTTAACTACAAAATAATAAAGCTCTATTCTGATAATAAATATGTACACGAACAATGTTCAACGAGACTGACATATGCATTTTTTGTTACGTATAAAGTATATACAGTGTGCGGTAGCAAATAGTACCACGCCAATTGGAGCTCAATAAAACCATTGTTACTTTTAATCGATGTTAGATTATTATCAATAAATTGTTTTGAAATGTATCAGCTTTCATACGTTGTATTTATTGATTGCGATACTTCTACAAACAACAAAAATGGAGGGAAAAAGTTAAGGGTTTGTAGATTTTCTCTACGTCCATCACTCTGTAAAGACATTGTGAACTTCTTTGTTGGGCCTCTCCAGGAAGATTGGAAGTGGATGACACAATAAGATTGTCATTGAAGACTTCTTGAACGGCGTGACCTTTGTTATTCAAGTCTTGCCAGTCAGGAGGTAATGAAAGAGGTTGTGAAGCCCTGGTTGGATGCTAACTACCTCAAAGGGGATTAATGTAGGCAAAACAAGACTCAGACCTCATAACAACTCAAGCCTGGATGAAGTTAGGAAATCTCACTAATTTCTGGCCTCCAAACTCGTGGCCTCTTCATCACTGGAATACTCTCCACTTGATTATGGGGCTTTGTGGAGAGCACACAGCATGCAAAGACCCCCAATGTTAATTCACTGAAAACCTCCGTTGGGCTACGTCCTCCGTGTGTTAAAAGATCTTTAGGCCCAGACTAAATGCCATTACAAAAGGAGGACATTTTGAGAAATAGTTGTTGATATTATCAGGTATAATTATTTTAAAAAAGTACTCCTGATATGTACTCTATGTACATGCTGTTCTTGATGAAGTTGACTAAAATGTATCGGTAATCACGTTTTTCAAGATGTCTTAATAAAATCATTATTAACTTAATAAATTTTGGGAAACATTTAATGATACAAGTAGTATTTATTTACTAACTGAATATTTAGGAAGGATATAATTGTAATACATATTATTATTAAATAATAAATTAAGAAACATTGCAAAACCAATTACAAACCAAACTAAATACAAAAATATTATATTATTTATTGTGTTTGTTTTTTCTACCTGATTAATTATATTTTGGCTGTTTTCTGAATGTAACTGGCTATTTATATCTAAAATATAATATTTTTTTAAATAAATTAAGCATTTATGAAGAAATTACCTTAAATAATTATTAAAATATTACTAATATCTCACTTGATCTTACAAGTCAAATTCTATTGACTTAATTCAAAAATGGACTATTGATGATTTTCATTTTCATCTGATCTTTCATTTCGAGCTGAATTTTGCTGCATGAGTATTTTCGAGTTTCTAAAAAAAACAACTTGAGGAATCTGGAGCTATACTTGTTGCTCCCTTGAATACTCGGTATTCTTCTGCATACTCGTTACTTATCCGAATACTAGTTCCTTACCCGAATACTTGTTCCTTACCCTAACACTTTTGGTCGCTAAAAAACTTGTCTGACAAAAAAATAATATTTTATAAGAATTATTGAAACTTGTAATTCAAAAATTGTTTTCGTAATTTATTTTCCAATATTAACTTCAATATTAGTTTAACTTATTTAAATCGTCGTCATAGCGTAATTCAAGAGTTTATATAATATACACATTAATATTTTTCTATAGTCGGGTTATAACTTATAAAGAAATATGTTTTTAGTGGTACTGCTGATGCTTTTATTAATTTGAATGCATATGATAATACGTAGAAAGAAATAAAAGCTTTTAGACGGCTAATATATCTTATTTACATATTCCTCCATAAAAAGGGAAAATTGATTTAAAAAAATTATATGCACATAATTATTACATTTTTTTATATAGATTTATTTAGCAATTTGTTTTTTTGTTTTTTTTGAAGGTATATTCTTAATCATTTGTCTAAGATAAATTTTTCACGAATTAAAAATAATCTAAATAAATAAACCTAATAAAATAATTAATGTACAATTCAAAAGTTCGTTTAACTTAAAAATAAAAAATATATTATTATATTTATTTATAGAATGTTTTAACTAAATTTAAGAGGGATTAATGCAGATTAGCAAATTTAAAATATAAAAATGTTTTTCGTTAGTTTTAAAATAATATTACACAATAATATTAATGTGGGACGAATAACTTATTTCCCGTAAGACTTATTTGTTTGCAGTGTTTTATCTTACGCCTGATGCACTACACGTGATCACCAAGTAAAAAGAAAAATAATTCATGAACGCAATGGTATAATTATTCCTTTTTCAAATTTGGTTTCATAAATTGCGCTAATCAGGATCATACACCCCAGTGTGTTGTGTGCAGCGAGTTGCTTGCTAACGATAGTTTGAAACCATCAAAACTAAAAAGACATTTTGAAACAAAACACTGGGAACTCGTGGATAATCCTATCGAGTATTTTCAACGGAAGCAACGTGAGTTAAAGTTATCAGCTCCACTTCTTAATTGCTGACTATCTTGAATGACAAGGCACAACTGGCTTCATATTTGGTTGCATTCCGTGTGGCTTAAGAGAAAATCTATCATACAGTGGCGGAAAAATTTATTATTCCAGCATCTCTAGATATGGTGCGTACCATTTTCGATGACAGGTCTGCAGAAAAAAAGAGAAACATTCCTCTCAGTAACAACACAATGTCTTGGCGAATATGTGACATTGCAGAGCATTTGGTTACAGTAATCCGGAGATTTTGCTATCCAACTTGACGAGAGTACTGATGTTTCAAATTCTGCAACACTTTTAATTTATGTGAGGTATATGTGGCAAGATGACTTTATGGAAGATTTGTTAAGTAATTTTAATTTTTTTTTATTGAATTTAAAAAGGTTATACAAGTTATGTCAAAGTCTAGTTTTAATTACTACTTAAAGTGGAGCGGTTAAAGCTAGCTTGTATTAATTACCCAGTTTTTAATGTGATTTTATTAAAACTAGTCGGAAGATTATCATCATTGTTTTGGGTGACGAGGTTAAGTATTTTTCCTCCACTGGGTCGCGAGAAAAAAAGTTAGAAAACCACTGATCTAATGGATATAATTATACATTTAACTTTGTACAAAATTTAAACATCTGATGTTCTGACACTGCGTCTACCGATCGGAACTTAATTTAATTTAATAATTCCCTTTACACAGGGCATTACGTACCAGACCATCAAATATATCAATAAAAAATAAATTTACATATATAGTTTATGAAAATGATTTTGGTTACAAATTTTGCTATCTTTTTTCTAAAATAAATCAATTCTTTGTTATTCTCGATTGCGTTGTCCACAACCAAATTCCAACTATGTGCGAAGCAACCGATCCATGCTGTATTCAAACCTGATTCACGTACTCCCCAAGAAATATTCGGACATGATAAGTAGTATACTCACAACTTTGTTGATTAGTCCAAACTCCATAGTTTTGTTATTCAAAAGCTCAACAATATTGGCACCACTATGAGATCCAAAAAAGGACTTACAAGAAATACACTTTTGTACTAGATTAATGGAGTTATTTAGAAAATTAGCCGTGATAGAGATGAATGCCGTAGTATTAACGCTAGACCAAATATATGTCCTCAATGCAAAAAAAAGAGGGATTATTCAGTAGATTCATATATCTTAGGGAGAAGATATTCAGTCACCCTTTTGCGAGACGGAGGATCATAATTTGGGTTAAGTGCATAGCTGTATTCTCTAAATCTTTTCCCTTCTACAAACGATACATTTTTTAGATCCGTGATCGGAATCATAGCTGCCTTTCGATCAAGCATTTATTTTCGAGAGACAGGCAAAAAAAAAAATCTGAACATAATCATAAACTGATGGTTGTGAGGTGGTATTATTTTTGATAAAATAATTCAAAGCCATGTTTTCCAAATGGCGTTTCATTGAGGTCGTGTTGTTGCCACAAGTAACTTTTATATTTTTGCTGCATAGACTGCAAATCCAATATTTTTATTCTTCTTAGATCTGGTAAAAAAGTCTATACAATGCTATTTTTACCCTCTCCCATTTTCTTACTGGATCGAGTATGGGTAGATGGATAGGAATGATTTCCAGAATTGGAGTTAAAACTTGGAATCACTGGTATAAGAGATGCACAATTATTTCACAATTTTCATGTTCAATTAGAGATTCGCAATGATGGACATGGCGATTAGAGTCACATAGGTCACCAATTTCACCATTAAAAATTTTAATGACCAATTTTTCATTATTCACGGCCTGAACACAAGACATTAATTATTTGTCTTCACAACAAAATATTTATCGACTATGAATACATATTCAAATGTATACGAATAAATTCACTTCAAGAAGTAATTACTATTTAAACAAAGATGATGATAGTTACTAAGATAATATCTAGTACTGAAATGCTGCAAATGCTAGAGGAATGAGGAATATATTTAAGCTTAGATCTTAAGGGATATGCGAAAGAATTAATAGTCAGTAGGTTGAAAATCAAATTTGACAATTCAAATTTATGTTTAATAGTGGCCCCTTCCCCATGCATTTAGAAATATTCATTAATCTATATTAATGCAGCCAAGTTTATAAAAAAATCAAACAAAGAGTGCTTTTCAAACGAACTGGGATTAAGAGCACTCATTGCACTAAAGCCAACATTTTTCTAGATACTGTTGCTAGTGGGAAAAAATAAATTATAAATTTCAAGAGAAAGGAAGTCAGTCTAGGAAGATTAACATGTTATAACGGACTCGAAAAAGAAAAACAGAGAATTTAAAGACTTTACGAGTAAAAAGTTTTTGGCGGATTCCAAGCTTTTTACGAGTTCTGAGTAAAAAAAAACCCGGCTTTTTATGTCTATGAACCGAGTTTTTTACGCTATTTTTTTACTTACTTCATCAAATTCGGGTAGCAATTTACGAGTTTTGATCGTGGCACATCACTAGTCAGAATTGAATTTCTATGGGAAAGTATACTTTGCATTCTTTTTCATCTAATAAATAAGCCGATATTCAGCCAGTCTTCTATATGTTATATGTCAAAAATGTTTCAGAAGAAAGTATTTTGTTGCAACTAGAGTTTTTGTTCTATGATTTGGGCCAACTGTTGAAATATGATATCAATTTTAGGAGTTATTTGAATAATTCAAGGAATTTACATTAAGTAAATTCCAAAGTTTTCGAATGAGCGTGCCACTTTCCAAATAGCTTCTACAGGATTCAGTATTCTTCTTGTAATGTTTCCAAGCCTGCATTGTAGAGTCATGGAAAAATTTAAACAATACCCTTTGGTATTTTCAAGTGGTTGTGGAAATAATACTTCATGATTGAACGGATGCCCACATTAATTCTTGATCCCATTTTTTCTGATAAATTGTAACAACATAATGATAGCTCCTTCCAATTGTTCACCATGGTTCTCAAATGAAATGTTTTCTGTTTATCAGATTGTTATAAAATAGTTATTAAAAATAAGAAGTGTTTCAAATAACGGAGATTTTTTTTTTTTTTTTCAGAAATAGAGAACGGATTTTCAATATACTAAGAAATAATGATATTTCCTAATATGTTCGTAAAAATTACGATTAAATGCATCTCCATCTCCAAACATTGTCACATGTTTGAGTTCAACGTCAGTAATTAGTTTTAGGCCTTGAAAAAAATTATGATTTATAACCTCAGAGTCAATCCTTGGGAGTGGAACCACATAAACTACATCGTTATAACTACCTGATACACTTTTCACCATAAAGCACCATATTGTTTTAGTGTATATGAAGTTTTTCACTATCAAATTCGACTCTGAACAGAATATACTTCCGAAATAATCATTAAAATCCTGTTGTATTTTGCATCAATTGAAGATATCATATACTTCTAATAATTCAAAGTTAAATTATCGATTTCTGTTTCCATTGTTAGTCTTTTTATACGTTATTCAGATGGCAAATTTACAAAGCCATATGAAATTATACTGGCTAGCTATAGGCTTAGGGACCCCAATCGGAGGAAATGACCTGATTACCATATATCTAACTAAAAAAGTGAAGAATAATTTTTTTGGTGTTAGTGACAGTGGAAGATGTGTTATATGTAAGTGGGGTTCATCCTCTATTGGTGATGCTGAAGAAACAACTCTAGCAATACTCATTCAATCCAAAAAGGAAAAAGACGGGGACCCCTTCAAAGTTGCCAAATCGGCAGTTAGGGCCTCTTCAAGGACGATCGGGCAATCTGTAAGGATTGTAATAAAAAAAGACAATAACACATAATTTCAGGGATTGCAACGCCCTTAAGTGTAAAATACAAGAAATTAGTGTGGATCCCTAATAGGGTAGGAAGCTGTCGAATCATGATCTCTAGTATAGTTTTGAAGTAGCTAGTGATCTCGAGTAAGTGGCCTCGAAAGTTGTAATTAAATTACTATGTTTGTTATCTGTAGCACAGTATCATAATGCTTTTCCTACGACCCGTTTAGCTTTGTCTGCACTAAACGAGTTCAGTTAGACAAGGTTGGCCGAGAGGAGAGAAGATTGATATGGAGAGAGAAGAGATTAAGAACATTCTAGAGCTCTTCTTTTTTTTTTTTTCGTCTCCTCTTTTATATATATTTCGTAATAAGTTGTAAATGTATATATGTTAATGAGTACTTTTAAAAAAGATATTTTATGATTGGGGGAGGGGGGAAAGAGATTGAGTGTTATTTGTCACCCTGAAAGATATAAATAAAGAAAAACTGTAAAAAAAACTATATGAAATTATTTACCGATATAGTGTCAGGCCTGTAGTTTGCTTTATTAGAATACTCCCTTTCCTGTGGCGCTTTAGAACGAAGAAGTAGCTAGCTCTTTAATAAATTCAGTATGATTTCTTTGTTTGCTAACTTTATCCAACATGGTTATCACGTTTTCCAAAATTAATTAAGGTTTCTCATCTTCCTCGTAGTTGTTTAAGAAGGATATAATATTGTTCACACTGAAAACATGCACAATTTTTGTTTAGGCCATATTATGTAAACAATTTTCTTAGAAGATATTGACATTTTTCAACTTTCAAGAAAAGTTCACATTCTCATTTATGGTTATACTTTTTGGGTAGTTATTAACAATCAAAATTTTATAAAAGAGGCTACATTATATTCTCATACTTCTTCGATGTTCTTAGGTAAACATGGACGATCAAGTTTTTATTTCAAGTCTTTTAAATTTTCATCCTTTTCTGTCAATTAACTTATAATCTAGCTCATTTAGTCTCATTTCTTGATCTAAAAGGAATATCACGAATTTTAATACAATTCCAAAATGAAATAATACCTACCTTTGTGTTAAAGAAGATTAGTTGTAGGTCTTTGTTTAGAGATTCTTTTAGAATTATAAGATGAAGGAAATAGGTAGGCTTTTATTTTTCTCTTTTTTAATTTTTATGGCCTCAGTGTACATAGGAATCATATTTTCCTTCCTGAAAGCAAAAATCTTCAATATGTTTGCTACATACTTTTGTATGTTGGCTGTATTTCTAATTTTTACCCTGTATGAAGATATTAGGAAGGAATCTTTTAGAAAGAATAATATTGTTATTTTATTGTTATTTTTCATAACAATAATTTATTTTAGATATTTTTAAATACCAGAAACATTGTACAGAATGCTACAATAGGGCAATAAAAACATATCAAAAGCACAAATATTTGTATAAATATTCAAGACCTAAACTTAATTGTATTTAACATGCCAATATAGCTTCTTAAAATATTCATCATGCCCGCTGTCAAGCTTGGAGATGGATGCCTTTATGGCTTAGATGCAGAATTGAATTTTCACAATCATACGATGATATATTTTGTAGTTGGAAACTAGTGTGAAAAAATCATATCTGCCTGCTGAGTTTCCGAAGCATTCTTTTACCAGCTCTCCAAGAGAAGAGTAAACAAGTTTTAAAACTGGGCACTCGCACAGAAGTTGTGAAGCTGTCTCTCTGTTTGAACTGCAGATATAGTAATAAGGGTTATTTGATAGGTGTCCAGTGTTCCAGTGACTACTCGATACGCGAACCATTTCTCAGATGGTGTAAGGAGATGATTTGTGTATCCCATACAAGCATGATGAGCGGATTCACCATTGTTTCTGCGATTTAATACCGACTTTACCACATCTAATGACGAGTGTAACCATAATTTTCTAATCTATTTAACACTTATATTTTTACCTCACTCCTGAATAGTATATAATTTAAGTAAGGTAGTTTGAATCTATTTTTCCTCCGCAACCACATAAACCTTTTAAAAGTCAATGTAGTCAGAAGATTTAGATCAAATCCTTTCTGGTCTCCAAAAACTTTCACACTATTTCTCAGAAGCGAAGAAATGTATCAACTAGAGGTGCATTTATGCCGCAGGATAGTTCAAGAAAATGGAACATTTCGTTTCATTAGCAATAAGTTTATTAATACAACAAACTTTACTTAGTTTTTGCAAAATCGAATTCATGCTTTAACGACAGTGCTCTTGATTTAAGGTGTTGTCTATGACAAAGTGGATCCATAAGTCCTTTCTTTTTAAGGATTTTACCAACCACTCGGCTAACACAGCTTTCTATATGTCTCAAAAACTAGTCATTCCTAGACCTCCCCATATCATCGGAGACATTATTTTCTTCACCGATATGTTATGTCTCTCGATGAGATCAAGTAATTTTTTTAACCAGTGAAGCAGTTGAAACTAGATTAGAGTGCTAGATGCGAGGAGGTTGACTTTAAATATCTAACAAAGGATATATTTATAATGGAACTAATTTTGAAATAATCTATACTCAGCAAACTACAAAAAATATTATCATTTTCTCCAACTAATACTTTAATTTCGCGAAATCATAGGTATAAGATAGAATTGTAAAAAGTGTTCAACTGCTACGGACACTACAATGTTAGAGCATCTGTCAATAAGTATCTTCATAGTTAATAGAAACCAGTTTCCTCAGGACAATTAACATAAGTATTTTCTAAAATGTCTTAAATAGCTCCTCAATTCATATAAGGAGCATTGAATAATAGCTTCCACGTCTAAATCTGGAATTGGGCAGTAAAATTTCCCTCAATTTTTATACATAAATGGAACTTTTTTTTTCTCGGCCTTTATTAGGTTATATTCTTTATGTAATTAAAAATATTAAAAACAAAAAGAGCGAAATCACATCAAATATATCATGTCAGGTATAAATTTAAAAGCGATATTAAATTAATATTTCAAATTAAATGCAATTTAAAATACTCGAGTACAAAATTAAAATAGGAATGATTCTATTTAAATCATAGTCCTTAGCTTATTTAAAATATACTGTGCCTTGGTGTTCATGGCGTCAATTTTAGCGTTTTTACTGGTTGTCAGAAAGTCGATCCTTCCAAGTGTCTTACCATGTCACTTTTCAATGAGTTGTATAATACCTTTGTAGGAAGGCTGTTGAAATTGATGAAATTCTCAACCAAAAAGGCACAATTGGTCTTTGGAAGTTCATATAAGAGCCGAAAATCGAAGATAAGCGTTTAAAGACAAATTGATTGATCAAGGACTTAAACAATATGACATCTCCTGCAATATCGGAGCAGTTGGTTAGTATGTTCATTTTATTTAAACTTTCCTTCATCGGCATCTCCTATTTCAATGAAAGTTCTTATTTCTCCGGAATGCTTCTAGATCCATCAAAAAAACATTTTATTCTAGCTAAAAATCTTAACAATATTGATAATATTTTTGAGAGACATACTGTGGGTTCTCTAAAAAGCCACTACTTTACTGTATCAAAATATGATTGAGATATTCCTGCTAGAAATGTTTCCTGTACCATAGTTTAAGAATCCAAATACTATTGAGAAACTTCCAAAAATCAAACAAATTGAGAATGCCTAGTCCTCCATAGTCTAAATGGTTATAGATTCTATTTTTGGAGATAATTTTTTTCTTGTGAAGTTCGAAAAATGTGCGTTCCATATTTGATATTTTCAAGAATGTTAACATTTCAAAATGACCTGGCCCTGATTTTATCCCACATGTTCAAACATAAAGAAGAGAAGAAAAAAAGTTAATTTTTTTATAAATATCCTGCAGATTCATTTCTACGCTATGCTTACTTATATGCAACATTAATTAATTTAGTAGTGGTCTCATACCCCTCTGAGATTTTTTAAAATCAGTGTCTCTTATAATGATAGATTACGGTACAGATCCTTTACCTAATGTATTTTATGTTTCTTTTTATTATCTTTTTCCCCTCATGTTTTTGAAAATTAAAGCTAAACGGATATATAAACAAAATATGCAGTATCCGGTCCTTATGTTAATACCATGTTCATAAATGTTATAAAAATATAACAAAAATCTTAAAAACGCTTTAGACAATGCTATGCATAAATATTAATTGTTTTTTTTTTCATCTTTTTTTCTAGCAGTATACGAACATAAATTTTTAAATATATATAAAACAGTGTTAGTTTTTTAGTTATTTCGTCATACTTTTTTTCTGACCAAACTCTAAATTGAAATGTTATGGAAATCTGAAATTTTGTATGGAAGACGATGATTATATGCATATTTTAAATCAAAATTTGCATAAAAAAAAATTACTTTACCACGGACAGTCCTACACCCAAGAGAATTATATTTTAAGGCAGTACTAGCAAAATGAATTATAGTAATTTCTCCTAGGGATATGAAAAAATACCCTATCTCACTTCTTATTCATTTGTGTCAGTTTATCATAAAAAAAAAATTGAATTCATTCGGTGCCCATTATCAGAATACAAAAAGAATTCAATTAATGAGAAAGAATAAAACAAAAATGGATAATTAAAAATGCCAGACGAATGGGTTACCCCTGGTAAAAGAAAACCCACCTATATTTTCAGCTCACTGGTTTCCAACTAAACTCAATCGAAGGCAAAAGTAGATACCATCTAATAAGGTTGAAAAAATATAAGATGTCTAAGAGGTTTCAGCTTAATAAATAACTGACAATTTTTCTCTATTGCTATTTTCCTGAGTACAATTTTTCTTGAACCATTACACATGTTTTGTTAGAAAGACTAGAATTTTAATGAGGAACTTGATAATACAATAATATTTATTTCTTTTCTAGATCATTAAAATGATACATAACGTTGTTTTATTTGTCATTTAATGCTAACTTAGAATTACATGTATTGTACAAGGTCTTATGATTTATTATATGTATTGTAGCCCTTTTTTAAGGTATTTTTGTTGTAGGCTTGCTGTGTTTACATCTTATTATTATTCTTGGACTTTGTTTAAAAATCTAGGACTCGAGTCTGAAAGGATTAACTCGAGGCGATAAATTAGAAAAAAATGTTTTTTTCTTTAGCAAGAATGAGCTAATATTCTTAAGTAACTATGAGATTGTAAGATTCGTTACAAAATCATAGTTTATACTTATTCTGTCTCCTCAGAGATTAGAAGAATTGCTTTAAATATTGAAATTTTAAAATTGACTCACTATTTGAGTCGAGTAAAAAAATCATTGATTCAAGTAGATTCAACAAAACATTAGCTGTACCATCAATAATAAAACTTAAACTAGAGTAGGTTTGCCCGGTGATGCCCGGACATTAATAAATTAAAATTAAACCTGAACTCTTCTGCTTCATATTAAGCAAAAAAAATACCATAAAATTATAAGAATACCCCAAATTTTGAGTATTTTTTATATTTTATAGCATTCAAAAATTTCGTCGTGTATAAAAAAAATTTCATGTCAAAATTTTAGCTATAATTTTGTTCAAAAGTTTTTTCCTCATTAAAAAAAAATTCTTCGTCAGATTTACAATTAATAAAAAAAACGAAACTTCTATAAAAATCCCCCCCACAAAAAAAAAAAAAACAACAACAAAAAAAGCATTCGTAAACCCCTGATGACAACAACTTGCTATAATTTGGTCCTTTCCCACTTACAAATACATTACAGCGCCAGTGTCCCACTCCCCAACGAGAATAAACGTAACTTTCTGCCTTATTTCACTTATTGGTCACATGGTTAGTTAAGGTCAGCTTTGTTTACTTTAAAAGTAAAAATGAAAATAAATATTAATTTAAAAATAAGACCTTTTTCAATTAGGATAGATACTTTAATTCCAAACAGCTTTTAAAAAAAATTGATTATTTCCAGTATTTATCGATATATTAGCAAAGTATTTAATTGCACTTCATCAAATAGAGCTTAAATAAGATTTGAAGTACTTTACAAAATACACTTTCACGAATGTCATCGTTTTATTTAATTCATCGTAATCATTATAAATAAAAATGAGTTGTAAGTAAAAGAAAGAAGGATATCACAAATTATTTTGAAGGGGCCCTGTCCCCATGGTTCCAACTGGGGAACTTTCTCAGGTGAAATTGTCTTTGAGAGATCACAGGAAGTAAATTTTTAAATAAAGGGGCTCCGAAAAATATTAAAATCCCCTTATTAAATTATAAATACTCAGGATTTAAAGTCTGAAAAAATTATATCCTTGATGAAATAATATTTTTTTTAACAAGCGTTACCCATATATTATGATTTCTCATCTTCGTCATTTTTATTAATATCACTACTAATACATGTATCGTGTTTTAGAGCCCACGGATCAAGCATTTTTTAATCCCATATCCCAATTTTAGATATAAAAAAATAATTGAGCAGTATGTGATGAAAAAGCTAATTTTTGTTAGAGCTGGATGTTGTATCATTGTAAAATACATCCATCTGCAGAGGCGTAGCTTGAGGGCCGAAAGTCCAAATAAAGGAATGTTTTTATCGGTGGTAAAAATTTATAATTGGGAAACAGTGGTAACTTTTGAAAAAAAATATTTTTTCTTTGAAAAATCATTTATTCGATCAATTTCTGAAGCAGATAATTTTTATTTTATTTTCTTATAGAGTTTCAAAAAAACATTCGCCTACCCCCAGGGAAAAGAATGTGTTTGCTCGATCCTCCAAATATCCATTATTCCCAGAGGTTTCCATTTACCACAATGGAAATTGAAATAAAAAAATTGTCCTTACGCACATGAACTAAAACTTATTAAGTTTAATTTGATTGGACCCTAATACTTAATAGAGAAAAAAAGATTGGAAATAACTGCATGCAAGCAAAACAGATTAAACAGTGTTGGAGTTCATTAAGCTATTAATGCCAATATGTAGTGATGGGTCGATTAATCGGAATTGGGTGCTTTTTCTAGAATCGGCATCGGCACCGGGAAAATGATGTTTAAATTCCGATTCTTATGTATTATTATTTATTACCAGTATTTAACTGTTTATTACTTTTTTAAGTTATGGAGAAAAAAAAATTATAAAATATATCCATCAAGATGCAAAAACGACAATTTGAATTTATGATTTGAGTCTTATTATTTTATAAAATAATGTATGATAAGAATGCTCGAAAACTGAGAAGAAACAAATTGAACACAAACTGAACGTTAACTATGTTTGAGAATAAATAGACACCATTGAACCTCTGCTCGAGATGTATCTCTAAATTTTTCAACTTTCGAAAAAACGAAGAAAAAGGTTCACTATTCAATTCGTGCTTCTAACTTTTTGCATGATCCTTTATATGAGAGAGTTTAGCTCTAATTGTTGTTTTGCAATATTTACAATAGACGTTTTTTTCACAAGTAGGAATTTGAACAATCCTGTCTTTAGATACATCCTCACTGACCCACTCTGTTCTAAACTTTTGTGAGATTGTCTTTGACATCTTTATTTTTTTATGAAAAATTTCTAGGATTGAATATTAATGAAGAAATAAGAAAATATTGAATGCATAAATTTTTTGTGGGATTTGTAAAAAATGATGTTCCCACACCTAGCAAAAGAAAAAATATATATGTAGTACTTTTAACTCATAACTATTCTACTCTAAAAAAAAAAAAATAAAGGCCATAAACCTCCCATAGGCAAATTTTCCAATGGCGAGCTTTCAAATTCTAGAAAATCAAGTTACACAACATTTAATATGTTTAATCGTCCAGGAATAAAGATCTTGATACTCGACAAATGGATATTTCTGCAAGCTCAATGACTTCAAATCACTCTACAGATGATGACAGCAATAAAGGGGGAAATTTAAAAATAACCTTCTATCATGCTTTGCAGAAATTAAAGAAAAAAGTATTTTCAAAAAGATGAAAAAGAAAATCAGACTTCCAATCAAAAGAAAAAAAAATATTCAACTCAAGAGTTTGAGAAAATCAATGCAGAAATAAAGTTTGAGATGTACAAATACCAAGCATCAAGATTGATCAAAAATGAAAATAATCCTCTAGAGAGGTGGAAAATTAACCAATCAAGTTTCCCACACATGACCTTCCTAGTAAAAAAGTATTTCTGTGCACCACAATCTTCAGTGTAGAGTGTTGGTGCTTCTATCTATTCTCCTAAAAAAATAGACTGACTGCTGATACTAGACAAATGCTAATGTTCCTACATTGTAAGTTGAGGGTATTAGGCTTGAAGTATTATTTATGAGTTGTTGTTTTTTAGTTTCAGTAAATATAAATAGAATATATTAATTTGTAATTATAGTTTTATTGGATATAGTAGCAAGTTAAATTTATATATTTTTATTTCCCATTAAAATTGGACAGAAAGGAAATATATATTATTTTAGTTTATGATAATCAATATTAAATTGTTAATCATGTTGATTATAAATGTATATATTTATTTTATCAACTGTGATTCTTTGAAATTTACAGCAAAATGATACTTTTTAACTAATATTTAAAATATTAAAGAATGGGAAAATGTATCGGTAATTTTCACTAGAATCGCATCGGAATCGGCATTGGGATTTATTTTTGGAATCATCCAATCACTACAATATGTAGAATAATTCTATGTCGCTATTTAGACAAGTTAATATATCTGTAAATATTCAATTAATTTGATCTTTTGTTTTTGCTAAGGGTGCTTATGATTATCTAGATAATATCTTGTGTAGATTTACATTTATTAGATATGAAGTACTAAATAGGTTTATGTACAAATTTAGAGACTCGTAGATCCATTTTCTGATGTGATCAGAGGAGACATATTTAACCCTTTTTTTATGTACCCTTCAATATACTCCCACCCCCCACCACCACCACCACGAGGTTCAGTCATGAATGATAAAGGGAAACATATTGATCAACATAAAAACACTGACCTACGAAGTTTCTAATCGAAAATAAGTACTTGGTGTGGATTCAATATGGATGAAGTACGTACCGTGTGTCTGTATCGTTATTTATCGGATGGTTCCGTATCTGTATGTCCTTCCTGTTACGGAAGTACAGGGGTATGCTTTTGATAGGAACTTGCTCAGCTCTGGTAGCTACTCAATACCTTCAGTATTTATAAGAATGAAATATTAAAAATAACAGCTGGATATATTTTTTAAATATGATATGATCTTTAGTCTCCTAAGTGCTATGTGGCCATGCTTTACCTACATACGCTACTTGCTAAAATTAATCTTAAGTTACATTCATAATTATTATTTTATATATTATGTAGTTTTTTTTAATAAGAGCTAGTTGTTAAAAATGAGTCCTCATATGACACAAACATAAACAAGCAATCATTGCTTATATCTAGATGGTATTAAACTTTATGAGAAATTATATATGTGCCATTTCCAGTAGAAAACGTCTTAGTAACTATGTCACTGAATAACAGGGTTATCTTGTAAATATGTGAATTCCATCTAAATTTTTAATATTAAGAAATATTGTTTAATTTAATCATAGCATATATAAAAAAAAATATTTGAAAATGCATTGAATTAAAACTAACCCTAATATGTCTTAATAAGATACTCCTATTATATTTTGAATAGAAGTAGATTTATATAATATATGTACAATTGTGTCACTCTAACTGTCTTATATACTATTCATCATATACATAAATGTATTCATTGTACATATTACATACATATGTATGTAATATACATAAAAAATAAGACAATTCATTTATGTCTTTTTACAGAAAGACAAACAACAACTAACATATATAACATGACTAACGAAACGAGAACAACATTAATAAAAAAAATGCTTTGAATATTTAAAAAATGTTCATTTCTTATGCGATATGATGATAATCCACATTTATAATCAATTTGAATTTACATAATTTGGTGTTCAATTTAAAAAAGTAACTTACTGTTGTTTTATAATTAGAATGTATAAAGTCATTTTTATTTTTTTTCAATGAAAAACGATTCAAAGTGTACTTAACATATGTAGTAACAACTTGTAGTATTATTAAGAGCACTAATTACGAATTTGTAATTAAGTTTTTTATTATCAAATCTAGTCATTCAGAACTTTTGATTTAGAAAAAAAATAACTAATTCACAAAATTGTATGTTATATGCAATGATTTAATCCAGAGAAAATGTAATTTAAAAGTTACAAAGTCACCATATTTTTAAGATGTGGGGTTTCAATTGTTTTACGTCTGAGTAAAATATTGGCAGAAAAAATTTGTGCCCATATTGTTATAAAACTAAACCTCTTACAACCACAATGGACATTCTGCCGAAAATATTCATTCACATCTCTGTTATGTTTGTTTATTATTTATTCTATATTAAGTACTAAAACAGTAAAGTATTCGAATGTATTCAAAGTGCATGCTACTTGTGTTGTATTTATATAATGATCAACGAGTACAATTAATAAATTAATATTTTTCTGCAAAACAAAACTTATAAATTTAACTATATGGTATATATAGTAAATGAATAACACCTTTTAACATCTTCATTTTAAATTGAATAAATTATGCAATCTCAATATTTTTCGTCAAAATATCCCGAATGGACCTTTGGCGAAATGTCTGTTTTTGTCCAAAAACCTTTAAACCATTTTTAAGCCAAAGGAGCTCATTTGAAACATCAATAATAAGGGTTTTTTTGTACATTTCAATTTTTTAAACAGAAATTTCTCGAAGTATAATACTGTAATTTTTAAATTCTGAGAAAATTATTTATATTGTACAAAAAAAAAGGGGGGGGGAGGAAATATTCAAATATAAATATTAAACAATGGATTATATATATATTATTATAATCATCCTCTTATAGATTTTTTCAAAGATTTTTACTAAAAATGAAAATAAACCAATAATACATATAAACTAGACCTCATATAATCATATACTATTTTTTCATTGTACTGCTAGAATTAAAAATGGAGTAATTTAAAGGAATGCAATATTTATTTTACATTAACATAAGTAACGAATATTCATTGTTTTTCCAACTCAATTGGAGACATACTTTAAATGCCGATTATCCTTTAATTTATAATTATAATTTTCTATCATTTCCTATAATTTTATTATATAATTATTATAAGAAATAAAAAAAAATATGTCCTTCTCGTTTTAGAACTTAATGTACGTAAAGCATTATTGATGATAATTTGGTTGTTGCACAAAGTTATATCATATAATTATTATTGTCATCTATTTTTTCTGTTTGGCGCTTATAGGTTTCTTGGTTACGACATGGAGCCAAAAATTCATTGGAGCTTTTAACAGTAGGAGATTCAACCTATACTGGCGATTCTCGTATCAATGTTTCATACAAGTAATCATTTATAATTTAATGTTTAAAATAATTTCGAAAGTCTATAATAATTTGATAATATTTATTTATTAAATATTAGCGGTAGTACCTGGTATTGCCCGGAGTTATTACACATTGACGAACACACAAATCTAGCTTTAATAATATAGAAGATAACCCCCAACAAATCCTTAATGGGTTCATCTTCGTTTTCCATAAGTACACTCACACCTAGCTACTCACTCAATACATAGACAATCTCATTTCAAAAATAAAAGAATAATAACAGCTTTACAGAAAAAAAAATAATACTATTTGATAAACCTCAACAAACGTCACATTCATATTATTTTTTTTAATTTTACAAGAAGTACTTTCTTTTTTCCTTTATAATATTAGTTGAACTAAACCCTTACAAGATTTAATTTATTTTGTACCCAGTGTATTATACTTCTCTTTTTTTTTTATTTTATTATATTGGTATACATCAGAAAGCATTGTTTGCAGTACACCTTGTGACATATATAGAGATATTATTTATATATATATCAAGAATATATATGGTTTCAGTGATAAATATTCATTGGTCATACCTATCATTTAAAACAACCAAAAAATTATCTCACAAAAATCTCAAAATATTATGAAATTCGGTTTACGTGTATAGTTTTATCTGCAAACTATAAATATATTTTTGCTTATCATATGATTAGTTCCAAAATATAGAACCTTTTATTTTGGTGTGTATTTTAAAATGCAAAAATAGATAAAAAATGTTCTGTTTCTTTGTTAGATATTTTGTACAAGAAAATACCCGTCAACATACTTTTGAGTGCAATTTGAGAATAACCTAATAATATTTATTTATTTATAGAATATCAAACAAAAGCGATAATTAAATTAAAACAGTTGTGTAATAAATGCCTTGAGGAATAATAAGAACTTTTTTTATTAATTATTATTCTGATAACATAAATAAATAAAAAAAAATATTATAACTCAAAAAAACATTCATTACACGATTCCATCTAAATCGTTGACAAATCAGTACTACCGAGCCACTCAATTCAAACTACCGGCATTTTTTCTCTACAAGGTTTTATGATGATTCACATTACTTGTTGCTAAGATATTATTGGCGAAAAAAATGTCCTTATTTATAAAAAATCCTTACTATGGATAAGCGTAGGAAACTATCTTTCTCCAATAATATAATTTATCCCTACAACAGATTAAAATACCTACAAGTGGCAACACTGGGTTATCTAGTCTTTAATATACCTTGATTTTGAATTGTGGGTATATACATACCTCTACTGGTCCATTTGTAACTATTTATAGAAATGTTGAGATCTCATAGGCTTAAAGTATACATTGGGTAAAAAACAATGACTGACAAATTTTGAAACAGTTTTAACAGTCTGACACGCCCTTAAAGTTTTGGAAATTGAGGTTTTTGTTTTTTGTTAAATTGTATTTTCCTTTTATTATCTTCCAACTGCAAACACATATGATTTCATGTTTTTCTAACTTCATTTAAAAAAGTTTATTTACCTTATAAAAATCATTTAATATATTTTCTTCTTAAATTAATTTTTTTATTTTAAATTTAATAGGAATAAAGGATATTTTTTAACCTCTTACTCACAATTACTTACTCTTAAATATAAATTTATCCATATATTTTTAATTAAACACCAATATTGTTAAATATTTATTTAAACAAATACCACACATGATAAGAATGACTTTGATCCTTCTTGAATCTTTTTTCAATAAGCTCAATTGGTTCTTTTTTCTTACAGTAAGTCATCAAATTTCTTTATAAAAATGCAAAAATTTACCCTACGTAGTATTAAAATAATTTATGTGTGTGATGTGAAAACATTAATTAAAACGCATTAATTTCAAAAACGGAGACAGATACAAACTTTAGACATAAAATAAGAAGTTGTTCAAATTTTTTAATTATACCAGTATTTTCACATGTTTCATATGTTACATTTTCAATAGTATCAAAAGGGGTGCAAGTTTGATTATATTTACATCAAATGGACAGAAAAAAACAAAAAAGGGTGTATGAAAGGATGTTTTACTATAGATATTTACCTATTATATAATTATTGTTTTAGTTTATAATTTTAACATAAAAAAACTTAACATGAATAAAATCTTCTTAATTTTTCATTGGCTATCTTTAAGATAGCGTGACTGCGCTAGTTTCCTTTAGTAAACTTATACATTTTTTTTTCTTCAAAAAATGAAATAAAAAATTGACAAAACTAAATATTATTTAAATACAAAGAGTGTTGTTAATGTTGAAACAATTTGTAACAGCGTTCTCTACTTAATTTTCTTATTTTTTGTTTAAATAATCTCTTTCGATGGTCCTGGACCACTTGTAATAAATGTTGTGTAGTCTCTTCATCAGTAATCAAGTAGTTAAATTATTTCTTTACATCTGTTAAGTCTTTAATGATTGAACACGCCGACTGATAGTCTACTCTTGAGTTCCAAGTTTCATGATAATCTTGAACGAAGTTATATATTATGACCAAACAAATAAAAAGGTTCACGGGGTTTTGAAACAAAATTTGCTAATGATAATTGCCCAATATTTTCCATGTCTATATTTATTCGTTTTTGAATATTATATGGACCCATCAGAATTTATAAATGCTTTTGACATTGTTTATTTTCTTGAGATGACACTTTGAGGTAAAAAAAATTCCAAAGCTATATTTTGTTAATTTAAATACCAAAGGTCAAAGGATTTTTTTTTTTTTTTTTTTTTTTTTTTTTGCAGCTTCTAAAATTGTTTGATGTGTATTTTCAAAAAAATTAAAGCTTAACAGAAATTTAAGATCTTGGTAAGGAGAAGATATAATATCAGGAGCTGTGAACCAAGCTCTGATACATGAATATTTTCACAATGATAATATAAATTTTAAGAACTACGTTAATTCCATTAGCAGTGAGTTTGAATTGATAACCAGGTTGAACAACTCTTTAAAGTGATTTTTTCCTTCAAAACTTTGAAGTTGTTTCTTAGCAAAGTCGACTATATTTATATCTGAAATGACTCTGAAATCATTGGTCATGACCGTTTTTAAGTCTATTTTTTCGATATGTTCCTACTCATTCAGAAATCTTTTAAAAACTATAATATGTCTAGATAAGGGACCCATACAGATGGAGAAAACACTTACTTAAACCAATTCAAATACATGACGTCGACAAGGTAAGTGTACAATATTTCTTTTCATATTTCGACTCATGCAATGCACATACAGCATTGATCTGCACATTATTGCTATTAGCTGTATCAAAAAATAGTGCTCTCACCAAATGTTTGATACCGTAATCCTCTATAGTTGGTAGATAGCTTTTGCCGGGGACTCGCCAGTTCCAGAGATCAACTTGGGAACACCAAAAATAGACTAGTACCAAATCCAGATAAAATTATTTGTATGCGATTGTCAATTTTTTTCACCAGGTCCTTTAACAATTTGCCATTCCAATATAGAGTTAAAGTAGATTTAGGACCAAAACTGTTTTGGCAGTTCTTGTATACATGCCCTATGCATTGATGATCTGCAGATGTTGAAGTACTGAACGTTGCTACTTACACATTTAAAAGTGAATGCAAGTAAAGAAATTGCATTTCGATCAGATAGCTTTGCTTTGTTTATCGATTTAGCCAATTTAGAACTGAAAATGTTCTTTGCTTTTTTTTTTGTAATGTATAAACATTATCTATATATTCCAATATATTTTCTTCGTTATTATCATGCTAAGCAATCAATTCTTTTTTTAGTGTATTTTATTGGTTTTTGTAGCCATTTGGATTCCATATCTTGATCTGCTGTTTTCTTTACTTTTTAATATAATATTTATCTTCTATAACTTTACAAGTCCTTTCTCTCTCTGCGACAAATAAAAGTAACTATCTTCTATATTCTTGATAAAAATAAGTGCATCTTATTGTGAAATGTAGAACAAATCTTCTATTTTACTCTTACAGGCATTTATATCTGATTGGTGAGTTTTAGATAAACATTTTTTTTCCAATGTTATATGGTGATGTAACAAAACAAGGAAACCCTACTTTTTTTATTGTAACTTTGCTCTAATTATTTGGGGCTCTTAGTATGCAAGTACCAGAAATCTTTTGTTTGCCTTCTTGTCATGTCTGCTATTACTTCAGTAATTTTTGTTTATATATTTTAAGTTGTAATATGAAGCATAAAAAAATGGCTGCATGATTAAAAGGATAATATGCAAAAGTAATCTTACAATAAATTACATACATTTTTAAATAGTCTTATACAAACATTTAATGAAGGATCAAAGTCCCTCTGATAATATTTAGTATTTTTTAAATACACGATTAAAAAAAGTACAATAAGTAGAGAAAACTGTTGAAATGGGCCAATATTAACAACACACTTGGTATTTAAATAATAGAAGAACTTTTGAAGAATTTGATAAATTTTGTGTTTAATTAAAAAAATATTTTTTTTTACATTTTAATAAAGAAATTCGATGACTTACTATTATAAAAAGAGCTTGTGAAACAATTCTTTAATGAAAGATGAAAGTCCCTCTGATAATATTGTGTTTTTTTTATTATAAAGATTTGGCCTTATTGCTTTTTAATTTAAAAAAAAGATAGATAATGGTGCTCTGTGAGTTATTAGGGGGAAAATATCCTTCACTCCTGTTTCATTTAAGATCTCAAGAACTTATTTAAGAACATAATATATATATTTTTTAAAGATTGTTTATTAAAAAAAGTTAAAATAACATAATGATATAGGTTTGTGGTTGTAAGATAATCAAAGGAAAAAATAAAATTTTTGAAATAAAATGTCAATTTTCAAAACTTTAAGGGTGTTTAAGGCTTAAAAAAAATTTCAAAAAATTTGAGTCATCGTTTTTACCCAAAAGTATATTTTAAGATCTGAGAGCTCATCATTTCAAGGAAAAATGTGGAATGCTCAAGTTTTTGGATTAAAAAGAATAAGTAACCTGTCAACTGATGTTATTATTATTATTTTTTACAGCTTCTAGACATAGTCAGGAATTACTTTGTTGTCGATCCTAAGTTATATTCTGAGTCCAACAAGAGCTTATTCTTATAACAAGTGTTTTTGAATATTTTTTCATATACTCTGTACCTTTAGGCTTGGAACCAAATAAATTTAAAATTGTAGTCATTTGGCAATTGGAATCAGAGTTGTTTTTGAATAGCTCTCATTTTAACATATATATTTTGTGAGAAGTTTTGCTCGACCGGATTCCAGTATTATTCACATACACATCCTACAAGGCCCATCTTATCTACTCAAAGAATATAATTATGCATGCATATACACTTCATGATCATTTTTTCCTTCTTTTTCGGTCGGGCGAGTATGGACTAAAATTAAGTATCCCAGGATTGTTTTTACTTGGTATTTTATGTGATAGTTTTGTACAGAACGGTGCTAGGTAATTACATTCCCAGTAAATCCATTCCCTGTCTTTTCATTCCTAGTAATTTCATTTCCCAGTGAATTCATTCATGAACTTTTTATTCCCTCATTGAAGAGGAATAGTTAGTGACGTCATGCAGTTAATGTTTCTACACTAGTTAGTAGTTTTTGTGTAGGGCTGTAGAGGGAGGGCTCGGCAGTGGGAAGTTGGCACTGGAGAGGAGTGATGACAAGTGATGGATAAAAGACTGATATGAATAAGTTATGTTGTTTATGGATTAGAAATGACGTCGTGATAAATCTTTAATAGTGAGTAGGGATATAATCCCGATCTGTGTATATTAATTCAGGCTTGTAAGAGTTCCACTATTTTGGCGTTCCGTTCAATTTTTTTTTTTTTTGTTCAGCGTTCAGCCATTTATTTTCGTTCCGTTCCGCGTTCCTTTCCGTGTTCAGTTCCACGTTCCAATTATTAGGTAGTACCAGGCTTGTACAGTATACATACATACACTAACGCACTCGTTAAATGAATATGTACAGTTTTTGAGTCATAAGAAAGTCGGATACTCCAAATGAAATTGCTTAATTAAATTGAATGTAGAAAAACGAGAACGCTTTCATGTATGTTTGGATTGCCAAAGTTGTTATTTTTTGTCAGAAATGTCAATGGAAATCATACAAAAAAGAATCAAACTAAAGTTCAAAAAACTAATAGCCGACTAAAATAACAATCTTTTACTTTCACAGAAGTAGAATAGCTATGTTTGTTGTCATTCATATCGATCTCCTCTTAATCCCATTTGTAAATATAGATGCATTAAGTCATAATTAATTATTACAATTTATTGTAATTAACTTATGACCATTTCTTAATAGTACTGAGTCATTGTAATAAAATTGCATACTTGTAGCACGTCAACCCAAAAGGAAGTTATAATAATTTTTCTCAAAATTTTACATGAAATAAATTTTCCAACCAGTTATAGTTCATTTCAACGAACAAATGATTATCACCCTTTTAAGTCACCGGTAATTGTACTTAAAGTAGCCAAAATTCACCACCACATTTATAGAATTAGGAAATTAATAAATTATATTTATAAGACTATATTGGTCCAAATTAAGTCAGGTAGAGAAAACGGAGTTTTTAAACTACAGTTCACAATCTTAGATATTTCAATTTATCTCAGAAATTTGAATTCAATGCTTAATATCTCTTTGAAATATTGCCTGTCATTTTATAAATATTAATGATTGAACCTTTTTATATTTGATTCTTGTATTTTTGATAAAAATAAACCCCGACATGTAGGCGACATCGAAAAAATAAATTGCAGCTAAGATTAATAGAACTAATATTACCTTTTATTGCAGCCAGTAACGTTATACATAATATCTAACTCAATATGAAGTACTTTAAATCCCTATGAAAAATTACAAGAAAAAATAAAAAACTAAGAGCGTGAGAATTCGTTTCATTGAGTACAAGAGAAATTAAATTATTACTGCATAATAGAGACATAAATAATAATTATGTACTTTTTAGAGTGGTTAATTCAGATTTACAAGAATATTAATAATCTACAGGAGGGAGGCTTTAGATACCTCCCCAATTTCAAAAAAATCAGAATCATAGATTGTGCTGTGTTCGATTCGACCCTTCACTTGTGATTCTCTCCCTGTTCCTCAGGAGTAAATTATCTCGAAATCATGGGTGTTTATATATTCTAGCTCTATTTTTATCGTGGAGTTATTGAGTTTTGATGGAATACTCCTGGATGAAAAATATGTTTATATGATATAGGTTTATTTAAATCAAAAAAATGACTAATGTCATTGAAGAAGATTATCAAAAAAAGTTAAATACCACGATACCTCTCAGTCTCCAACTCTAAGGTTGAAAGTTTATTGGTGAGACTCACCACTCTTCGTAATTCACCAATAACTCCAAAGTAGTCGAATTCATATGAATATTTCCTTGATTGTGAGAGAGCCAAGGATAATATTATAAATGGTATACCAAATCTCTTAATTAGACGTGTCATAGATAATAATATTGATAACCATCCTTTAAATTCCAATTTTTCTTTTAAAGTATATTTACAATTTACCTCAATACTGAAATTTAAATCACTTTGACTTATCTCCTACGTTATTTAATTTTGAAAATGATTTATTTAACCAAATACATTCTCTTTCAAATTAATATTTGTTTTAATTTTTAAAAGATCGAATGGAAAAGTTCGTTTCAACTCTGAGATTCCCTGGATTACGTAAATGACTCATTAATTTAGAGCATTTTAACCAAATTAATAAAGATAATATTAACAAAAGTAAACAAAATTTTTATATTTGAGTAAATACGCACAAACAGAAATGATATAATTTAGTATCTTTACGAATTATATTTAATTATTGTCAATATTTCTTGTAATTCCTTGCAGAAAGGTTAATTTGTCGTTTGACGTATACCTTTCAGTAATAGTTTTTATTCTTTAATTTAAATCTTAATATTTTTTTTTTTTTTTTTGGGAACCTCTTGACCATCAATACATTGAACACTTTTTAACAGAGCAAAATATCTTCTTTTTTAAAGAGATCGATCACATTCCAGATGTTTGTATGGTGCGATGCCATAGCACTTTTTAAAGCGTAATGAAAACCCTCCAAGCTATTATTAGTTCTCTCCATGTCTTGATGAACTTGATGGTGAATGTTTCAAAGCTCTATTGGAAACATTGGAGTCACTCTTCAGATTCTATTCCACCTTCCTCTTAAACATCCTATGTAATTTCCTTCAAAGTAATTAATAACTTCTTGAAGTAAATCATCGTCATCGATCCATTCTTCAGACCCTTCGATGACTTTGTTGATTTGAAGGAATGCTAATGCACTTAAGCATTGGATTTTCAAATTTGATATATCATCATTGTGATATAGTCCCCTTAGTCCCAGTTCACATACTTTTCTATAAACATTTTTGGATAAGTTGAATAGACAACATGAGAAAATACTCATTGATGACATTGATTTGAGCCTTTTTGAAGTCAATCATGATATTTTGTGGTTCCATATTCAGGTATAGTTGTTTTATTTTTCCAAACAGTCTATTATAAGTCTCCTGACTTTTGTTAAGGAGCAATGCAAATACTCTCTGGGAGCTGAGAGAATGTATTTGAACACGGAGAGTATACACTTGATAAAAACAATCAGGAGACAGGTCAAATATTCCATCTCCTGCCCAAGACTTATATTTAAGTCATTGTCCCAGCAATCTTTGTTACCTTACATAATCTAAAAGAAATTACACCAGAATGAATAAGTGCATAAAACATCTGATTTAATACTTAAGGCTATGACAAAGAAGATTGGCATGAAATAAAGTGATACGAAACTTCGTGTACATACCTTTTGGTATTCATTTAAAGACGTTATACTTTGACCATTGGATTTCGTTTCAACTACTTTGGAGTTATTGGTGAATTACGAAGAGTGGTGAGTCTCACCAATAAACTTTCAACCTTAGAGTTGGAGACTGAGAGGTATCGTGGTATTTAACTTTTTTTGATAATCTTCTTCAATGACATTAGCCATTTTTTTGATTTAAATAAACCTATATCATATAAACATATTTTTCATCCAGAAGTATTCCATCAAAACTTGTGATTCTCTCCCTGTGCCTCAGGAGTAAATTATCTTGCAATCTTGGGTGTTTATATCTATTAGCTCTATTTTTCTACCAAAAGGTAACACTAATATATTTGGGGATTCTAAAGGAGATCGACGATATACCAACAGGTGAAACAGTACAAGTAGCACGTCTGTGTCAAAAGGTTGTACTCGTTATGGAGTGTTAGACCACATGATTAAGGATTGTTATTATAGTTTTAATGTTACTTGTTCGAATTGCAACAAAAAGGGGCATATTATGAAAGTGTGACGTATACATAGAAGACCGAGACAAGAAGATTAGATCAACTTTTTTGGGGAATTTGTTGAATGCATACGACGAAAATACTCCAAAAGCCACTGTTATTGTGAATCATAGTCACAACAAACAATTTCAATTTAAAGCTTTACCTGATACTGGATCACCAATTACCGTTATTTCTTAGAATATTGTCGATTATTATAGTATTCAATGGAATTAATCTTAACATCCCAATATCCGCAATGCAAGTGGAAATTTAATGAAATTTGTTGGGCATTGTGAATTCACTATAAAATTTAATGGCAACATCAGTAAAGTAACAACCCTTATAACTCCAGAGATACAAGATGAATTCCTCCTCAGTTGGAAAATTTCTCAAAGACTTAAAATAATTTCTTAAGATTTCCCGATGTTATCTTGTAGCAGCATCGAAATTAAATCAAAATCAAAGTTCAACAATTTAAACAAAAAATGTAACTGAGTATTTAATTGTGATAAATTAAAGCCTATGTCAGGTCTTCCGATGAAAATTGTACTCGATCGGAATGCTGAAGATTATACACCATTGAAGATAACTACTACCAAGCAGTTCCCTCTTCATGAAGAAGATCAATCAGAAGAAGTATTAACTAAAATACAAAACTTAGGTATTATTGAGCCAGAACCAGGTGTTACGGTAATATCCGCTACCTTTTATATGACTTTGGCGTGAAAATGAATTACTTCTTCAAGAAGGAGAACCTTTTATATATAAAATAGCACTTGCTCAGAGAAAATTTTATAATTATATTTGAATTCATATATATTTCAGTTATTATGCATTTTTAAAACAATTTGCAAAAAAGATTGGCGATAAATAATAATGGATACTTTAGAGGGAGAAGTCAACACCACAACGACTCATTAAATATTGAACATAAAAAAACAAACGATTTGTAGAACCCAGTTAAGTTGTTAACTTTTAGTACAAATATTCGTTAATAGGGGACATTTATGAAATCTCCAATTTAGTTATTTAATAGTGAATATAATGGGGATCTTCGTTTCATGTGGATCTATTTACGACTGAAGATGAATATTTTTTGTCCATTTGTAATATTTTCCAAATAAAAGTAATCCTTAACAGTAGATTCAAATAATGTAAAAGTTTGGAAAGAGATGATATTATCTTTTTTTATGGAAAAATAACTCATAGTTCACTTTTAAAACTTCTTAATTGTTTTAATAACAATACAACGTCTATATAAATTGGATAAGGCAGATTTCTTTTATAGTGGATAGATTTTGTCTGTATCTTCAGTTCTACTTTTACTTATTATTGTAATTTGATGAAAGTACAAATGATAATATTACTCATTCTTCAAGTTTTTATTTATAACTGATTTCATGCTGTAGTCTTAAAAAAACAATAGAGTGGTTTGTGTTTGAATTCATAAATAAATTTAAATGTGAATTTTGATTACCTTTGTGTCACAGTTTTGCTTTCAGTACATTATGCTTAATATGTTTTTTTTAAATCATTTGTTCCAGATATCCTAATAATTATCGTTTGAATATTACAAATGTAAAAAAATCTGATGCTGGACGTTATGTGTGTCAAATATCTACCTTTCCGCCGAAGGGACTCTTTACATATCTAAAAGTTGAAGGTAAATATTTATTAGAATTGTCAATTTCATCTATAATATATATAATTTTTCAAAAAGATAATTATGAACTTAAAAGAATGTTTTTAATTCTTTGGTGTTAACTTTTTATTTACTCCAAATCAGCTTTTAAGTGAGAGATAAATCATTTTTTCATTGAAATAATAACTTGTAAGTGATATATTTATTGAGCCAATTTTACCGATAGCTTGACCTTTTTCTCAAAGAGTACCATTTATCTCTTTTTAAATTAAATTTAGACAGTCAGTTTCAAAAAGAAATTAAACAGAATAAATACTTTTTTTTATTTTCATAAAACTTCTTCGGGTGGACAGACGAGCGGTGAACAAAAATCACAACCACTAAACCACCAACTTCATCAACGGTCAATTTAGCTTAAAATACGGGAATATATATATTTTTTTTTCACACTATAGATATAATTTGTAGGAGGATAGCCTCCTTAGACCTCAAGATAATATATCTAGAAAAATATACCTAGTATGTATAGTGTTTTCATGCAATGTCAACATTGTTAATATCGGTCAATTTGAGGGTCTTAAACAAGCAAGTTTTATAACAATGAAAACTATTTTTTTTCTTCATAAATGTGAATAAAAATTGAAAGAACTATTGGATGTCAAAATGAAACCAACAAATATAAGGACTTAAATGTTACTGGCAATCGTTATATCGGTATAAAATCTGATTGATTTATTATCTTCACGCCAATGGAGTTCAACTAAAGCGTAAATAATTTAAATTTCATTTACATCAGGCAATTTTATTTCTAAAAGGTATATTTGAGCTTGATCGAAAAAAATCAATGATAGGTTGATATATGATATATGATAACTCTATTATTTATTTACTTATCTATACTTTTTATTATTATAATATAATATTATGACCAGAATTCAAAAATTTCAAAACATAACCCTTGAGATACTTTTACTAAAAATAAATTAGAATCAAACAGTATTACTGAAAAATTAGACTTATTAGAGCCAAATACTCTTTTGTAAATATACCAGTTATTTACGCTTAAAATATATTATTTTGCTGTAAAACAAATATAAATTGAGGTGTTATTATTTTCTTAACTTTAAATCGAATATTCTCAGGATTAATTGATCCTTTATAAAATATAACAACAATTCGAAATTAAAATAGATTTTTGTGAAGAAAATGCCCATTCTTTTTTTGTGGGTTATTAGGGTTTTTCTTACTCAAAAGTTGGCTAAAATCTATAAAAGTGTAAAAAAAATTGAATAAAAATTATGGAATATTGCATTTCATAAGAAAAAACTAATTACATTTTAGTCATTCTGCGTATTACTTCTAAAATTAAATATGGAAGTTAAAGATTTCTTTAAGGTTACAAATGTAGTCTTTAAAAAATATGATTTTCACAGAATTACCGTTAAAAGCTCTAATGTTTAAAAAAACAACCACCGACTTTTTCAGCTTAACATATTTTATCTATATTTATAAAGCAAAGTTTATCTGCATATACATAGTATTAATCAATAAATGTATGTAGTAATGAGTCATTTTTTTAATCCAAGAAATAACAATGTAGTCATATTAATAAAATTTTGCATTGTTTTGTATGTAGAATTTGTTGTATTATAATAATATAAAGAGATATCGGGAGAATAATTTTAATCAACAAAGAAAAAAAAAGGGCTATTATATGCATCCACGCTACGCAGGTTGCAACAAGAGAATTAATATAAACAGGAACAGATAATATATAAGGACAACTATATATATGAAACTCTAAACATATATATACAGATCAGTATTGACATAATAATAATACTAACACCTCCACTTCAATGCAGATTATTCAGCCTAATAATTCCTACAAGCTTTAACAATTTAACATTAGACAGTCCTTTTGCTAGCATATCAGCCTCTATATCTTCACTCCCACAGTAGACGAGTGTAATCTTGTTTGCCTTAACTAGTTTTCTGGTAAAATGATATTTTATATCAATATGTTTGGCTCTACCATGATATTGGGGATTCTTAGTTAAGCTTATGGTCGATTGATTATCTTCAAAAATCACTGTAGCGCTATCAAAAGGTATATATTGCACAATAAATTTTGAATCGAAATGCATTATTGTGATACAGCAGAAGGGGCAAATATTCGGCCTCTACAATCGATAACTCGACCGACTTTTGATTTTGACTTTTTCAAGAGATAGGTCCTTTCATTGTATAGGAAAATATAACCACTTGTTGACTTCCTATCGTCATGATCTCCAGCCCAATCAGAATCCGAAAATCCTACGAGCTCTCCTTTATCACTTTTGCGATAACAAAGACCAAGATTCCTTGTGTTCTTCAAATAACGAAGGATTCTTTTCAGAGCAACCTAATGTTCGGATCCAGGAGCATCCCAATAACGGGCAAGAGCTCCAACTGCGAATGCTAAACCTGGTCTTGTTCGAGTAGATAAGACTACCAACAATTGATCGATATTCAACAGGTTTTACTATTTCTTCATCCACACCTTTTGTCACCTTTGTTTCTTAAGCTACAGGGGTTTCCAACGTTTTACTATCCTCAAATCCAGTTCTTTCTAGTATGCTCAGGCAAAATGTTGACTGACCAATCGATATTTACCCATTTTTCATATCTTGTAATATATTTATTCCAAGAAAATATCGCACATTTTCTCCATCAGTATTCATAAACTTAGAGTTAATCTTCTTTATATCAATCAATTTGTCTTCAGAACCAATGAGTAAAATATTATCTACATGCACAGCAACAAATATTTTCCTTTGATAGTAAACAGACATAGATCTTCTTTTGTTTGCTCAAACCCCATTTGTTTTAAATGTTGACCAAGTGTAAAATTCCAATATCTAGGGGTTTGCTTTAATCCATAAAAACTTTTTTTCAATTTACAGACCAATTTTTCATTTAGAGGTTCACTGAATCCCTCAGGTTGTTCAATATACACGTTTTCAGTTATTTTACCATTAAGAAAGGCAGTTTTCACATCAAGCTGATGTAATTGAAGCCCTTCTCCAGCAGCTATTGCTTAGAGCAATCGTACAGTTTCAAAGTTTTTTATCTTGAAGAATAACCTTGCGCCACTAGCCGTGCCTTGAATCTTACTATTTTCTTCATCTTTCTTCTTTTCTAATACCCATTTTGTTTTTATAACACTTCTATCATCAGAACGTTCTACCAAAATCCCGAACATTATTTTTATTCAAGGATATAAGTTCCATAAGGACATAAGGACACTTCCTCCCTTCTTCCACTCTGAACACATATGAACTTTGTAGAGCCTCTTCAAGTGGCTTTGGATCTTCGTGAAACACATATGCTTTTTCTCCAAAACGATCTGGTTGTTTCTTTTCTCTTGTAGATCTTCTTAGTTCTTGCACACTATTCTCAATCTTATGAGGAGAACGATAACCGATATCGTCCTTTGAATTTGCTTCATCATTTGAGTTCTCAAATACTATCCCTTTCTTGACAAGCTCAGGATTACAATCATTTTCATTTAAACCTATGACATTTTCATCAAAAATAATATTTCTACTAAAAATAAATTTTTCCACTTTTAGGTTCTTATAATTTATTGCCTCTTATTTGTTCGGCATCTCCCAATAACACCATTCTTTTACTCTTGAAGTCCGTCCAGCTTTTGACAACTCTCTCTTGGTATAAAAACATGACTACAACATCCAATTTTTCTTAGATGTGCCAAATCAGCTTTTTACTGTTCCAAACTTCATAAGGGGTCTTCCCTTGAACTGCATTAGTAGGACATCGATTACGAATATAAGCAGCATTCAGCCCAGAATTTCTTGTCTACACCACTATTAGATAACATTGCAGGCACTGACTCTTAATGTTCTATTGATTCTTTCTGATACACCATTCTGTTGAGGATTCCTTAGTACAGTCTTCTCACTTACCAAATATTAACTGAATTCTTTAGATATATACTCTCCTCCATTATCAGAACGTAGGCATTTCACCCTTTTTCCAGTTTTTTAATCCACTATTACTTTCCAGTTTTTTAATTTTATTAAGGCTTCATCTTTATTCTTCAGAATATATACCCTAGTACGTCTCGATTTGTCATCATTGAAGGTAATAAAGTAATGACATCCACTCAACGAAAGAGTCTTTATGCGTCCAGATGAATCTGAATAAATTAATTGTAAAAAATCTTTAGCTTTTCTCATGGATGATTGGTGTGGAAATGGTCCTTTACTAAGTTTACCCCCCAAATGCAAGTCTCACACAAGTGATGGGTTAACTAGGTCTTTTTGAACTATTACGCCCATGTGTCCAAGGTGTCGATGCCACTTTTCAAAATCGATCCCTTTGGACATATTAACTCAATTTTTCCTTTTTTCGAACTAATTAGATAATACAGACCATCATTCCCGATGCCTCGTCCAACTACTTTATCTTATTTATATATAAAACATTGATCTCCTTTGAAAGAAATTGAAACTCCTCTTTCAGATGCTTTTGAAATACTTAAAAGGTTGAATGATAATTCTGGTACATATCATGAGGTGTGCATGGTCTATCCAAAGTATCAGTCGTAATATTAACATTACCAATTCGAATTACTCTCAACGACCTTCCATCTCCAAGTGTGATCTTCATGGACCCTTTCTTCATTGTTTTTATCTCTTCAAAAATACTTTTATCGTGACACATATGACTCGTTGCAGCTGAATCATTAATCCACTCCTTTGAATTTAATTTATCTAACAAGGCAAATTGCTTTATTATAAGTCCGTAATCTTCTAATCCAGAGCCTTCACACGTTGCCACTTTGTTTATTTTATGACATTTCTTCAACCCATTGGAAAACTGAGCGTAAATTTTTTTTATTTGGTGAGAATCCCTTTTCTTGTAAACAGGTTTGCCACAAATAAACCATTTAAGTAAGCGCCCTATTCAAGGAAAATTTGTCTTTTATTCAACTCCCAATTAATCTGAGCAATTGCAGGTATTACTGCAACTTACTAATAATTTCACCAACAAATTTTTACACTCAAGAAGACTTGTTGTTATTTACATTTAAAAAAGGGATCAAGGATACAGATTAAATTCACGTATTGACTCAATATATGACGCCCCAACAATATTTTTCAAACTTCAATACGTATATAGCTGAGTTTATCTCTCGGGGTCCTGTTTTCGCAGGGATTTACACATATGGAAAAATCACAAGAAATCTCATATGTAATTATTTCATACTATAAGTTTAATTCAATTATGAGTTCAACGATTGAAAAATCAAAAGGTTTTAAGTTTTTACGATATATGCTTTGCTATGTATGCATTGATCATATAAGTAATGTAGAACGAAGTGTTTCAAATTATATAACTTTACAAGAACAATAATCATGTACGTCCGGAGTCCTTTTTTTCAAAATATCTCATACGGTGACAGTGAAAAATTGGCAGTGGAAAAAATAACAGGCAAAAAAAGGAAAAGTCACGAAGTAGAAAAAGGGGACCATTCTTTTAAGCAGGTATAATACCTATCTACAATATATAATAATAAATACAATAAAAAAATAATTAGCAAACACGACAGTGATTCAAATGGAATAATGACTTTTTCGTTATCTATTATCATTCGATCGGAAAAATTATTCATAGATTGATGAACAAACATAATTAGAGTGAAAGGGAGTGATTTCCAATTTTTGATCCAGGATGAGTCAAAAGAAGAGGCGATTGTTTGTGGTGAGGCAAATAACTAAGAGAATTCTGAACTCAATTGTTGGATCGACACCTGAAATCTTTCAAGAGCCTTAAATCTCCTGATAGAGTAAACTCCAACTGTACGTACCGCAATTAAACAAAAATAAGAGAAATACCTGAATTTTCAAATAATTTTGTTAGAGCAGTTTCTGTCGTCATTATATTATTCACATTTATTCAATAAAGGAAGTAATTGATGAAATTAAAGAATTACAAAGGAATTCATATTTATTTTACAAATTAATGGAATTATAGCCGGATTCTTATTCTAAATAGGACCCAATAAACACATAGAGTTGTAATATTCAGATTCTGTGATGAATACCACAACTATACAAACAAAGTTAAGTATTCAAATGATAAAAATTCGTTGAAAAAACCTATAAGAAACTTATTATGCATTACATAAATTGGTTTGATATCGATTGGAAATATTAATTCACTGGATATTCATCTCTAAGGATAAGGTCTATTTTGTACTCTTTGGACAATAAATAAAGTTAGTGGAGAGACGAAGATCAACGTTTTTATCACTCTTCCTCTATTTTTCCTTCGACATCTTTGGATGTGGTTATCTTGTTTCCCCTGTTTAATTCAAATAAATTAGAATAATGTCGGTTACTCTAGCTAGTAAAAAAATTAAATCTATATTTGACATATCAGTGTCTCAAAAACTTTTAAACTAAAATGGACAATTTTAGTTTAATAAGCTACAAATTGATAAATAAATTACTGACACATAGTTTAACTATTATTAGATTGGATATTGAATCTTCCTTTTAGTATTTAGTAGTGTTGGGTTTCGGTTTGGAAGTCCTACACCGGTCTGAGACCGTTATATTTTTTGTTGGACCGAATTAGCTTGGTCAAAAAAAACCTCGGTCTGGACTGGTTTCATATAAAAATTCAGTCTAGATTGATGCAAAGGAAAAGTTCGGTCTAGTTCGGTCACAAAAAATTGGTCTAGACCGATTTTACAGATAAATTGTTTATAACATGACATCATGTATTTTTTCAAGTACAATGACATTATACGAAGTTTAAACAGAGACAGCTTAGATTAATTTTCATCCTGCCGTTTCCTGCATACAGTATTTGTTTCAGAACTTATCGAGTACTTATGAAATTTTTTTGAAAAAAATAAATGACTGTTTAGAAAAACAAATTGGTCTCTCATAATATGAGACCGAAAATAATCGGTCCATAAATTGATACCGAAAAAAATTCGGTGTATGAAGTGAGACCGAAAAAAATCGACCCACGGTCTGGACGGAAAAATCGGTCTAGAAAAAATCACTTTAGACCGAACAAAAAAATGAACTTAAAATGAAATATTGGATACGTATATAAAATAAAGTATGTAAAAATTTGTCTGAAGGTTCGTTTGTTAATAAATTTTACACATAAAAATTGGTTTTTAACTGAAATATGTGTTATTTTCTGAATAATTTTTCATTTTTTTTAATTTTGCTATTTTTTTTAACAAACTTCAATTTTCAATTTTGTAAAAGAAATGTTTCAAAACGATGCATTTTGTACATATCCCCATTTCATTAATTATTTTTTGCATTATTTGCAAAAACGAACCAGTTATTTTTTTGAGAACATTATTCTCCATAACTTTTTTTTTTAGTACGGAATTTTTTTTGGTAGGTTTGTGTTTCTCTGTGCCATGCCAATAAATGCTATTTTTTTGCAAAATTAGTACGAAATAGTTTTTGCACATTTTGATTTGGCTTTTTTTTTGACAAAAATAAAAGAAGGACTTCTTATCCAGATAATTTTTTTGTCGCATATATGTTCGTATGTTATTTGAAGTTTATAAGACAATTCATAACAATACTACTAAGGTTACAAGAGCCAATGATAAAAGTATTTAGGGAGGAGGGGAGGGGTCTGCTATGACTTTGTGGATTACCTTACCTCACTTAGGCGGATGAATATATTGCAATTAATATATATATTATAAAAGAGAGTCAATTTTCCTCTTCATCGTTATATTCAGCTTGAGAATTATAATTATCAGGATCCGTCTTGACAACAACGAAACATTCATTTTTGTAATTATTAGTATGATAGAATAATTTTATATATAGAATTATTTTTCAATTATTTTCAACATTGTCAATGTGATGCACCACTCCAACCTCAACCGAAAAACCCCAGATAACCCTTTGATACATAGTAAATTATAAAATTAATATTATTTAGTTTAATTAAAATGAAATTAAATATTGTTTACATGAAAATGAAATAAACTTTCGTATGCATTATGTATGTAAATTTTTCATATAATCCTTGCTTTGTTTTAATTAGTAGGATTTTTGTTGAGAGTTATTTACATTAAGTAATTTCAAACGTAATATATCTTGAGTTATCTTCTTTGAACTAGCTTAAATAAACGACTATTGCTAGGACTTTTGGAAGGGCTTTATACAGGGATAAGTTCTTCTAGTCTAAAAAAACAAAATAATCAATCGATAAAGGCAAATTGAAAATTCAATCTTTAAACAAATATGTACAATTGAAAAAGTTAGAAAGTTGATTTGAATAAAAGGAAAATGCCATTCTATAAAAAAACATACTAAAACCACAATTGGCAAAAAAAAAATCACAAATTAGTTAACCAAGTTACTTGAATTGGTGATACTTATTAACACCTACGATCTATCAAGCTTTTAACAATTATGTTACTACATTTAAGGTTGCAGAGCCGTTATTATAATAAGCGTTCTATTGAAAGATACCATTCTTTAATAAAAAGTAGCCATGATTAAATATAAATAAGAGAAGATTTAGAAATTGGAGGTAGTATTTATAATTTGGTTTTATATAATAGTATTTATTGGAAGCACTTTCATTTAGGCATTTAACAGGAAACGACATAATTGTCTCATAATAATAAATTCTGTCTTTTTACTTTAAAAAAATATGAAGTTCTTCATTTCTATCCCTCTAACTTTTAAATATTCATAATCTTGTCATATATGTATTGTATCATTAATCATATTTATCAAAATAAAATATTTGGATTATTAAAAAAAAAAAAAATCAAGTTTTTTTTTAGTGATATAATTATACAATACAGAAGTTTTGATTTTATTACTTTGCTAGAACAGAATCATGCATTAAGATACTGTAATTTTCAAAAAAGTCTCCAATTACAAACAATCCACCTTCCATAATTTTTGACTTTTTTATTAAAAAAATTACTTTATGCCTTAGTAATGAAGTTTGCCAACTTTTATGGTTTATCATTAAATGTTTCTGCAAAATTTTGGATTGGAAGTACTATACTAGTAAACTCTGAACGATTGATATCCAAGGTTGATATAGTTTTATAACCTTTATATACCTTGGTGCCTGCAAATCTAAATAGGTATTGTAGTTTATACAAAGTGAAGACAAGCTACAGAGAAAATAGTACACTTTTCAACAAATAGCAAAATGATTATCGAATTTACAATCTCAGGCACACTCTACAACTTAAACTAAATGGGAGACCTCTCTGATTATAGATTTTTCAAGACTAACTTAATAACTACTTAAAATGTAAGTACTCCCTACCGAAGAAAGCTTTTCGTAGTTGCTTACATCGAAGTTTTTAAGTCATTTGTCTACAAAGTGGCTTAGTAAGGGCAAATGTTTCTTGAATAACATCATTTTTATACATTTTTGGAAATGTTTTTTTAGGGTAGTACGACATAAAATTGGTACAAGCTTACCTTGAACAAGTTGAATTTTATCACTTTTTTTTTGCTAGCAAAAAAAATATATTATGAAATATCAAGTGAAAGGAGGGAATCAATACCTGACTACAAAATACATGGTATTTTTGTGTAAGCGAGGTAAGACTGAGAAAAAATATATATATAAGTTGTAGCACATACATAAAACTACAATTTAAAATAAAATAAAATATTTTTACACAGTCCCACACAAAAATTTATGATTTATTTGAATTAAAGATACTATTATTATGTCCATAGAAATAAATCATTAAATATTGCATAGATGGTAAAAAGCTTTATACAATTTTCATAAATGATTATGAAATAGTTTGGTTTAGTATTTTATTTTTTTAAATTAAATATTTAAAATAAAAAATAAAAAATTGTATACTTATTAGTTATTTTAACCTTAAAAAATATCAGCCTTATTTTGGAAAAAAAGTCAAAAGTATCACAACTATGAACCATATTGGACACTTATTTGAATTATTTAATTCAATCACGGATGGATAAAGTACATATTTTGTAATATATGGAGGGAAAAAAAGTCAAATAAGTTAATAAATGATAATAGTAAAAATAAAGGATAATTACCACCAATTCAATAAATTTGATTGATTTACTACCCCCGACAATAGCTGACATGAAATGCTGCGATGACAGTACCCTTAAGCAATCTTTAGTTCTCTATGATCTAAATCAACATTCTTCTTCTTATAAAATTATTCTATTCAATCTTTTGACGCCATTTTTAGATCAATTATCATTTAAATTTCAAAACATGGAAACCTCACATTTTTTTTGTGCAAATATGAAGTAGAATTGAAAAGATTCTCGGAAATTATTGTTCCTGTTCTCTTGGACCCTTTGATACATTAGAAAATAAAACTCCTTGTAGTTGAACTTATTTGTAAGTTAATGCTTAAAAATATTGTGTATTTCTTCACATGTATTTTGACATCTTTCTGCTTCGGATATCGAAGATCAAAAAATAAAATTTAAAATTTTGTGAGTTTGTCATAAAATGTTTTTTTTCATGATGTCTATGAAGAAAGCCAAAGTTCAGAGACCTACATGCTCATTATTTGGGAATGCGTTCACCGATATACAACACATGTTGATTGGAATTCCGTCTAATAATCAACGTAATGGAAATAGAATGGGTATTAATAATTTTCTATAGAAAATATAAACCATAAAGGTATTTTTATGCCAGGAAGAATTTTATCTCATTCGTTTCCCAAATAATTTAAATAGGGAAATTGTATATAACATGATTATACAAATATTTTTGGATCAAGGATACTCTAAATATTGCAGATCAACTTTTATTCCTCATTGGAATACTGTATGTCCCGAATTGGACATAATTGGACGGCAGAGTGGTGTTCACCATATTTTGTATGATAATTCTGAAGAATTAAGCTAATTATTGAGGAAATACATAGAAAATAATCTTTTAATGGAGTGGACATTGAGTATTAAGGAGTACTTCCACCATGGTCAAAGTAAATGGAGGGATTATAATACCAGGGTTGAATAAGCCAAAAATATTTTACGTTAATAACTTTAAGAGTTTTCCTAACCCAAATGAAATAGGAAAGCAACGTTACATTTATATTTATAAAGTTAACCTATTTTCTGTTGAGAATAAAATATTAGGAACATTAAATAAATATATATATATATATATATTAGCCCCAAAAATTACCAAGACGGTTAAATAATTACAAATATAAATAGGTTTCTTTTATTTAAATATACACTAGCAGAGGGTTCCTGCGTTGCAGTGCTGTATAAAAAGGGATAGAAACAAAGAGTGAAGGTAGAAGAAAAGAGATAGAGAGAGGGATGTAGAAAGAGAAGGGGAAGAGACTGAGAGAGACATAGAAAGAGAAAAGGAAGATTTTTTCAGTTACAAACAGGTTCATGATTTCCTCGGAGGACTAAAAAAATATAGGAACATGCTTCGTATTTTTAAACGTCTACTTGCAAAATTTCAGACCGATATGATCGACCATTTTGGATTACATGTGTGATAATACTAAAAACAAACTTAAGATATGATAAAATACAATAGGGTCTTCTACTCTTTTTAGAGGGGCTGAAGTCCCCAGAAAAAGGAAGTTGCGAGGCCACTGTATATATATATATTTGATCAGGCTAAGAGTGTACATTTATATTTCTTATGTTTTCACTATTTTAAAATAGTTTTAGGAAACTATCAACAAAGAATCAAATTGAGTAGCATCTCTCTTATACAATGAATTGTTATGTATAAGTTGTGTTTTGAGTCTTGAAATGCAATGTGATAATAGTGGGTGAGAAAGTTAGAATAAAGTAGGAAGTTTTTTTCACAGCTTATTTTCCTTTTCAGAGCCCAGAATAAAAAAATAAAATATATAATCATGGTTATGTGTGGTGTATTTAATGAAGTTTCTTTACTATTTCTTCCTAAAAATAAATCTTAGTCTTTGCTTTGTTGGAGTTTTCTTGTAATTTCAAAATCTTATTAGTAGTTAACACTAAATGAAATGTATAGAAGATTAAATGTAAGTTTTTGATAAAATATCTACTAAATTCAATGCCATATCCTCCAAGAAGGGTGGGTGTCTACTGTCCACTAAAACTCCTGTATAATAAGAAAACCTTTTTAAACAAGTATTCACGTCCTCTAAAAGTAATAAAGAATTATCATACATCTACTTCTTGGATTTTATATGTAAAAGAGTAGTCTGATAGTACTCAGACAATTTCTATAAACTTATCAGAACATGAAATTTTGTACAATGAATTGTTAGTATCAGTTCCTGAAGAATACATATGTTTAAAGTTAAAAATATTTTTAAACTTATCGAATAGAATATCCTATGAAGAATGTAGTTCCTTCGGTTTCTAGTAATAAAGAAAACGAAAAAATTAATAAAAACCGAAACAAACTTATCCTACCCAAAACAAAGAAATATTCCTTCTCCACAAGATAAACTTTTTATCCTTGCGTTCACTTCTTCTCAATTCATCAATTGTATCTTCGCCGTCTAATTATTTGACAGAAGATACACATATAAAGAATTAACTTCTACATTATTTAATTGTTACTTTATGTGTTACTAGTGGTAGTAGCCGACATTGCTTTGAGTAGGTCGGGTAAAGGCAAATTTTGCTGTAATAATATAATTGATAACTCCCCAACATATACTCCGTATTACTCTCCGTTATTCATGAGCACACGTAACTACTCAAAACTTATATCCGTTCATATGAGTTCTCTCCTCAAAAATGATTTTTTTTAAATGATATGATGACTGATAAGCTAATGAGTACTTTGGATTGTTCACTAAAAAAACTGTATACCTGTTCGATGTATATGCTAAACGCCTGGGATATTTTATTAATAAGACGACATTGTTATTTCTTAGATCAAAAATATGTTAATAATATACATCAAGTAGCACTATATACACAACTACATTGTAATTTATTTTATCACAAAGGCCTTAATTTGGTTCAAAGATTAATACATACGTACATACAGATAAACTTTGTTTGATTAATTAATATTATTATTGCTATCTTTACATTTAATATTTAAACCAGATAGATGTTCAAAAAGAAGCAAACTTAATAGGATTATAATGAACTAATATATTTCTTTAAATCCATTATAAAGTTGATATTTTAAAGAAGTCGTTTTATTAATAATGAAGTAATTAAAATGTGTAGGAATAATTCTACAATTAATTTTTCCATTCTTATTTTGGTTGTAATGGTAAAAATGCAAAAGATTTGATACATATTTATGATACTCATCTTTTACAATATTATTTGTATATTTAGTTGTTAATGATAATAAATCCCATATTAATTTATTTGTACCTAGTTGATTATTTTTGTTTGTTTTTAAATTTATGAGTATCTTTTTTTAATGGAAGAATGTTTTCTATTCAGGGATGTCAATAAGTAATTCTTATTGAGTATATATGTAATCTAGGTCAATTAAGTTATATACTTTAAGGTGAGAAAAGTTTTTTATATAAAAAATATTATGACACTTAAGATCATCATTTCAAACATAAATCTTCATAGTTCACGATATATAATTTTGTAAATCTAAATCTTAGTATTAAATTAATTTGATGACTCATTTTAAAGTTGTATTTAATGTTCCGAAATACTTACCTTACTATAATAAGAGAAGTTGTAGCACATACATAATACTACAATTTAAAATAAACAACAATATTTACCCAGTCCTAGACAAAAATCTCCGAGAATCTTTTCAATTCTACTTCATATTTGCACATAAAAAAATGTGACGTTTCCATATTTTGAAGTTTAAATGATAATTGATCTAAAAATGGCGTCAAAGGATTGAATCTTTAATAACAATTTCCATTTGCAAGCAAACATCTAGAGCTACTTAAACTACATTATAGTATAGCGTCAAAAAGAGACTAACAGAACTAAAATAAGATAATCATTTATTTTTTAGATATTTTTTTCTTAAATTCTTCTCTCACCATGTTTTTTTAGATATTGACAAATTTTGAAGTAAGATAATTCCTGAATACATAATACATGCTTCAGTAATAACTTGGCTTTAGTAAGTCAGTAAATTTTTATTTTAAAAAAAATGGGAATATAACATATAAAAGAGACAATACTCATCTGTAAGATATAAAGGGGGGATTCACTTTCTGAACCTTGAAATTCTTCCTTGGGCAGAATTCCTACCTGGTTGTTAGATCTATTACAAGGTTTAAATATTAAATGTAAAGATAGCAATAATAATATTAATTAATTAAACTAAGAGTCTTAAAATTATATTTCACCTGTATCATAATTTAGGATTTATATACATGGAATAACATAATTTAAATAAGTAAACATTTTATAATCAATAGGAGCAGTTACAAATATAAATTCATATGGTATTGATACTTTATAGGAATTTAATTATTAGAATAAATTCATCTTAAGGTAAAATAAGAAATGTGTAATATTCCGTAATTTTGGAAGAGAGGAGGCTCAGATGACGATTTACATGAGATCGTTCAAGTTCGGAGTACCTACAGATTATTTTTAATAAAAATTATATGATCATAGGAGAAACGTTAATACTAAGAAGTAAATGCCAATAGACATATGCAAATTGAAATAAAATATCTATAGGTCATATAACATATACACTCTGCACAACGCACATGTATGGAATTCTAGATAACTTGATAAAACATTTAAAAAAAATTATCATAGTCTCGTAATTTTCATGTTATTTTTATATAAACCCTCAACGAGCGTTTAATAATGCAATACAGTACTGAGAAGAAACTTCCTACAAATGATTTCATATTGCCTTGGAAACTCAATTCCATTATCTTTATGATGCAAAAAATCTCATTTGCACCACATGTTGCCTCCTTACAATATATAATATTAGTCTAATAGTTATATGTAACTACGATTAAATATTATTTACTTATCTTTTCCTTATAATATAGGGCACATGCCCTACTTTTCATTAATCCATTTCTTGATGATTTTTTTGTTAAGACTGTAATGATTTGTATGGATCCAGAGATAATACTCAAATTATCCCAAAACCTATAAAAGATCTTGATTTTAATTTTCTGGAGAATGTCTACAGATTATACTTTTCAGTAAAACATCTTCTTTATTTAAAAAAAAAAAAATAAGTATTCATTGTTAAATTATAATTAAATTCCGCGTAAATATCACTACTATTTATATATTATATATAAAAGGAAAATTTAACAAATAAAGACAATACTGATATTAGTGATATCATATTAAACAAAAGGCAAATTTCTTGTTTCATTTTTTTAAACACATTATCTTCTTTTTGTCTAACAAATTCTAAGCTTGCCAGTTTATTTTGCAATTTATTTCAGCTGAAATCTCGATAGCATAATTTTCATATAAATTAACATGCAAATTTATTGTCGTTTCTGTTTAATGTTGATCATTCTAAATACCTCTTAGGTATTCTTTTTTAGATCAAATTAATGTTGTTATGCGTCATTTTGATCCATAACATATGTACATACATATATTTACGGTAAGGAAGCAAAAAATAATATACCTCTGTTCCTAAACTTTTGTATATAACTTTTCATTTTTTATCTATTTTGTTCATTGATCGTATTGAATTCACCAAAAACGAACTTCATTTTAACAATCAACTGCTACAAGTTGTAATACAAGTTGTAATTAGGTTATATATCATACACTTATAAAAAACAATGTATAGTATTAAAAATAAAGTTTTTGTGAGTAATTGAAACTAACACCATTGATCATTCATTAGTTTTCGTGACTTAAATTTTAAAATAATTTTATAATACTAGACTGCACTAAAATTAATTTTCGAACAAATTAAGATGCTCTTTTAGAGTTGATTGATTCTAACTATGAAGCAATGATGGAGCAATTTTATAATCCTGGTTCTGAAATAGCTCTTACCTGTATTATTCGAAGTCGTGAAGATTGGGCAACAGATGTAATGTGGATGAAAGAAAATACGCTTCTGGATTTGTATAGTAAACCATCGATAAGGTAATATATTTTAAAATAAGCTTATAAGTTTGATAGTTATTCTCTATATTCATAAAGCAAAGTCTATCACTTTTGAGTATACACTTAATATCTTAGAACTACGTGAATAAAAATCTATAAAAAATAAGAATGTAGGAACGAACGTGTTTGATGTTCAGCTTATCATTTAGAAAAAATGTTTAGTTGATTATAAAGTGTTAATAATATATATCTTAACGCAAGACCAAAGTACAAAAAGAAATACTTTAGTATCTTTGTTTGCAATTTCGAATCATTTAACAAAAAAATTGAATCTAAATTTTTTAAAATTTCCTTTAAAATAACACTGTTCAACAGCAAAAAATTGTACGTGAACAACGTATACTCAACTTAGTAGAGTTAAACCCCCTTAGTTCCAAATATGGTCTTATTTTTTTCTGCTAGGCTCATGTCCTTTGAACCTAACAAATAACTTTAAAAAAAAGTTGTTTATTTCTAAAGCTTTTTTAAGTGATTGGTGTTGAAGATTAGGAAAAATTATGTGAATATATTTAATGTTAAAAAATTATAAAAACTCAAGTTATCTTTGTTTAGAGATGAAAATAATTGTTTTTTATTCAAAGACTCATAGCTGCAAGACGATTATATTCCAAAAGTAATATGTTGTCAATTTGGCAATATTTCAAGGATAAATCTCATTTTTGAATTGAAAGAAAAGTGTGTATATTTGCATGCCATACTCATGGCTAGGAAGAGAAGGAAAGTGGAAGAAAAAGACAGAAACAAAACAAGAGATAAAAAAAAAGTATGTGGTAGAACTTAAAAAGTGTGAAATGAAATCCCTCATGAGAGTAGGATCCCAAATTCGGAATCGGTGATCATCAATGGAAAAGAGTGTATGTGTCGAAAGGAATTCCTTGCAACAAATTCCCTGCTAAACTGCCCCTGGCCAGTAGGATTCGTTCGAAGGGCTCCCTTGAATGTCCGTCTTTTGGAATACCTCACTCACTACGGATCTGCAACGAGTCATCTGGTGTCTATGGATGAATGCAGTGAAAAACAAATATAATTTAATTTACTTTCTAATTAAGTTATAGCCAATTAGTATGGCCTGCAGGATGATCTCTTAATCACATTTTGGCTAACACCCAAAGTTTTTAAGAATCCTAACATTCATCAAAAATCTATCTCTCTATTGTCTAGTTTTATTATATATATATATCTAAACTATGTTATTACATTGTTATACATTCGTATTTCCATGTTGAAGATTAAGGTAGACTATTACAAAATTACGACTTTTCATTGGGACATATTACTTTGATTATATTAAAATATCATTACTTATTGTTGCCATTGTTGTACTTTATTTATTTTTAAAGCCCATTGATGGAGTTTAATCAAAATTTCTTCAAAACTTATCCATTTCCTGTAGTAGAAATATCAACTTTAAGACCCCAAAAGGTTGTCTTTTTTAATTATGATGCAATTTATGATGTCAGTGAAACGGATCTATATAAGTTGGTATCGAATAGGATCTCCCAATTTTCTTATCTTTTTAAGTAAGAGCCGCTATCCAGAAATTTTGTTATCACATATCAAGGGTTCCTTCTCTGATGATGCTTCGATGTCTTCATATTGATCAGGTAAAGAACAGTTGGTTACAACTTCAGCGGTACACCTCCCTCCATCAACACCGATCCGAGATTAAACTCAGAAAAGAGATGTATTATTTTACATTGACTTTTAATTCACTAGTACGAGTTATACCGCTCATGCATCCTAATTTCAAGCTCCATAGCCACAAGATGACGACTCGTTGCAGACACGTAGTAAATAAAGGATTACAAAAGACGGACATTCAACACTCTTCTCCATTGATGCACTCAGATTCCGACTTTGGGATCCTACTCCCAAGAGGGATTTCATTTTCACAATTTATAAGCTCTACCACCTCCATTTTTTTCTCCTTCTTCCTTTTTTCTTCTTCCTAACTATGAGTATTGCGTGCAAATATTATTAACTTTTCTTATGGGATCAATTCAAAAATTAGTTTCATTTTTGAAATATTGCTGTGCCTTATTTCAAATGGACAACAATGTACAGCGTTTTTGGGTAAGTTCTTTAAAAAAAAAAAAATCAGACTTTTAGATATCAAGTCAAGTACTTTTAAACTTTTTAAATAAATTTGTCTTGGAGCTATGAGCCTCAGAATAGAAAGCACCTAATTTCAACTTTAAACAAAGATAACTCGATTTATAACCTTAATAAATACTTTTATTTTTTAGAATTTTGTATACTTAGGCTTTGAAATATTTTTACATCATAATTTATCCATATTCTTCAAAACCAAGAGGTGTTTAAAGCTTTGAGCTTTAAAAAAAATTATAAAAAAATATGGCCTTTTTCTGAAGGCAATGAGGCTAATAGGGGAAAATAAGACCATATTTTTAATTAGGGGATCGAATTCTAATATTATGTTGTTTTTTAAAAGGGTGTGATTTTGTTGGATAGTATAATTTTAGCCTTAAAAAAAATCCTTTTGAATATAGGCATTAATTCTTCAGGTATATAGCAAATTCACAAAAATGTCGCCTGTTTATACTTGAAGATTAAATTATGGAAGTAAAAATGTTAGCTGGAGTAAATAATTTTAAAGACTGTAGTAGAGCCAAATAAAGCATCATAAATCAAAAGAAGTCTCGAAACTATAACTAACATTCTTAATTATACATTAGCACATTCTATTATTTAAAAGATGTCTATGAAATATTGGTCCATTTATATTCATTAAGTATATTTTTTTCTCATATTCTAGAGTTAGTTCAAGATTGTTAATTTGAGATGCGTCATAATAATATTAGTTTTGTGTTAGTCCGTATTTAGGACCATAGACTGGAGTTCCGTCCAGTTTAGTACTGCATATTTAGTCCTAAAAACCTATTAAGTTCGGTCCTTGATGACGTCACTCCATTTTATTTCTATTCTTTTTTAATCAGTTATAGTACTTACAATCAGAAGGACCGGTCCGAAGGACTAATAGGGCCGTATCTAAGACTGGAATTGACTGAATAGATAAGAAATGACACACCACTACATTTATTATTAACATATTTATTTGTGGTACATATAATTGAACATGCATGAAAAATAAAGGTCTTTTGATGTAAAATCACCTTCTGAAAGCTCTAAAAATAGTCAGTTTTTCTTTTATGTATCTGTAAAACTTTTCTAAATTGTCATTCTCAAGATAAAGAACTTAATATATCTACTATATATTATTATTTTCTTTAATCTAAGGTTGGTATTTTGCCCATTTCCTTTCCTACTGATATGAGATCAAAACACCCATTTCGTTTATGTACATATTCTTTAGATACCGAAATTTTAAAAAGGAAGGAAAGAAGAGTAACACTGTGCAACAAAATTCATTTTGTTTTTCAAAAAAGGTTTTAAAGGGCGAACCTATTGCGGTTGAAGGTTTTAATGATCATTTTTGTGTTATATGGGCTTAATAATGATATAAATGTGTTTTAGCGGGTGGTAAAAAATGCTGATGTATACTGTAATTAATATAACTTTACTTTCTTTTTTATAATACAAATATTTATATATAAATATTTATATCATGTGGAAGATGCAAATTATTAAATTCAATGCCTTTATAAAATTTTTGGTTTATATTTACTCGGTATTATAGTCCAAACATAAGCCCCTTTTGTAATAATAATAATAAAAAAAAAAAAAAAAAAATTATGTAAGATAAATACCTAAAGTAGAAAAATGTTCAAATTACTAATAGATAATAAAATATTCATAAAAATGGCCATATGGTAATTTCGCCGATAAAAATAGGCTTTATTCATCAATATAATCTCCATCAAGACCAACACAATCATTCTAGCGCAGCTCTAACATTGGAATGCCACTTTTATAAAATGCTTTTTCTTTTGCCTAAAAATAGTCCTCAGTTCAGTAATAATCTCTATTTTGGAGCGAAGTTTCTTACTGTTAAGCATTTTTTAGGTCTACGAACAACCAGTAGTCGCTAAGAGCTAAATTTGGAGAGTATAGTGGATGCAAAAGCATTTTTAAATTCAATTAATGTTGTTTTGCCATTATTTCGATTTATATGAGACACGGCGCGTTGTCACAAGTTAATCAAAACAGCAATTCGTGTAGTGAAACGGAGCTTTCTTTTTCTTCAAATGGTATCGATTCTATGAATATTATGCCACGCACATCCAAAAATACTCAGGCCATAATCTTTCCATCTGATTGTTGTGCTTTCGGGCACTTTGAACGAGGTTTACTAGTTGCTGCCCACTCAAATGACTATCATTTTGATTCCGGAGTAAAGTGACGGATCCATATTTCATCCATTGCCGCATACCTACGCAAAAATTCTGCTATGTTACATTTAAATATGGCCAAACATTTCTCAGAAGGAACAGCATGTTTTTGTTTTAGGTCAACTGGAAGCAAATGCAGCTCACATTTCGTACAGAACTTTCCTATTGGCGAATGATTATGCAATATAAATGCAACACGTTCTGTTATCTTTACGATATCAACTAACTTACGCAACTTCACTTTCTGATAATTAAAAACGATTTTGCTGATTTTTTTTCTTCTGTTCTTACTACCTCATTTAGAGGTCCACTGCGTTCAACATCATTGTTATCTCTAAGACCACGTTTGAAATTAGGAAACCGACGTTTTATTGTTGTTTCTGTTTCATAACATTTGTCAATCCATTGCTTAGCTTGTACTGAACTTTCCCATCAATTAGAAGTGTAAAATTAAAACACAAAATTGTTTTTGATCCATTGTTTTGAAAATAACATAAGGTGCCTCAACCTTAGCACAATAACTCACAAACTAAAGAACATATTTTCATGAAATTTAGATAACCGTCTCTTGAAGGTTGGTACTAACTAAAAATGAGGTGAATTAAAAAGAAAAATCCCATCTATGTGTGAGGCCCGGGACTTTTTAGCCCATGTGCTATATATATTGGACATTTTGCCTATCATATAGAAAAATAAATTTATAGCTACTTCTTTAGTAAAATATTACGAAGCAATATTTTGATACATTAATGAATGAAATACTACGTAGGATTTTAGTATTATGAAATATATATATTTTGAAATTGTCTAAAAATAATATGACAATGAATAATCTGGGAGTACTTAAAAGATAAATTGTAGTTCATATGGTTGACTTATTTGGCTAACTACCAAAAGATTTCAGGCTTTTCTTCTGTTTGTTTTTTTGATGAAGGTTTGTGTGATGCAATGAAGGTAACGACGTCTATATTTATTATTTAATTTATTTATTTTTAAGTTTTTATAGGTTTACATATAATTTTTTTTTCAAAAACTCAGCCCAGGCGGCAGAAAGTGTTTATGTTCCTGATACTGTAACAGCCATCGAGAATGCGGATAAAATGATGGAAATCGTTGAGTCCGACCGTAATGTTTGACAAGGAGATAAAATGGGGTAGGGGGGGGGACATAGTGTTAGTAGGCTCAAAAAACCCTGAGGGCACTCCTGCTCGTTTTTTAGAGCAATGATCTCTCTCAATGCTCATTTTTTCGTTCGTATTTGAACTTTACAACTCTTTATGTAGCAAATACCTTTTTTACTTTATGACTTGAATGGGTAACGCAACCTATTGAAAGTGTGTGCTATTTTCTTTAGTTACATTCAATACATAGAAATAAAGTGAAGAAAATATTATTCAGTTTATTTGGTGATATATTAATTATAATTATAAATCATTAATCAGAATTGTAGACTCGGACAACGGTTGTAGTTAACTCTTATTAAATTGGGACTTCGAACTCCAGGAGGAATCGATTTGGACTAGAAAAAAAGAATTTTCAGATTTGACTAAGACTCAATATAAAAGACTCGTAACTCGAATAGAATTCGTCATCAGATCGACAAGGTTAAGATTTTAATAGGACTCCAGGCTTGAAACTCACTAACTCACGTACCCAAAAACTCACGACTAGACTTGGAGTGGTATTATATTGGACTTTACTTTTGAGACTTCACTCGAGCTTATCTCTCAATAGTTCAAATTCTACTAGTGGTCGTAAAAATTACTTGTGAACAAGTATCTTTACAATGTACTCGTGGCCTTGAATTTCTATTTGATATGTATCGAAATAATTCTACAAAAGAATTATCCCTATCAGACACAATTTTTAATATGGAACTAAAAACTATGTTTGTTCTTGAATTCGACTTATATATTTGAAGATAAGTCATTTAACTGACGGAAAGAAAAAATAATGCCCTTGTTCCAACATTGTTTATGATTTCGATACAAAGTTTTACAGTGAAGACACAAGAGAAATAAATTAAATTAGAAAGTAAAACTAATCAACCTTTATTATTTATATTTTATCAAATTTCTTTTAAATGGTTGAGCTCTATCAACTTGCGCACATCATAATGGATAAATAAAAAAATGGTAGTAGTTCATAATATTCTGGCATTGACTGACTTATATTATGAACCTTGTATATATCTTGATATATAAAGAACGACTCATTTACATCTTGACATCTGTATCAGTGTCATTAATGTCAACATTGGGTAGTGCTTGATTCACTATTTGTACAAATTCATAAGGATCTTTTTAAATGCAACACTACATTATCAGAGATTTGAAAATAGTCCAATGACAGTATAACAATAAAAAATCATCACAAAATAAACGAAGGCTTTATTAATAACAGCGGATTTCTAAACGCAAAAATGATAATATAGACTTGTCCTATATGAAAATATTAGTCGTTGGAGAAAGTAACTAACACATGCTACTATAATATTATACTAATAGATTTATTATGCTTAACTCTGGATAGATACTATAAATATTATTAAGTAATAATCATTTTCATATTAATTTATTTAAGGAGTTTCGATGAAACTGATATTAGAAGTACTGTACCTGTTCCCTAATTTTTGAAATTGCTCCTTGCTATTTATTAATCATTATTTGTCTAAAATTATGTCTCAATTATCTATAAAATATATCCTCGGAAAGTTTGTAAACATAATTATAATATTAATATAATATAGTTTGCTTGATTCTAAGCGAATAGTATCAGCATTTTTTTAAATACTAACTAAGAGTTTTAAGACAATAAAATTATTATTCAATTAATCCGAACAAAATTGTGGTTTATGAACATTGAATGGATAATGACTATAATTAATCATTAATGAATAGAATAGTTATATATTTAGCATTAAATAATATAGAAATAATTATATATGTAACTACTAATAAGAAAATGAATATCATGTAGTTCTGTAAAATACACATGCTCGTTGTTAGCGTTCAAGTCCTGTAGTAAAAGATTTCTTTGTTAAGTATGTTAAAAAAAGTTTCAAATTCATTTTTTTCCTTTTAAACCTGTTTTGTCTAATAGATAATAGTAAAAAAGACATTTCGATACCAAAATCATTTCTCTAGCTTCAATATTAAGGAAATTCTGAGCAATTTATCATCGGAATTTCAATATTTCATAATCAATATTTTTCATTAGTGCTTCATAAGATTTGAGATCTAATTTCTGCTATATAATATTTTTCAGCTTTTCTTCCAGTATTAAGTTTTCTGTCTAATTTACCCATAGTCATATAAATATATAAAATATAATAACCTTTTTTTTTTAAATTTCTTGTAGAAAGTATTCTTAATCTATCGAATAAGAGATAATACAGGCCCAAAAAAATATGTAATTACTAGTATAAATATAAAATATTTTAAATTTCTATAAAAAAAAATACAATTTGTGTAAACATGACGGATCCTTTCATTTAATTTGTCCTTTAATAAATATTTATAAAATTAGTCATTATTTGACAGTGACAAATAGTTTTTTCTTTTTTCACTTTAAATAATATTTTTTAACATTTTCCTTTTAGTTCTACAATATTAAAATATTAATTAATTCATATACCTACATAATAGTTTAGCTTAATTGTAAAACTTCTATACATATATGTATTTTATTCCAGCCAAAAGTAATTTCATTCAAACAAAAATCATGAATGGCTTTAATTTAATAATTAAAATAATGTAATTGATTAAAAATATTATTTTTTATATTTTTAATGAATTACATTATTTTAATTTCTTTCTATTGTCATAAGGTTAATTATCTTACATTTTCTTTTATTCTATTTAATCTAATATTAACCTTTTGTTGTAACTTTTATACATAATAGCTACATGCAAACAGATTAGTAATTGATTTTTTATTACATGTATGTTTTACGACGTATCTCAAAATCATCAGTGGAAAAAAAGAAAAATGGATTTATACATTCTTCATTTAGTTATATTTTAAAATCATAGCACTTTTTTTACTTAATTTTATCGAATATTTTATTAACTGCAATAAATTGAATTCATTTTTCAATTCAAGGTTGCAGTCTTGTGTATAATATTCTTCCGATTTTTTATCAAAATAAACATTTAGAGCCATGGAGCAAACTAAAGCGTTAAAATTATACTTAGTCAATTTGTTCCCTCTTACCTGAAGTCCTTCCTTATTATAAAATGAAATCCTCGTAATTATTAAAGGATGAAGTAAGAAGAATGGAATGGATGATAATTTAAATTATATTTGATAGAGATTAATAACATGCATCATACGTCCGGTTATTCTTACGTCACAGTTCTATACATCATGAATGAAATTTTGGCATAAGAATGTAGATTCAAAGGCAACATTATGTAAGAAAAAATGGCAACGCGTGTACACTGAATTTTTACAGGCTAGCTGCCCGATGCGCTGCTTTAGTTTGCTCCATGATTCTAAGTGTTTATTTTGATAAAAAATTGAAAGAAAGAATATTAGACACAAGACTGCAACCTTTTAATTGAGACAATCTGATGTGAACTCATTACAAATATACCAGTGTTATTATCAATTGAATTTTGTCTGGATTTATCTAGGCAACCCTGTAATTAAAAAATGACTTATTCGGGAAAAGGAAAATACCGTTTTTATTTCAGGTATCTAGAGTTCAACGATAAGTGTACTTAAGGATACCTAAATAATTTATATGAGAAGGTGCTGTAGGATGTTGCTCCCTTTGTTTATATTACTATAATGTTCGCTTATAACTTTAGTTATTATTGTCTAGAATGATCAGAGTGGGACTTATTATTTTGGAAATATTTTTACATGTACTTGTGTGTACATTTTCTATATTGTAAATCCATTAAATATACATACACGCGTCCCCATGGCCCATCTTATTTATTACTATTGTCAAATAGTCTAGAGGAATGCACTTTATTTGATTACATTTATTAATGCTCAACATATAGCATTATTTCCAATACAAATTTTACTCGTTTAACAGACCACTGTACTATAATATTTTTCATAGCAAAAATTTGAATGGAATACAGTAAAAAATGAGATTTTTTAAAATATGTAAAGAAATAATACATTTCTTTGACATTCAAGACTAAATAGGTGTCTGGTATACATATTTGATACAACAACATAAGAGATAACGACAAATATTCATACAAAATCAAAAACTTGGCTTCATCACTCTGGACCATAGACGTGCCATTAAGGATTAAGGCTCCACCGATTCTTGAACTAAAAAGATCAAGCTATCTCCTCTACCCAGGATACTTAACAAAAGCTACTTCTTCCACAATAACAGACTCTCTGATCACAACCTCCCCTTAATAAAGACATTTTCAAGCATAGTTTTTATTATAGATCGGATTCCATACCTTTTATGTTTTCCTCGGGATATTGAGGCTGGCCTCAAGCGATTTCGAGTTATTTCTTTTTGTGTACGACATATTTGCACCACATACATCGAAAACTATGTATCTTATTTACATTGTGGGATTATTGTTAATTTTTTTTTTGCACTTTTATGTTATTAAAAAAAAATTAATATTCTTATTTTAAATGTATTACTTTTACTAATAATGATTATTATTATATTTTATAAATACTAAATATATGTCAACCTTTATAGGATTTGGTTATTTCCAATGATCGAAAATAAATAAATAAACAGACATTGGAAAATATTATTATAAATGGAGTTTCTTTAACCAATGAAAGAAAGTTTACCTAATACAAAATATCCTTTCTTTTATTTTTGGCAAAAATAGAAATTTTACCATTTATTTTCATGGCTTTATTTAATTGATATGTAAAAAAAAAATTAAAAATGCAGTAAGTTTTTAGTACTTCTTAGTTCTAATTTTAACATCATTTTTTATTTATAATAAGTTAAATACATACTATATATATATAGGTATTACTTTTCAAAAACTCCACTCTCAGCAGCTATACATCTCCCCACCTAAACAATTAGTAAACTGCATAATTTTAGGGTTAACGCTGACATTTTAGCCTGTTGCTCTTACATGGAGGTCTCTAGGATGTTAAGATTTTGTTGGTAGGTAGCACAGCATTTTAATGGCACTTTACACATAGTCGTAGAGGGGATTCTGGTTTGTTGATGAAAGATATCAAATTTGTTTTAGCCAAAATTACTAAGTTAATAACTTAATAATAACTAACAGTCACTATGATCCCAAGCCGTAGCTAAAAGTGTCTATAAGTTAGGCGAGTGAAAAAGAAATCGTAATCCCTCCATTATATAGTCCCAGTTTTAGCTATTACTTAAGAGTATTACTATTAATAGTCTATTATTAAATTAGCCTATTTCTATTAACCTTTGAAAATTAGAATTTATTATTTACCAACTCAGCTGTTGCTTAATGGACGCACCATAGTGGGGGAAAATACATCACGTTTCCATTCAAATAATAAAAAATCATGGCAAAAAGTCTCTTATGCGTCACTTTCTTTTAATGCTTTAGAGCAAACCAAAAGATCCACGCTCATCGAACTCACTCGTGCAGGCCGTGGAACAGTAGGTATCCTCAAGCTCACGGGATACAACAGGAGCACTGTCTACAATATATACACTAGGCTCAAAAATGAGGAAAGATCCCCACATAGTACCAAATCACTCCTAGGTTTCTGGCAGGCCTGAAGAGGATCGCTGATCCATCCTTAAATCAGACAACGCTGCCCAAGAGGTAAGGTATGGCTCGCAGCACCATCCAAAAGGCATAGGGGGAGCTTGGTTAGACCTTCTACAAGTTGTCTGTGCGTAATTTGTTGACTGAGAGACAGAAGGAGGTGAGGTTGGGCCATTGCAAGACTCTTCTCTCTAGGCTTAAGACGTCCAATGTAGGTCACAACATCATTTTCTCAGATGATAAAATATTCACTATTGAACGCAAAAAGAACTCTCAATGTAATAGATGGCTCTCCACGTCCAAGTACAATCACCCCTATGTTTACAAGTCTAAGAGTTCATTAGGACCAACTTTAACGATTTCTGGCCCCACTAGACCTGGCCATCCAACTCTCCCGATTAGAATCTGTTTGATTGCTTCTTCTATGAAAAGTTGGAGAAGGAGGTCTGCTCAAAGCACCACAACAGCTTGGACAGCCTGAAGGCAACAATGAAGAAGGAGTGGGCGAGGATCTTGGCTGCAGATGTGGGGAATTCCTGCAAGAGCTTCAGGGCCAGGATTGAGAGTGATTGCCGCTGAGGGCAGTCACATTGAATAAATGTCAAACAAATAATCGTTGTTTTTATTGCTTACGACTCTAACCAGTCTACAATTTTATCTCGGCAACCCTCGGTATATTAGTATTATTTTAGCAAACTTTGTCTATCCGAGTATATGTATGTATGAAAAACAGTAAACGGATACAAAGTATATTGCTTTTTATACCATATACATATTTTTGGTCTAAAAAATAACAATGTAGCCGTATTAATGGAATATTGCAGGCGCATTCATGTAGCATCGAATATTCAGCACTGTTTATGTTTGTTTTATTATTTTCTTATCCATATCATAATATATGCATTTTCAGAATGTCAAGAAATTGATGTCCTCTTTTTCAGACAACCATAAATGAAAATAAGTTTTCCATTGTGGTAAAATTTTATTTTCCAATATATCCACTATTAACTGTTATGCATTTTTTTAATGCTTTCTGGCAATTAAGTTATCCAAAGTTTCATATTAAATTTGCAACCAGACAAATCTTCCATTTTGGACGAGAGTTTCTTCATTGGTTGCCGCGGTAACTTATTGATCTTATCACTAAGAGATTCATAGATTTTCTATCGGAGACAAGTCCGGACTATTGCTAGGCCATACATACTTTACCCAAAATGAGTCCAACTTAGCCTGAAGCCATGCTTGAACCACGTGAGAGCTATGGGCAGGAAAGTCTTGCTGGAAAATGGCTCTCGACTATTTTGGTAAAATTTTCTGCATCAGAAACGATCCATTTCTCGGCCCTTTTGCATCGCAGTGGTAAAAAATTCTTGAGTATTGTCTCCACATAGGATGAAGACGTCACAGTTTGTCCTGGAGGTATAAAATGATATTCACTAAGAGCCCAGTAGCTCATAATACTCCAGACGTGAATTTTGAAAGGAAACTTCACTTTCGGAGTCGGCACAGCATCTTGAGAGACCAAACGCGAATAGTTTGACAATTGGAATGGTGAAATAGTTCGAAAGTTGACTTATCAGAGAATATAACTCTCCTCCAGTCATTTATTGACGAATTTTTCTTCTCACAATTAAAATAAGTCGGTTTTTTTATTGGTTCTCCGTGAGTTTCGGCTGGATTTGATATCTGTAGGGTAAGACCTTCAGCTATTCCTTCATGTACTTGCAGACAGTCTCATGTGATACTGCATGACCTTTTGACGCAATCTGGTTTCTAATTTCCTCAAGGATTGGCCTTTTTTATAAGACTTTTGGGGATGGTTATTTTTGCAATTCTTCAAAGTGTTTTCTTCCCTCCACGTCCTCCTTGTTATCCATGCTTTCCCCGGAAAAGTGACAGTTACACCACATTCAAATGGTTGGAATCGAAGCTCCAAGGTCTTGAGCGACCTCAATCTACCTTTTTCCGGCCTCAAGTTGGTGTATGGCCCTGCTTCGGGTGCTTAAGGAGTGCTCCTTCACCATCCTGTAACATCATATTTTTAATAGTCATGTGTAAACTTTAATCTAAAAGAAATGCATAAAGGATTATTACAGTTGATACAGATTACTGAGTCTCTAAGCCCACGTGCTTTTGTTTTAATTTTTTCCCTATTCATCTTTTTCTTCTTTTTAGAGAAACGGCAATTTCAAAAAGAGGACTTCAATTTCAAATAATTACCAAATTAAAAATGTATCTAAATGCAAACTATGCAGTAAGAACTGTGAGTGTATAAAGTACATGTAGAAAAATTATTAATGACTCAAGTGGGAAAAATAAGGAAAACAAAATAACGTCGATAAACTTCCACATATCTTGAAATTCATACTTTAGTCAACCAAATTTCGACTTATTTTTGCCCTAAGATAGAGATAGTGTGTTTTTGATTGGATTTACACCGAGAAACATGAAAATGACCTATATAATATAAAGTTTCAACTTTTGTGGTATACAGAGTGCTTATTAAAACATACTTTTACAATTTCTTCACAATTTTGTATTGTTTTTCGTCTTGAAATATTTAAATAATCGAAAAAAGAATTAAATATATTGTTTATAGGTACATGCTGCTAGTTACTGAAAATATTTCAATTATATCTGTATCTTTTCTTAATCGAAAAAAATGCTTTGTACATAAGTACAAAAAAAATTACGAAAAATGGACCCTTTCCTTGACAACTAATACATACCTCATTTTTAATAACAATGATAAAAATCATAGTTTTTCGTAAAGTAAAGATATACAACTTCATAATAAAAAAAACAGTACCTTAAAAAAATTAATACTTTTGAAGCTGCTGTGTTTTTTTCACCAGCCACTTCTGGTTAGTTCACTACTACATGAACTACTACACTGTAGTAGTTCATCAATTTTTTTGTTTCTGTTGAATTACCTTTAAAATGATTTATTTTCTTTAAAAATCTTTAAGAACGATTTACATATGTTTGACTCGTTTTTTTTATTTTTATAAATCGTCGGTAACCGAAATGGAGGATAATCAGGATGACAGTTTGGTCTCCCATCTACAAAATTGTATATCACAGAATGCTTTTGAGGCAAACTATTGAGATGTATTCTGCTATGCATGGATCCACTTTTACATCTGCTTTAGATATCTTCTAAGGAATGCAAAAAATTTATTCATTCTAATTTTATCCTTGCTGTTGGAATACTTAATTTATTATAAAACATATTTGGAATAATATATTTTCAGTATGTAATTTTTTTTATATAAAGCAATATTTGAATTTTTTTTTTTTTTTTTTTTTTTTTTTTTGGGATGTTCAACATTAAAAAAACACGAATTTCTTAACAGATGTCGTTTTCCTTATGGTGGTGTCGAAACTTGTGAATAGAGATGCGGGTATTCATTGTATGATGGTATACAAGTTTTCATGGTATATATTTTTAATATACTATTTTAAACAATACCAAGTGCATCACCTTGAAAATATTTAATGACGACATCAGTATAAAAATATTTTGAGAATGGGATATCTTCTGACTTATGATAAAGTTCTTAAAAAACGTCTCAATTCAATTTTGGGTTATACCTTGTATCCTAATCGCCTTTATTTTTATATTTTTTCATGATAGTCCTCGTAAATAATAGCTTATTTTTTTAATGATCGAAATATCAGGTCACAAGGGTCTAAAAATGTTTCTCTTAGTCAATAAATATCATTGGCTATCTTTGAAATATATTTTGAGAAAAATATTTACAGGTAGCTCGCTGCTCCTAAAGTTTTCTAATTTTACACTTTTTTTATTGAAAAAAATGTGTTATTCTTTTGTACACATTACAGCTTTTTGTACAGAAGCACAAATTTAAATAAACAAAATTACTAAAAACAATATTTTATAAACTTTTGTCAGAATTCCTTATCTACATTTACAAAAGAAAGATAACTGTAGTTACATGAATTGTAGCTTTCTACCCATCTGTCTGTTCTTTAGTGTATCACAGCCAAACAATTTAACTGATACATAACAAAATTTGCAGGCAGGCACATTGTTTACTTAGGATAAACAAAAAGTGCAAATTTGGATGACCTTTATTTATGGAAAAATACCTATATAACTAAATTTTATATAGCATAATTAAAATTTAGACAGAAAACGTTTCCTAGAATCAGATTACAAACGTCAATGATCTTCAACTACTTGGAGGAATAATTGCAGCTCTGATTCATAAACCACTATATTCTTTCATTAGACCCACTCTACGCTCCAATATATTATTAACAACTTTGAGTTGTTCAAAAGTATCTTGAGCCTATTTATAGTCATTTTTGCCACTCCATATTGTTGGATCGGGCAAAAAAAAAATGTCTCAAACATTTTAACCTCAAGAGAAAATATTGATGGCAAATAGGATTGAAAAACTCAGCCAATTATAAGTTCTATAATGTGGTGTCTATAGGGGATGTGCAGGGTCTTTTTTCCAATTTTTCTACAGGAATAGAGGCTCCTGCGTTCCTACATTTATTTCAATTTGATTTATCGTAGCACATGATTTTAATAAAATCACCTATTCCCCAGTCTTAAATGGTTTCGTATTCAAAATAAGCTTGAGTCTCACATATACCGGATGAAAGCTTTGCAACATTAAGTAATTTAGAAATTATTTTCTGTGAAACTGAAATGTGCAGTCGATCAACCTTCTTTTTCTCTATATGACTAGGAATCATTTTATTCTCGCATTGAATTACAAGACCAACGTTACTTTTGAAATTTGTCTTTATTTAAATAGCTTTTACTTGTCGAAACTATGTTCGTTTTCGGTCAATTATGTGTCTATGATGAGAAAATTGATCTATGTTATGTACGAAGTATATAAAGTAACCAGAACTTTATTCTTGAACTTGTAAAAAAAGATCACATTTTTTAATTTAATTTTTGTATTGGTAAATGTATGCTTGAAATTCACTTTTAAGCTATGATTTCATTAAAAGTTTAAAGTCAGTTATAGAAAATTTATTAAATATGTATAGCTAGTGTGTAATATTTTTTTATATGCTATTTTTTCAGCATCGGAATGCAAGTTGAAGCAGAACACGTTCTAAGTCGCCTCTGGATACGTGAAGCAAGTCTTTCAGATTCTGGAAATTATTCCTGTATTATACAACGAAAAGAAAATATACAATTCCCTAGAGCAAAGGTTAATGTACATGTTGTTGAAGGTAAATTTATATTATTATTATTCATTTTAAGTGTGCGAAAGCTGAGGGTAGACATAGACAAAAATTTACCCTGAAAACGAACGTAACCCTATAAATAATAGCCAAAATTTATGTAAATTCGTCTGTTTTTTTCTGACCTTTTCACCCACTTGTGCAAATTTGGTTATTTTTTTCTTCTTGGGTCCTTATTTTCTCTTATTTACGCATTGATAAACAAAACAAAAAATAAAGGAACTATTATAAAAATAAACAGGACTAAAAGTTATAATATTCTAGTCTATATAGTATATATCCTTGCATTGTAGAGGGGATATTTCTCATTTTTTGTAAATTCGTAAAAAAAGATACAGACTTTATCTGAGAAACTCCTAACAACCTTAAAATTAAGCAATTCATAATTTGTATCATGACATGTATTCGTTTTTTTCTTTCTATGTAATACTTATGATAAATTTTGAATAATAAATTTATCCCATGTCCCGTTGCAGATCACATAGGAAAATTTCTCTCACACATCCTTTGCATCCTCCTAAATTTTTGCTTTAAAAAAATCTATTAACAAAACCAAATTTTTAATATTTATATAAAGGAGTATATCGTGAACCTGGAGCAAAAGTGTTACAAGTGACATTTTGTCATTTTATTGTTTTGATATATATGAAAGAGTGTTTTTATTATCATATTTTAGATATATTCTAAAATATATTGGTTTTGAAAATTGAACTGTTGGAAAGATGATAGTTGTTAAATGTTAGAAGTATGTCAAATATGATAAATAAAAATATTTTTTCATATATTAAAAAAAAAGAATTATAAAATGTCACATGTAAGACTTTTGGTTTAGGCCCACGATATTTAGTGTACATATTGTAATTCCGTACAATTTGTAACTTGCACAAAAAAGTTATACAAGTTGCAATTTATCTGTACTATAGTAGGTAAAGTCATATCTAATTATAGCTTAATCAATTTTAATTAACAGCCATACATTTATGCCATCATTTTATTTCATTGATTAAAATTACTTATTTTTTATGTTTTTACGGGTAATATATAATTGTGCTTTTGAAAATTTATAACAGGCCATGAAATAGAACACTAATCAATTATTAATATTCCTCATCATTATTTATTATGAATAAGTTATAAGGGTCTAAAGAAGAGTATCGTTTTTTATACAGAATCAATAAAAAACACTTTTTTATCATTAGAAACACTTTTACATAAGTTTTATTTATCCTACTTTTAATTTTGGATATTTTTTTAGGGTAAAAAGTGACTCTGAACGATAATAGTCCCGAATTAATATAATCTCAGTTATTTATGAAATTCAAATGACTAAGAGAAAAACTGAGATCAGTTTGATTATTTTCTTCGATACATTTGTACAAAATTTCCCATAACCAATTATTCCCTTGTGTGATTCAAAAAACAATAAATATTATAACTTTACAAACCTATTCAATTGGAGAATAATAATCATCTTAGATTATGTGTATTGCTGAATACTAGCACATTTAAAAACATACTTAGTATTATTATTTATTTATTTTACTAGATTATTTTAGATTAGATATATTTATTCAATATGGAACTATAGGAAACTAAATAAATATTCACTTTTAATTTTATTGAAGTTTTTTAATTTTATGGGATAAATCTTTTTTTAAAGCTCTTTTGTTTTCTTTGACAACTGTACTTACTGTTAATTTACGACGTATAATTTTAGGCGAACAAATTAAACATTTTTTACTATATTTTATCCGAGAAGTTGCTGAAATAGTGACTGTTTTCACATTTAGATTTCATTCTCCTTGTTTTTTGATAGTTTTATCCATTGTAGTAGAAAACACTAGTCTCGTGGGCAATGTAACCAAATACTTTTTCCATGATTACTCTTGAATGGAAATATTACACAATATTTTATAATTATGCATTTTAAACATATATAAAATTTTGGATGGTTTATAAAAAGTGCCTACAACTTAGAAAATAACTTCATTTCGTATCTGAATGAATGATTTTGATAATAATTTGAAATTTTGAATAACAAGAACCCTTAGGGCAATGATTTCGAAAAGATTCTGGCATAGATATCTTGTGCTGACAGAACGTTTTCTTCCATAAAAATTGAATACTCCAGAGTTTCTTGTCTTTGATACTTAAACTGCAATCTTTTGTGCCAATTGATGCCTGTGTTGATCTTGGAGGTGGTGATGAGAGGTAGCTCGTCAGATTCGGGTATTTTATGGGATGACATCATCTTTCAAACGCATGTGGATTTATATAATTTATAAGTAACATTGATTACTAAAATTAAAATGGAAGTAATTGCAATACTAAAGTGAATAATTTTGAAGGGGATGCATCTGAATTATGCTATAATTTCGTTATCTAGGCAATGGTTCCGAAAGTATATTAAAAAAAATGAAAAAAAGAGCTGTCTAAGAGATTTACAAACAATATTTATAGTATTGGGGAGCATTTTAGCATTCCTTGACTATACCTATGCTCTGTTTCCAAAAGGACAGGAATATAACTAGAAATGCAAAATATTAAAACTTTTTGCTGTTTTTACCTTAATCAAAGAGAATGCTCCCTTCCTGAATATATGTTTTTATTATCAAATCTGTCATCCGTATTCTTATAATCTTTTTTATTCTCACTACATAATCACAAAGCCAATGGAGCCCCAAAGTAAAGTAATGTCCTCAAAAGTTAGGGAAGAACTTGAGGACGAGACTACAAGTAGATATAGAGATTATTTATTTTCTTATGTAAACTTGTACTCGGAACCACAAAACCTGGTGAATGAGGACTCGGACTTGACCTGAAAATTGAAAAAGGGGACTCAAATACAGCTCTGAATATTGGTTCTAATGGATATTTACTCTTTTCTTTTATTATATTTAGTATTTACTATTTACAATGAGTAATTATTTATGGATAAAAAAGAAAGATAAGCAATATTGGAATTGTAGGTACAATTAGTCTTAGAACAAATACACTTAAAAAAATTAAACAAGCATTATATTTTATACAAAAGGAAATAAATTTTTGTTTCATTTTACGGTAATAGATTACAAACATAAAATTAATTAAGTTTTTATTTTTAAATTAGACATCATTCTTATTTAATTTTTAATAAAACTTCGGTAATATCTATCACAATTATACGTTTAAACAATTTGAATTGTCTTTTTGTTTGAGTTTTGATAATGATGATGGAATTGTTCTTTGACGTCCTGCATAATATTGAATTCGATTCTTGGCAGCAAAAATATTATAATAAGAATTCGATTATAAAAATAGATTCGCTACAAATAAAAAGTATCTAGGCTTGTTGTTCATGAAAATGTTTACCATCCATAAGAAATAATAAGAAAGGAAGTTGTGGATCAATACAATCAATTGGAATCTAACCAAAGGCTCAAGAGTTTTGTCCAGTAATATGGTAAAAAAAAATTACTATCTGAGGGATGTAAAAATGAAATTAATAGATTGTTTTAAGGCATCTCTCGTTCATTTTAAACATTATTACACATTTTTTCCATCTCTGAATATAACTTGATATTTGATCAAAAAGAACAAATTATGAAATAGCCATGATTTATCAAATGAGACGAGGGAATTGACAGCGAACTACATAATAGGTAGTGTATTTTTGTGTTAGTGAGATAACACTATGTACTTCAACTCTTTTTTATTCTATTAGTTACTCCTTCGTCACAGAAAAGAGGGTGAGTGACATCATGAAGGAAAGGTTTTTTATAAAAATAAGGGAGCTGAGGTCAAAATATGTCTTTGAGAAGTTCGCACAGAGTAGAGCAAAAAGGAAGAGGAACTGAAGTCCCGAGGTGGGTTTATGTCTACACATTGTGTTGAATGATCCCTCCTTTATTATCTTGTTTGATAAAACTAATTAATTTATTCACAGGTAAAAAAATATAATAGTAAAATATATTCAATCTGTTCACGTAAGATTATAATATCATATGTAACATCTATTAAGGCTAAAGTAACAGAGGATTAATTATGGTTAAGTTGCTCTGCCTAAGGAATAATTTAAAATGTATAATATATATACTTGAATTTATCGTTTATTATTTTGCTTTGATCAATTTGCTGTACAAATCTAGAGACATCTACCCCCGGTCAATATAATTTTCTGCTAGCTTGGGAAAAGTTTGGACTTGTTATTTGGTCTGAATTAATTAAAAGATTGGCTTAGTTATGTCTAAAAGATTGGCTTGGAAATGTCTAAAAGATCTCTTGGATTTATTTTTTTAAGATCAAGATAGATCCTTCCCTTTTAAGTCTAAGCAAAACGTTCAAACAATTATCTTCTAAATATCGGTATCGAATTGTTCGTGGGTAACATATGAATTGACAATTGTCCTCTCTGATTCCATATCTACAGTTGAAATTAGGACTAAAATTAAATTTAGTATTAATTCTTTCCTAGTATAATGCATAGGGATATAATATTGTGCGTGTATGTGTGTAAAAAACAAGCATGAGATAATGCCATAAAAATATGATAACTTTAAGAAACGACATATCTGCTGACAGAAAGTGATTACAATTACTATTAACCAAAATTAATTTAAATTGTCCAAAGTTAAACTTTTACAAAATGAGGCAGTAGCAATATGGAGGACAAAAATTATGATACGATAAAAAAATCTTATAAAATTATTGCGTTAATTTTAAGATATGTTTTCATTAGATTGAAGTTCAAAATGTTGCACAAAAATATTGCTGCCAGTCTTTTACATAACTTTTCTTCATATCAAATGAGTATTAATCATTGTGAATGAATTTGAGATAATCAGATTATAAATTCAAATATACGATGCCTCTTTGAGCAAAAAAAAAAAATCGATTTACGGATCTTTTTCCATATATATAAATAAAAATCGTGTTGGTTGGTTAAAGCTACTATAAATTTTTTGTAATATATCTGAGGAAATAATGAAACAATAAATATATTTCGCCCAAAAATGTATGTTATCAGGCAATATAAATTATATTTAGATGATCTTTTACTTTTAAATTTATAGCAATAGTTCTATTTTTTTAGATAAAAAATAAAAATCATCGTAAGTGGACTTATAACCGATTTTTTTTTGCCGTATGGACATTTCACCATCGGACAATTTGTGAATACAAATTTGTCGAACGGATGTTTCGTCGAAAAACCATTTGGCCAAAAAATTATATCACAGTAAGCAATATAATTGTGAGTAATTTCGTTGCAATTTATATTATATTCGGATAATAAAATTATTGAATAATGAAGAAACTTGCCATGAAATATTCCTTTTAATATCCCCCAGCCCATAGGTTGTACAGGTGAAGCGCTGGGCCCAAAGCAGTTTAAACTCCACCACCGCCGTGTTCATAAGCATTTGTGACCCTATTATAATATGCTATAACACCCCCAGAACTAGAGGTTGTGCAGGTGAACAGATGGCCCCCAAGGTAGGTCAAATTCCATCGTCACGGAAACTCGCAGTTAAATTTGGCAGTATCTGGTCGATTTTTTTTCACTTAGTGGCTAAATTTGTTAAGAATACCATGTGAATGGTGATCAATGCTGCTAAAATGTTTGAAAAGAGTCCATTCTTGACACAAGAGTATCAACTATTCCATATGGAGCGTTTGTAGGAGTCTTCCTTATGATCTCTAACATAATGATAACCTGGTGATTTTCTTCCCGATGAAGAATTGACTAAATGTATAGTTACTTAACGCATTAATATTCTATATGGCAATTTGTTGCACAAAAAATTAATATATATTGGTCGTTTTTGATTGCTTACTCTAAAATGGTCCCAATATTGGGAACCACTGGTCCACACTATGGAAATAAGATTGTATTTTAGATACAATGTAATGTAATTATATATTTTTAATACATAGTAGGGTCTAATATTTAATAGAACTAGTTATTAAATGAATAGATTAGTAGGATAGACAGCAAAGTTTAAGTCATTTTATTCGTTGATCCCATTTTGATATATAAATACACAGCAATGGTTCATTATTTTTCTTAATATTAATAAAAATATTATTTTAATTCTTGTAAAACTTGACTGTATTGGCTTCCAAAATGGGCGTCATCAACAAAACTGACGTCACATAAAAATACACTGTTGTAAAATAAAACATCTATTGAATTTTTTATTTTATTTAATCAATTTCAGTCCATGTTTTATATAATGAACTACTGCAGAATTTATATATACTGTTATATATAACTATTTATTGAGCATCCTCTTGTTATTGAAGAATATCGAAAGTCATTATAGTTTAAAGTTTTTCTCCGCAAATACTTTTTATATGGTGTAGTTGTTTGTGATTTTGTAATACTTTTTCCTTCAAAGAAACCTTAAAATTCAGTTTTTACTGCACAGTTTTTTTATTCAAAGTTTTACTTATATATAGAGTTAAGCAAAAAGACGGGGAAAAATATTACATCTTCAATAATAATAATATGAAAGCAAATATATATATAAAAACGGTTTTTTTTGAATGAAAAGTTTGATTTTGCATTTTTTTATTTAATTGGAAAAACCATTTTAGAATGGTTTTATTAGAAATATTGTATAAAAAAAATTTATTTTAAGGATAAGTCTTTATGAATATTTAATAAAATTAGCTCTGATTAATTTTTTTAAAGAAAATACACAAAAGTGGCTGCATTACTTGTTTTTTAAAAGAAAATAATTAATTAAAACAATAATTAATTCTTGATGCAAAAATAAGAAAGAAACAAAATGTTGATGATTAATTGTTGCGTTTTGCAAATGAAAATAATATTTTTTTTAATTACTAATATATTTTTTTAAAGAAAAAAACAGGAGATAATCAATAATATGCCTTTATGGAAGAAATAAAAATAATACTTTTGTTACTTAATTATAAATTCAGTTTTATAAATCGCTAGATCAATCAATGTCTCCTTTTTTCAACGTCAATTTAGAACATTAAAGACTGACTAAGAGGTAGTATACATTGTAAATTCAAATAAAATTATTTTTCTTTTAAAATATCTCATTTCTAAGCATGTCAGATATCAATCACATCTTAAGATGAGTTACCACTTGTAATTTAAATTGTTAGGTGGCCTGTTTTTTTGGTTTTTTTTAAATTGGTAATCTGAAGAATTAGATACATAAATTCTATAAAAAGACCCAAAAGTGGCCTTGTTGTACTTTTTTATAATCTTGGTGATCTATGGGACCACATTTTCCTACAACACCATCAAGTAGTCGGCTGCAGGTAGGTAACTGGTATCCAACAGAAAACCAAATTGGAGGCATTTTTTCTCCTGTTGATACCACAACTCCCAATATCATCACAGAGGCTGGATGTTTGGTCTTGGTGACTGTCTTTATGTCAGCCTTACCAAAGCATACCACCCGATCATTTTGGTTGTTGTAGAAAGGGTCAACAGTAAATATATTTTCATCAGGGGAGAAAATTACCCGGTTGCTGTTTTGTTTCTGATAATTCAAGAGTTGTTGAAATCGCTGAAGACGGAGTTTTTTTGACGTTGCGACAGGAATGGCCTCTCAATTCTTCTAAGCGATCTTTCCCATGCCTTTCGAATGGCCTTATCCATAGTAGACCGATCCACCTTCATCTTCTTGGCGACATCTTCATCGTTGAAATGCCTATGATGTCTTCAGGCTTGCCTATGGTGTTGTCCTTATTGTACCCATCAGCCAATCGATTTATGACCTGACCAGCTGTCGCCTTGATGACATTCAAGGCCTTCATGATGTCCAAAGTGGTCCTCCCGGCGTGGATTAAATTTCCTATGATGACCCTTTTTGCCTCCATCGCAACATATCCATAATTTTTGATTACAACATGTACATCAATCAAAGGCTTAGAATCTAAGATATTCAAAATAAACGGGCTTTAAGATTTAATCAACACCACCTATTCAAAACTGTATTTTTGGAAGGTGTCATTACTTTTTTTACACCTGGTACAAAAATAAAAGCTATGGAGTTTGCCTTATTAAGCTGTAAAGGTATGATTTCAGAGAAGTTGACGGCAGTGGTACATATCAGTAGGTATGTTACAAGATACCGATTTACGGTGCGAAAATAATTAGCAGGAGGAGTCTGTAGAAGTCTATAAACGCTTTTGGAATCCATATAGAAATGTTTGATTGTCATTACTTAAATGGGGAAAATCAGTTTGACGTCATTTATATTTAGTGTAGATAAATTCTTAATCTTTCACTAGTTTAAATTTTTTTCTATACGTTGCTTCGTTTAATTGCACCATTGGCTGTAAAAAAAAGGTCACTTCAAGATAGCCTTTAAATCACGGATGGAATAGAATGGATTATAAAAAGGTATAATGGACATTAAAATATTTTTTTATCTAGTATGTTCTAAATTATCCAAAAATCTTTCGATGCGAAGCAAATAAATTTACCTCCAACATTAGTACCTTCAATATTTATTACTCTAGAATATGAAAGTATTTTTGTATTTAGGTATTTAAAAGTAACAACTTTTGCATAATTCTGTACTTTGTAATTGCTGAAAATTTTATTCAATTATCTTGATATGTAAAAAGGTTGTGTTATTTAATTGAAAGATCATATTTGATCACAAATTTTGGTGTAAGTAATAACATTAACAGTAGGAAAAAAAGGGAAAAAGGGTCATAACTTCCTTAATATTAAAGTTAAAGACATGATTTTGTTATTAAAATGTTTGTCTTATTATTATCTATTAGACAAACTAGGTTTAAAAGAAAAAAACTTAATTTTTTTGAAACATACTTACTGTCAGAGTTGAAGAAATCAGAGCTATTTTCACCGTAGTGGCAGCCCGATATTCTGATTTCTCCTTTAAGATCCAAAGGGGATATCAGTCTTTTTTGAAACAATCATACAATACTCATTGTCAGATAAAAACATAAAATTCTTGCACTTTTTAATACACAATTATAAGAATTTTAAAAGCTATTCCGGATCTACAGAATTAACTCAGTATAAAATCATTGAGCTTCTTACGTTATTTTAGTAGTATCCTCTGTTTTCTAAATATATATATTCTCCTTGCACCTTGGTAAGACTTCTTGAGATATTTAAAATTTGATTTTTTTTTAATATTTGCATTGACAATATTGGTTTTTATATTAATTAAAGCTTCTCTGCACTAATTTTCGACGAGGAAATTAATCTCGTCCTGGACATTGACATCGCTATCATTGAGATCATTCAGGACCTCTAGTCTATCCTGGGCTTTATTTCTCTCAGCTACCGCCTCGCAACCTCTCTTAATCAATAGTGAGCGGCATCTGGCCTCTATTTCTTCAAGAACATTAAAAGCTGAATAACATGTCTCCTCCTTATGGCTAACACATTCTATAATGATTCTTGCTAATTCTGTGTATGACTTGTTGCCCTTCAAAAGGGAGATATTCTCTTTAAAACAGCTTTCGGACTCTAGTAGGGGTACAGAGCGTTGCTGTTGAGGGGGGTATCTGAATGGTATGAAAGATATACTATTAGTTTTTTAAGGACTGCTGCTATCCTGGGAGAGGCGAGTATGTAATCCAGGCGGCGACTCACTCTTGTTACTTAGCTCTTTTTTATTCCAGAAAAAGTCAATCTTGGTGGGACTGATATCCTACCTAGCCCAGGTCTACGTAGTTGTACTCCTGAATAATCCTTTCTAAGTTTCAAGTATCTTTCTTATTTCTTGATCCCTCGAAGCCTTTAGCATCTTTCTTTACAGATCTCGTAACGTTGATGTCGTGCCAAACAGAATGATATATCTCTCCTTTTTGCGTGTTGTTGTTGTTTTTTTCAACAGCAAGGTCTTTATTGATAATTATTAGAAGTACAATAATAAATATAAACACATAAAAGGAAATTTGTGTCTGCATAAAACATCATTTAACATTATGGTTAAAAAATAAATTTCCTTTTAAAGACCTAAAAAACAATCGAACTAATAAAAACAAAGCTTCACATATTCACACATACCATTTCTCAATCATACCACAGTCTCTTTTCCCGCCAGCCGAACCTACGCCACTTTTAATATAAGTACATTCAATCTTTTCATCTGAAGTAGAAATTTGAACTTTATTATTTTCGTCTACTTTCAGACACAGGGTCTGAAAGTCAAATTCTCCAAAAAATTTATTTACTCTCCCTCCATTTCGTCATTACTTTCATTCACAGCATGCACCGTACCCTCAGAGATATTTCCATACTGTTTCTCACCCTCAGGAGGCCTCCACGACCCGAACGGCACGTTAAAGAATCATTACCATTCTTTGACGTCTTATTTCACCTCAATTTGTCTGCAATGACCATACATCTATCACTTTTGTTCCTTTCCTGGAGAAGAGCTTTCTCATTTACCTCATCCTTTTCCTCCTCCAAAAAGTTTGACGAGAATAAGCGACCACTACTGTACAAAACTAGCCACCTCTCTTTGCTAATCTTACCTAAGACTTAAATTTTTCATGATATTCTTGAAAATAAATTCTCGGGAGACACTTTCTTTCTTTTCATAGAGTCACTTAATTTTTGTGCAACTTCTGTACAATAATATAGGAAATAATAGGAAAAACTGCGGTATAACCATAGTTTTTTTTACTTTTACCACCATATTCATAGACCTGACAGGATTCGTAAATATTTTTTGGTCAATACCCCATCATATTCTTCTGGCTTCGGAGCTTGATAAAAAGTTTGAGCATCCCTACGTAGAAAACCAATCACCGATTTTACTTCGTCAGGGTTTGCTATTTTTGCAACATTAAGAATGACAAAGGTCTTCTTTTTTAGACCTATTGCTACTTTAATTAGCTTGTAAGTTTTAATTTTGACTTTGGATTGTTATTTTTATCCAGTGCATTTTTTTTATCGTTAAGATATATTATATCACAAAATTATTCAAACAAGGTTTCATAGGTAAAAATTAATTTTGAGATGTTCTACTTTTCTAAAAATCAAATTTTTTGCTTAATATATATTGTACAATGTATTTAAAAAATGTAATTTCATATAATATAAAGCAACAAAGCCAAAAGATCTATATTTAATATGAGTTTTATGATAAATCGATGGTAATATTTTAATTGTTATGCTTCAAAATCATATTATTAAGGATAATTTCTATATTAAAGCTGATTATTTCAATTGCTTATGAAACTATGCTAATATTACTATAGGATTGAAACTTTGCACAGCATGTTTTAATACCTAGAAACAAACATACGAGAAGTATTATCCGTACACAAATTTAAAATAAAATATATTTTATAACCACTCTACTGTATAACAATTATTAATTAATTAGTCTTTATTCAATCTTAACGAATATATTCCATATGTATTTCAACATATTATGGATCAAACTAGAATTGTACTGATGCATCATAATCTGCAAGTCTGCATAATCTTTATCAATTTATTTTTTCCATATAAAATAAAAATCGTTAAATAGATAAAATATAGGAAAATTATGTTTAAAAAAAACATAAATAAACATTTGAGTTATAAATAAGTTTTCCTTTTTATGATCTCTTTATCCAAGCATAAAATATAAACTAATAAAATAATAAATTTGTGTACTTACAACTATAATATTTTTGAAACCTATTGTATTTAAAATAAACAGGAAAAAACACACACACAAAAACAAACAAAAAAAGACAACTCAGTCCGTAGTTTCTTTCTTGTACTTCTTATATCGATGAATAATTAGCCTAAGAGTCCTTTCATACTGGAGTAAGATCAATGTAAAATATTTAATTAATTCGATGGTGTAATTTGAAGATGAGTTTTGTAATTGCTGGATCCGCCGGGTTAAATTGGTGTGTCCGATGGCAGCCAACATCAAGATAATCCTCATATTTCTTCTGTCAATCCCTTTTAGTTCTGTGAGCTGATGAGCAATTAACCCTTTACAAGTTGCTGATAGCTTCATAATTTGTTTTTCCATCGTCTGAACTATGATTCCTATTACTCCGAATATCGAATAGCACAAACGCTACCAAATATCTTGGCTAACAATTTACAATATGCCTGGAATTATTTAATGTAAAAGAATGTATAATTTTCAGAAATGGACAGTGTACAAAAGCGTGTTTTTTAACGTTGTATATTCGTCAACTGTCTTTGCAATATAGCGAAAAGCAAATCAAAGTTGTCTATATTTGAAACTGGTGGTTGAACTTTTGACCATCACTGATGCCATTCAAAGAACGCATAATCCTCGTATCCTATGTTGAAAGTAGATTTAAGTTCCTTATACATTCTATAGGGATAATATATGGTTCAGTAAATATCAAAACATCATAGTTAAATTTTAGATACCTAATTGTAAGAGGAAGATTTCGTCCATCTAATACTTTCCCACTTTTGTGAACAAAGCTCAAAATTAAAACATTTTTGTTATTTTTCCTTATTAAGACCTAAGACTCCGATTTTGATGTGTCGAAATTGAGAATAGACCAAAACCATAAACAAACAGTCTCAACACAAAGACCGGGCTCGAAAACCACTGCACTATTACATCATATGTAATTTTGTACAAATTTATCGGATCGCAATTTTTTTCTGTTGCAATATAGCGATATCAAGATGAGGACCGATTGCGATACTTCGATCAGCGATATAATATTGCCATATTGCAATTGATCGCCGATCAGAAAAAAACTCTGATCAACTAACCTAAAATTTATTCATAGAAATAATAAAATGGCTAATATATATATTATATAAACGACGAGGGATCAACAAGAGATTGATTGTATTACTGTCCTTTTGGAAACGATGCATAAGTATAGAAAAACTTCATACTTTGATTATTTATCAAAAAGAATAAATTATGAAATAGGCATCATGTATCAAGCAAGAGGAGGGAATCGACAGCTGAAATCAAAACACATAGGGTATTTTTGGGTTAGCGAGGTAATGCCGTGTTAAATGTTTTTTGTTGCACATATGCAACCACATCCAGGAATCACCCAAGGAATCCAGGATGACCGAGAGAAATGAGGAGAGGAAAGACGTACAGGAATAAAACTAAGGTTGTCTAATAGGAACAATTATATTCTTATTAACACAAAAACCTACTCTGATACATCCATAAAATACACGACTATTTATACTTAAAACGAGGTAAAAGACTGTGCTTTACACATATATATACATACAAGAAAATAAAAGAAGTAAGAGAACAAGGAGGAAGGAAACATGAATACAGAGTTTACTACTTCAGAAATCATTGATAAAATCCATGATATGGTGATGGATGACAGAAGAGTGAAGGTGCAGGAGATAGCTAGTGCTGCAGGCATCTCGAGTTGAAACCCTCTTTCCATTAATTTTGTGACCACATCTTCTAAGGTGTGAGCTGGTGCATTGTCGTGATGAAAATCACTTTTTTTGGGCCAATCGAGGGCGTTTTTCTTGTAGCTCGTTTTTCAAACGATCCAATAAAGATGAATAATATCTATCTGCAATACTGAAAAAAATTCCAATATAAAATTTTTTGGAAAAAATAATTGTAATATTAAATTTTTTAAAGAAAAATTGCAGAAATCTATAGCTATCCACAGAAATAAATAAAAAATCCAAAAAATTGGGAAACTTATAATTTTTAGAAAAAAATTCCAAAAAGAAATTTTCGGAAATTTTTTCAAATATTAAGTATTTTGGTCTGTTGCATAATTTGCACGTATGACCTTTTTTTAAGAAAATAAATCTTTCAAAAAAACAATTTTACCCCTATTTTTGCGTAATTTTTTTCTAAATTGGGGGTGGGGCTACAGCCCCTCCAGACCACCCCTTCAGATGTCTCTGCAGTCTAAGCTCACTTAAATGATCCATTTTTATTTAGCTAATTTGTTCTTTTAAGAAGATATATCGCGTCTGCTGCAAAGAATTAAAAAAATCGAAATATCTCTTGAAAAATGCGTCAAGTGGTTAATATATTTATTAATAGATGAAATATACCATCTATTTAAATATCTCAAGAATAATAATCTGACTACTGTAATAAAATTAGATACTCAATTATTTTAAATGCATTTTTATTGTCATTGGTTATTTAAATTTTTTAACACACATTACAAGTTTTGTTGCAAAGTCTTCTTATGGCTGAGGATCGACTGCACCACGTTCTATAGAATCGACAAAATCTAGATTGATCCCTGCAACTCGTTCCTAGAGAATAGTGATAATGATTATATGACATCTTGGATATGAAGATGATTTAAATACCTCCAATGCATTGATATGCCTTATTCAGTTTTTGAATATCCAATGCTGTCATTCCAACTCTATTTCCTAAAATACTTCCTCCAGCACGGGTGGCCGTCATTGTGGGTCTACCGTTTCTTGAGAAACTATAGTTTGGAGAGTAAATAAAGGAATTAACGTCATTATTTAATCAAATTAGAAATGCCCAGGGGCGTCTGCAATATTATATTTGAGGGGAGGGGGGATTGGCTTTTATAATCTTTTTGAAAATATAAATCAAAAATTAATATTTTTTGGAAAAAAAAATTTAAATAAAATTTTTCTAAAAAAATTGAAAAAGCTAATTGTTAGGAGAAATTTTATATATATTAATAGAAAAGTAAATTTTTTGAAAAAAAATTCAAAAAATTCAAAGTTGTTCACAGAAATCAAACTTTTGGAAAAAAAAATTCAAAAATTAATTTTTTAATTTTTCAGAAAAAAATTTCAAATGTCCACAGATATTCACAGAAAATTAAATTTTTGAAAAAATTATCAAAAATTAATTTTCAAATATTAGATTTTCTAGTAAAAAGAAAAAAAATCTTAATTTTTTTTTTTTTTTTGGGGGGTATCCTCCAGCCACTCACTGCGGACGCTCCTGATACCTTACCTTGTCCTTGAATATTGCATTATGGATCGGTAATCATAAGGAAGTCCTAAGGTTGTGGCTGTTATTCCATTATAGCAATTACTATAGGGCGTAAGACTTCTAAAGTTACAAAGTGCTATATTTTCTCCAGATGCTCGAGCTCGAGCAAATTGATAATATCGATTAATTGTTGGAATGATATTATTCCAGCTCACTAAAATAAATTGATCCCTATCTGGGCGATTTTGTTCATGGAGAAAACCAAGTGCATGAAGTAACTCATGAATAATTGTGGCTTGACTCTGAAATACAAAAATAATTAATTAACCTAAGCTGTGTTAATTTCGTCAGCTACATATATCTAGAGCAAAGACGGGCAACTCACGGCCGGGGGCGCAGTGAGGACCTCACCCTCACTCAGTATGGCCTGGAAATCGATCAAGAATAATTAAAAAAATAAAGCAAAAAAAACTTGAAATTATACGGTTAACCGATAGAGGGCGCCATACACAAACAATAGCTGGGCCCAGTCTACATTTTTGCATTTGAAAAGAAAAAAGTCAAGAGCCATACCCACTAGCAGCGACAAAAAGAGAAAACTTGAGCTAGAAAATTGCACTTTTCTGGTCAAACCTCTGGTACATTAGGTTCAATTAATGTAAAAATAATTCATATATAAAAATTTTTGAGAAAATTACAAATATTAAATTTTTGGGGCAAAAATTTCAAAAATCTATAGTTATTCACAGAAAATTAAATTTTAAATAAAAAAAAATCTATTAAAAAGGAAAAATTCCTTTATTTGGGTGGGGCTACAGCCCCTCCAACTCCTCAACCCCCTGCGGGTACCCATATTTTTTTCTCCGCGAAATATTAGACTATACTAAACGGGACAAAATGTAATAAAGAAATGAGACGAAACAAAACGAAATGCACACTATTTGTACACATTAACAAATGTTGAACTTACCATGCAGCCATTTCTATCTAAATTCACTACAAGTGTCGCTCTATTTAAATTAAATCCTAATGCAGACGCAAAACACCCTTCCTTATCATTTCTAAATTGAACAAAGTTTCTTTGACTGCTTCGAGGTACAAATGTTACACAAGACTGTGCTTGAATTGTATTCATCGCTCTTTGAATCAAGGATTTTTCGTTGGGTGTAAAACTTGGTCCAAAGGTATAAGGTACTTGTTTATTTGGCCAGAGATTGTTGTTACCAAAAATAAAATTTCTGGACATCATTTCAGCCTTATTATGCTTGTCAAGCATCATTTTGCAGCCATCTGTGAAAGTGAAAGAAAAAAAACAATATTAATTTGTATAGCCATTATCAAACCTTCCGAATTCAAACCTTCAGCCTGGTAAGGCGGAATGAGGATGGAAGCAACTGTCAGGAGTAAAAGATATGTAATCATCTTTCTTGTTCTATCTGAAATGAGAAATATCGGAGTATTTATACGATTATATCCTCTCCTAAAGGTAACAAGTGTATTTGACTCTTAAAATATAGGTATAAATTATCACAGACAAGCATTACATTAAATTCATACATCAAATTAGGGATTTATTTTAACAAATGAAAGAAAATTACTCATTTAAAATGAAGCAAAATGCAAATTTTAAAATTGATTTTTATAATTAGTAAATTACACAATGTATACATACCATTATGTGAGCAACAAAATGATGTGTCATGTCCTAAAATTTGTAAAAACAAATGAATCAATCAGGACTGTGGGAAGCTTTTTAATAGTGTTCAGCATTTCTTCGTTGAATGCCCTTTTGTGACAATACTTGAAGAGTTCTTGTCATGGAAGATGGATATGACAGAGCACAACATTTGGGAAATTACAGCCACAATTTTATTTGGAGTTTCAGGGCCGTCTAAAGGATTATATTTTTGGGGGCTTGGCTTTTGGAATTTTTTTGCAAGAAAATCCAAAGCTTTTCAATGAAAATTTAATTTTTTGGAATTTTTTTCTCAAAAATCTATAGCTATTTACAGAAAATAAAATTTTTTGTAAAAAGAAATTAAAAAAAAGTAATTTTTTGGAAAAAAAATTTGAAAATCCACAGCTATTTACAAAAAATAAAAAATTTATTCGATTCTTTCTTACATCAATTTCCAAAAAGCTTAACTCCAGGAAAAATTTCAAAAATTAGATTTCAAATATTAAATTTTTGGAAAAGGTCCTTTTTCTTTATATGTGTCGTGATAACATAAAAACAAACTGGGATTTTTTTTGATAAAACAGAAAAACGCATTATAAGTTTTTTACTTTTATGAAAAACCGAAGATGATTTTGAAAGAGTCAAATACAATATAAAACCACTGAAAAGCTGTCCAAATAGTTATTAATATGATTGATATTTGTTTCAATTTTTACATGAACATATTATATACAGGTTCAGTCAATTTGAGCGTCCGGTATTTGAACTTTAAATCGAATTTTGATATCATTAATACTATCATTTTTAGTTGGTGAGACTTTTTTCTTAACCAGTTAATCCCTTTCTTGTTTTCATTATTCCTGCAACGTGAATAATTATACACTCTTTGCAAATGTATAATCAATAGTTTGGGCATTGATGACGTCACTCAAGTTTATTTCATATTTTTTAAATCAGTTCGAATACTGACAGTCCGAAGTGTATACATACGTAGATGATATGAATTAGTCCTTATTAAGCTGCGAACTGTCTGGCCTTTTTTAAAAATTTATTTAAGAGGAGAAGTTGAGAGATACAAAAATTTAATGTTATTATAACAATAATTCTAATAATAACTACTAGTTAGGGTCAAATAGTAATAACATTGTAAGTATGTTACAAAAGAGGGAGTTGTCTAATCTTTATTCTCCCCCACGTACTGAGTTGCTCGAACAGCTGATCAAAAGAAGTTTCGTGACGCCTAAAACGTCATAACTATATACTTATTTTAAAATATATGTTTGAAGACTTTTTCTTAAAATATTAGAAAGAATGTACCCTAATAATGTTTTAGGGAGCTTAAACTATATTGGCATTACAAAAAAATCATGAAAAAGTCCCAATATACAGATTCATTTAATAGCTTAAAATGACCTCCGAATTGGCTTCGACTTTTTGGGCCAAAAGTGACCTTTTTAGTTAATAGATAATTTTTTTTTAACCAAAGCAAGCTTGAACTTTTTCTATTCATTAGTAAAAAAAATATATAAATTGATAGACAGAATCAGTTTTAAAGAGATGAAGCAATTTGTAGTCGCTAATAAATAGAGTATGTAATGAACTGCAGATTTGCATGGTATTTTGGGCCAAAAAATCACACCTTTCAGTTGACAAATAATTTTTTTTTAATGCTAAGGAAGCTTGAATATTTTTATATTCATTAATGGAAAAAATATAAAAGTTGATTCGCGGAATTAGTTTTATGAGATGAAGAAGTTTGTAGTGGCTAATAAATAATAAGACTATATTTTTATCTTCAAATCGGCTTCGACGTTTTTGGCCAAAAATGACCCTTCTAAATAATAGAGATTTATTTTACTCTAAGAAAGCTGGAACATTTTTCTATCCATTAATGAAAAAAAGTATATATAAAAATTGATAGAGAGATCCCAGGATCGAAATAATAAAGCGATCCATTCATTTTTAGAGTGGAGAATTTTAATATTTCAAAATGAGATCACTTAAAAAATAAAAATGGAACATAAATCCTTGGGGATGCATATTGTTTAAATCGATCTTTTTAAAATTATACATTGAATATTTTTTTATGATATTCCTCATCACTATGTATTATGAATAAGTTATAAGGGTCTTTTTCAGCCTAAAAATGGAAATATATCGAGATCAGAACAATATACAGAATCATTAAAAACATTTTTTAATCATAAAAAAACAAAAAAAAAACAGTTTTACATAATTTTTATTAATGCTTCTTTTAATTTGGGGATTGGTATAAGGGTAAAAAATGACTGAACGATAATAGTTCTGAATAACTAAAATCCCAGATATTTCAAAATTCAAAATAACTGAGAAAAACTAAGATCCGTTTTGGATTTTGCACTCATAGATAAATTCAATTATTGTCTTCAATTCATTTGAACAAATTCCCCCCACCCCAAATTATTCCCCTGTGTAACTGTTCCAGTCCACAGAACCCCTAGAATTTTGCTTACTATGTTAGGAATTCCCAATTTTTTAAACTACAAACATAAATTTAATTATATTCATGTATAAGATAATTTCACTTTATAATTTAAGCAAGATCTTTTAATCTTTCATAACTCGTATCTAGATAGGTCTTATTCATATTACACTCGTATTCTTGTAGATGAATCATCCCAAAAGATTCGTAGTTTCATGTTTCTTAATTATTAACAGATGTAACACTTTATATCAAATGTATATATGGATTTACCTACATCATTTAATCTAGGTATAATTGATATATACAGAATGTATTTATGTATAATTGAGATTGATTTGAAAAGGATAATTTAAGGTAAGATAAATCAGCATAATAACTCATGAGTCAATATTAAATAATGATAATGATTTACCACGCAATAAGATAAGAACAAACTAATAAAAGTTCAAAGCTGCAATATGACAAAGAGATCAATTATATTGTAAAAACCCTACTTAAATCCGATCACAATGATTCTGTTCAAGTGCACTTTCGTTCGCGACCAGCTTTTGTATGTGTTACCGGCAAAGTATGAAAATCCGGCATTATATATAATACCTGGGTAATGTATATAATGCCTGATGATCTCAGGCAAACTATATAATCAACGACATTTTATACATTACCTAAGTATTATATATAATGCCGGCCTCATATGTAAGCAAAGTATGAAATATATATAAGTTACATACTATAAATAAAAATACAATACAACAGTGCATAGGTACTTGTGCTTTGTGCGCGTTAACTTATTTCCTGTAATCAATAACATATTTCGGTTACATACTCATCGAGCTTGCATGAACTAAAGCATTTGAATTTGGACAAAGGGGGGAATTTCTTTAAAATATAACATTAATTGCCCCAAACCTAGGATTTCTTTTTCTAAAACTAGATACCAAATATTAATTATTGATGAAGTGAAAAAAGCGAAGGCAATCACTAGGAAGACAATGTGAGCACTGCCAGAAAAAAAGGTGCTAAAAGATTTGGCAAGGATTTACCAAATGTATATGCAATACAAAATGCCAAAATAATAGGTGCCTTTGCGTAAAAAAAAAGTTAATTGCAATTCAGAATATCATTCTAGTCTTTCCTGCTGCAATAAGTCATATGTATAAGTCTGTTTCTTCGAATGTAACAAGATTTTTTAATGGAAAGATGTATCTGTGTGTAACATCTGAGTGTCAGAATAGTTTTTTACAAATAATATAATAACTTGTGCCATTCCAGTTTTTCCATTTTCAGTCTCAGTTTTGCTATCATTTTTTTTTTTGAAAATAATATTTATTTTTAAGGTTTATTATTCCAAATGCCTAATTCATAATAAAGTTTTCTAATCCCATCTTGTCAACATTTAATACTTTGTCTAACCAGTTACTGTAATGTAATACATAAGGAAAAGGATAAAAAAAATCATTCATTAAATAGTTTGTCTGACACCATCAGGCATTATATACATTACCTAGGTATTCTATATAATGCCTAATTATACATATCGCCAGTAGCATATTCACTATCAACCTCGACTTTTTAAGGAAAAATTTGAGAAAAAAAAACATATGGTAGCCACCTCTTCTGTGCTTTTCTTGTTGACAACTGGTAATTATTATATACAGAATATTTATTCATTATTTGACATTGAATTGACAATCTTATCAAAAGAAGTATCAATGATAGATTATAAAATTACACAAATTATAAACGAAGGTTCTTGATTAATTCATGAATAAAATCCAAAATCTTTCTAATACCTTTTTTGAGTTCATAATACGTAGAGTTGGCTGCTTTGAATAATACAAGAGTCAACTTATGAAAATTAATGAAAACATATGAAATCGAAAAACAGTGTATCTTTGTACTGCTTTCAAAATATTCATTTTGAGTTACATCTAATGACCGACTTTAATTATTTGACGTATACAAATTTATCTTCCCTTGCAAAATTAACCTTCTGAATTGAATTAAAACTCTGAATTTATGGAAGTTGAGTAATTAGTACAATGCGAATATATATAAGGTGTGTCGATAAGAGATTTCTTTGTTTTTGTTTTGAATTGTACTGGCTATTTTGTTGACATCCCATTTTAGGAGGGAAATTCAAATTTATAAAACAAATTGTATTAATAAATCATATAGTATTTATTTTTGTTACTCTACAATACTATTAGTGTAAATTTTTATCTTCCAACGATTACGGTACTAAAATTATTTTTAAAAAATAAATAATTTAAATCTGTTTTTAATAAAAAAAAATTAGGTCAGAACATACATCTTCAAATAAATATAACCATCATTATAGCAAAGAAGTCATATTATTATATATATTAAGAATAAGTGTATATTATGCACTAAATATGAAATGCTTAGGTGAAAAACATAAACTAACAATAAGATGTTAATGTGTCATTTTTCTTAAAATAATAAATATAGAGTTCAATTTTGCTAATATAATCGAATATGATGCCTTGAATAAGCCTTGTGATTTTGACTATTCTCTCTAGAAAGAAATATATATTTTAGTAATTCTAGATAAATCTAGTTTTCTAAAGCATTCCCACTTTCATATGGCTTGGAATAGTTTGTAATATAGACCAATAATAGTTCTTTAACTAATAATAGAAAGGATTTTGAAGTTTCTACTCGCTTGACAAGAATCTTAATTACGAAATAGCATTTGCATATTCAAAATAAAACTGAATGAATCAATAAGATAAATAAAATAAAATAATGGAGAACTTATATATAGGAAATTTAAATTTTGAAGAATATTACTGATGTTCTAATTATTTTTATTTGCTCAATTAATTCTCAAACAATCGTATTATTATTTTGATACATTTTAAATATTGTCTTCAATCAAACAACTTATAATTAGCTCGTATGGCACACATTTAGTAATTTATTTATGTTGGTAAAGATCTTTGATCTTCGAGAGAGTAATATTCCAATATACTAACAAGCAATTTAGGTACTTAGAAGAGGATTCACGAGTCCATAAGTTTAGAAATTGATACGACATTTAAATATTCTAAATAAATCTACAGGACTTAAGAAGTCACTTATATTTTGTAACACATAATCCCTTAACAGTTCCCAATAACAATTTATACGCAATAGTAGAATAGAATATGGTTTGCAGACAAAACTATTGAGAAAAAAGAGGCATATTATCTTAAAGAGTCTAGAAACATCTTACACTTGTTTTCTAATCACAAAAGAGACACACAAGTAATAAATAAATCACTAATCAGGGGTGAGGCTTAAAGTGTCCAAGTTATATAATTATCCAAATAGACCATAGATCACAAACTATAGCTTATAAATTTAATTATTATAAATGTAATTTAGGTGAGTTATTTCTGCTTGATATACATTGACGATATTATGAAATAGTTTCCTATAGTTGCTTAAATTTATGTTCTAGTTACGCTTCTGACAATCTTGCTGAGGGGGAGCTTGAATTTTTCAAATTTTAATTTTGGGGAAAAAAATTGAAAAATTAATTGATTTATTCTGAATCATGTTAGACACATCCTTGCTTAGTGATCTGGTCCTCACACTTATTTTTCTTCTCTTGGCTAGCTTCCTGGTAACATTGCAAGTCTCCTTGCACAGTTTTCTTCTTCTTCTTTTTTTTTTTTTTTTTTTGCTCTCCAAATGGTTCTCCTGCTGACCTAGACTGACTTCGTCTATGACTTTTTGCATATTTTTTGCGTAATTATTCATTTTCGAATTGACAACCAATACCTTTAAAAAATAAATGTGAGACTAATTATTCTACAAATAAATCATTAATATGAATGAGATATACTCCTATAACAATGAAAATTGTTTTCGTATTACAGATGTCAGGAATATTTATATTTTTCATTCATAAAAGTGTAAATATGTATGCAGCAGTGACGAATAATTATAAGTGATAAAATTCAAAGGCGTCCGCAGGAATATATTTTGGGGAGGGCTTGGTTTTTCGAATTTTTGGAAAAAATTTGAAAAAAACTGCAAATATAAATTTTTTGGAAAAAAAATGCAAATATTTAATTTTCTAGTAAAAAGCAAAAATTCCTTAATTTTTCTTTTTTTGGGGGCCCCCCTGCGGACATCCCTGAAATAATGTGTATTTTGGGCATTTAAAAAAAGAAAACTAAAATCGACATGGTAACCATAACAATTTGAATATTTTTTTGGAGGAGAGCTGCTTACTGTCATGACGATTCATTAGATCATCTACAATAATTGAATCGGTTCCTTAGGTATTTTTTTATACGATGAAGGACTGAGAATGATCGTTCTGCTGAACACAGGAAGTTTCTCTGTATAGAGGCAAGAATATTTGCTGCTGGGGATGTTACGTGAGGTCTCTTCTGATGGGTCTATGGCTACAATCATCTATAACAAGGGAGAAGGGAGAGAAAAAAATAAACAATGTTATTGGCAAGAAATACTTCGATGTCGATCTTCAATTCACTCTGAGTCCAACAAGGACTTGCATTCATAACTCCGCAAAAAATCATCAGGGTTACTCTCCCCATCGTTTATGAGCACACATTAATGTTCAATCAGGTTTTGAATATTGTTGAATGTAATAGGAAAGGAAGATGACTACTTAGTCTGAGTTAAATAATAATAATAGCTCACAGAAAGAAAATTCATTCTCCAGTTACCAATTCTAAAAAAAAAATGGAAAGCTATAAAATACATTGAATTTTCTTCACTACTAATAGTAATAAGGAGGATTTGTGAGCGATCGCTCAATCACAAAAAAAAAAAGAAGCTGTTTCATCCGAGCCGACTAACAATGTGAATCTTAATATTAATAATTAGAGAGAGGAGAAAAAAATTTTATCACAATTTTCAATAATCCTATATAAAATATTATTTTTTGACTTACAAATTTGTTAGCGTGAAAAAGTGTTTAGTAGTGTAAGTCGTCTGTAGAGGATAGGCTAGAGGGACTGCAATACCCCTAAATCGATTAATTTTGGTCATCCATACATCGTTATTAAGTTTTTAACGTGCCTCAAATATTGTTCATTTTAGAATGTGATCAATTATGTTACACACGATCAAGAGTTTAAAGCTGATAGTGTTTTACGTTTTGCAAATGTTGATGGACCTAGGAAATCCTTAATTTTTTGTTAATTTTTTTCTCCCTCTAAAAGAAGAATTATCGCATCTTTGGTGTAAACTGATTTAAAAACGCATAATAAAATTAATATACTTGTGTACTAATGCTATTTTAAATGTAGAAGTTTCTCCTCTTTACACCACTAAATTCATTTTCTCCCTCCAAAATCATTAAAGAGGCACCTGATATTAACAAGGGTCTTAATTTGCTTCGTCTAAAAAAATATATATTAAATGTAAAAAATTTCAAAAAAAGTTATTTGCTCAAATTTAGTGTCTCCCAAATAAATTTAACTCTAAAGTTAAAAAAAAAAGTTTTTCAATTCTTTCCCTTTCCCCCTAAACCAAAAATCTTACGGAAACACCTGCACTTTCAAGAAAATAAGTTTAAGTCAAATTTTTTTTCTTAACAAATCCTCACAGATTTTCTAATATTTTTAAGGGATATATAATTTTTCCTTGGAGCAACCTCAATTCTTTCTCTACAACCATGAAAAATTATAAATTAAGGAGCATTAAAAAAATTAAACGTTTTTAGCTATGAACAATTAAAATATTTAGCCGATTTTAGAAGTATATATGTCTAATTTTTCTTCAACCCACCTGCCAACACTAGATATAAAATATGATACCCACGTCTGTTTTGGTAGTGTTCACTATATCAACGAATCGATTACTCATTGTAATTTAAAAAAATAAAGAACACGTTTTTCAGTCTATAGTAGGGTGACAGTTATTTAACTATTTATGCAAAAATAAACTGTTGATTCCAATTGAATTCAACTAAATTTGATATTATATCCAAAACAGCTGTAATGTGTGCTGTGTGTCATATTTGTAGAGGATATTTAAATAAAACAACATTTCTTTCAAAAAAAAAACAATTGGTACAAAATTTCAAAAATTTCAAAAATTATTTCAATTTTGTCAATCGTATTTTTTATCAAAAGAAATGTTTTTTAACTCTAAGACCTTTACTTTGGAATAAAAGACACCCTAATGCACAGCTTTATGAAGAAAGGTTTAAAGCATGACACGTGCAATATGGTGGTTCTGTTGGCTGATTATACTAAGCAACAATATTTGAACTTTCTTAGTGGTCGGGGTTTCATGATTATTTTTATTTGCTTTTATGTCAACCCACCTGGCAACACTAGATATCAAATATGATACCCACGTCTGTTTTGGTAGTGTTCACTATATCAACGAATCGATTACTCATTGTAATTTTAGATATTGTTTTTTCTGGTTATTAAAATGAATTAAATAAACTAATGAACTTATAAACAAATGCAATCAAGAAGTTTCTCACAATATTTTGATGAATTCCAAATTGATATAAAAAATGAGAACCTCTTCGTTGTATTTCTAACTTAATTCACGAAATGTAGTTCGAGTTTATCGATGACACTTTCATGTTTAATCAAAAATTTAAAAATGACCATACTTTAATAGAAGTTTTGCGAATCAGATGCATCTTAGATACTTTGTAGTTGACACGTATATCGATCAAAGTATCATATGTTATTCAAAATTTCGTCAGATAAAATTTTTTATGATACGATTTTATATATTTAATCGTGAAAAAAAGTGGTTTTGTAACGTTTTAAAAAATTACATTTAACTATATTTTGCTTGCACGACAGTCACTAATGTGCTCAAATTGAAAAAAAAAAATCTTCTTCTAATTGGTCAAATGGTGTTGCATTGATTAAGTATAATATATATTATAGTATTAAAATTACTCTATTTGACCTATGAATCGTCGTCCCCTTCTCTGGGAGTGAGCGTGAATGGAATTTATGGATGTAATTTATCCCTAGCGTGTTACCCACTGAGCTACGTCGCTGCATCACAAATTTATTTGTTCATTGCATTTTCTCTCCTATAGTACAAACAATAAACATTTTAGAATACAAGAACGATAGCGAAAGCAATACGAAGCTGAAGAAAGGATTTCGATTGTGGTGGGAATAGTAAGGTTGCAGTAGGTTAAAATCTTCAGTCTGTAGCAATAAACATCAGCTATAGGCGGCAAGTGTTAGAAATAAAGATACTGTAAAACTTTGATATACGAGTGTCACAACATATGAATTTTTATCAGGGTACAAGCTGGTGGAGAGTTGTTGACAGAACGCGAGTTCCATAAAGAAAAATATAAATAAATGTAAAATACATAAAACATAAAAATATTTGACGCGTCCTCCATGTTCTTGACATACCTATTTATTTATATTAGAATTTCAATGTTTAGGTACACTATGACGCCACGATTGCGTCAAGTTCTTTTTTACATAATCACTCTATGTTTCATCTCTATGGCAAAAGTAGATAAACCGTCACCTGACATGAAAATACATTTGAGTGCTTAATTTTTTAGGGATATTATTCTGTTAAAAGTTGTATTGTTAATATTTCATTTTACAAATCTTAGTTACAGTTAGTAATCTATTTTTTTCTTCTTCTTTTTAATTGGAGAATATAAATAAATATAACAATAATCCATATGTCTGCAGAATGTAATGATGAACAAAGATTTGGAATTTCAATCTCAAAATCTCAATCTACTGAGACACTTTTTAAGTTCAAACTCCTCTTTTTTGCTCTTTTTCTTCCCCTTTCTTCATATGGGCTGCTAATAAATTGACTTTTCTTATAATATCAATTAAAAAAAGAGCTATATCCTCGACATATTGTGATGGACTTATTTCAAATTTTCAATGATGTAAAGCAGTTTTGAAGGCTTTTATAGCTAAAATTTCATATTTTAGCTATTAAGGATATATTTGTACACTTTATGGATGTAACTATTCTTATCGGTGATGAATTTCTGAAGAAAAAGCACTGTCTTTCGAATTCAAACAAATGGGTTTGAAGATCTTTAAACATAAGGCTTTTATATATTTTTGATGTTGAACAGTGTAATTGGATACTATCAATAAGCAAAACAATAATGTAATTTAAATACTATTGATAAATTATAAGCTTGCATAAAAATAGTTACAGACAAAGTACCTCAACAATTTGTTTTTGTTTAATTTTTTCTTTTGTTCTTATGGCAACATTTATATGCATACTTTCTATGTATGTATTTAAATTGTGCATTGGTATTTTATTTGGCAGATATAATGTTTTTATTCACCTTTTGAATAAACTTGTATTAATATTAAAAACAGTGTGGAACAAAACAAAAATGAATTAACCATTAATTTATCTTTTTCAATCAAAATGAAGTAGTCACGATTCATGACAATAAAGAGCACGTTTTTCAGTCTATAGTAGGGTGACAGTTATTTAACTATTTATGCAAAAATAAACTGTTGATTCCAATTGAATTCAACAAAATTTGATATTATATCCAAAACAGCTGTAATGTGTGATGTGTGTCATATTTGTAGAAGATATTTAAATAAAACAACATTCCTTTCAAAAAAACAATTGGTACAAAATTTCAAAAATTTATAAAATTATTTCAATTTTGTCAATCGTATTTTTTATCAAGAGAAATGTTTTTTAACTCTAAGACCTTTACTTTGGAATAAACGACACCTTAATGCACAGCTTTATGAAGAAAGGTTTAAAGCATGACACGTGCAATATGGTGGTTCTGTTGGCTGATTATACTAAGCAACAAAATTTGAACTTTCTTAGTGGTCGGGGTTTCATGATTATTTTTATTTGCTTTTATGTCTAAAATACAAAAACGGTACATTAAATTGTACACAAATATCTCTAGTTTAAAAAAATATTTTCAATATTCTTTTATCTTGTGTTGAATTTGAGAAAATCACTTACCGATGAGTTCTAATGATGTTTTTCTTTTGAGTCTTAGAATTTCCTCATTTCAGGCTGAGTCGATTAGAACCTTTAATGATAAACATTTAAAAAAAAAGAAAAAACTTTGAAAGTGCCTTTTATTTAAAGCCTAAGATATAGTTTTAAATAGTGTAAATGGTTCCAGATTCAAAAAATATTTTAATAATTTCAGTCTCTCTTTATGAATCGGAGAAACTGCCTTGTAAGTAAACAAAAAAAAATGACTTTCGTAAATATATCAATTAAATTCACTATTTTTGATCACAATGACAAAAAATATACAGGGTTCCAAAGCAAAGCATGGACTGAATGACGGATTTTTAGAAAAATGTCAATAATTTTGATTTTTTTTTTAAACTTTGAGACACGACCTTTGTGAACATGTTCACTCAATATGGCCGCCCTCAGCAGCAATCAAAGCCTCCACACGGAGGCGGAAATCCTTGCAAGAGTTGATGATTAATTTCTCGGACAAGTTGATCCACTCCTTAGCAAGGGCAGCCTTCAGGGAGTCCACGTTCGGGTGAGATGTCCGGTTAGTTTCCTTCTCCAAAGTGCCCCACATAGCAAAGTCCAACGGGTTCAAATTTGGGTTAAGATGATGGCCACATGTCCTTGGGCTAAAAATCAGCCATGTTAACCGGCATAATCTCGTAAGTTCTGCGCCGACAACATGGTTAATGTTTGGCCACAGGACATGTGGCCATCATCTTAACTCGGATTTGAACCCGTTAGACTTTGCTGTGTTGGCACTTTTACGCCATGCACATATTCGTGATTTTATTGAGTTGAACCCGGTTTATACTTCGAGGCAAGGTCTTGAATAGTTATAAACAAAACTCCAGCAAAATGTAAATAGCAACAGTGAAACAACAGCCGATAATATGGAGAGACGTCGAGTCTTAATTTTGGAATTTTCCGCGCGGGGAAAAACTCCCACTGAAATTGACAAGGTTCTGAACTGCAGCCGCACCACTGTTTACAGCGTGGTAGCCAAAGGGACTCCTGAGGCGACCAAAAGATCTAAGTCAAGGTCTCGAAGGTCGGACGAAATGGTTGTGCCGTGAAAAAGTATGTCGAGGACAAGAGAGGCAAGGTCACAGTCAGCGGCCTCTCCAGGGAGTTCAACGTCATCAGAAGGACCATGGACCGGCTGGTTAAGAGAGATCTTGGCCTTAAGGTCTGCAAGAGAACCCCTCGTCAAGCCCTCAAGCCGTAAAATTTAAAGGAGTGTTCAGTTTTAGACGCGCACACCTTTATATTAATATATTCTATAAGTCTTCCCCATACATACGAATTTTTGAGATTTTTATTTTTTACAAAATTCCATGTTTTTTCATCATAAAAAAACTTTTTTTCGTATAAAATAAAATGCTACACATAAAACTTAACGGTTAAACTACTTTTTATATAATGGTTATAAATATACATAAATCAGTTGTTGCGCTTAAAAAACCTATAACAATGATAAAAATAGTTTTACTTAAATTATGTTACTATAAATACCCAAAAGTGAACATGTATTTTGGGTAATCACAACTGTATTATTTTAATTTACTTATAGCACTTTTATACAATTTTACTCTGTATATAAACTCTTATTATGGTCTTAATGTATAAAAGTTATAGTGTGCCTTGTCAAATATTATTATTTTGTAAATCTTAGTTTCTAGAGACATGTCAAGCTGGAATGATTAAATTTTAGTAAACATTGTAGTACAACAATTACTACAATTGACCAAGGGATTATCTATGAAGTTCATATACATAATCTATATTTTCTTCCTTAGGGGCAACTGAGTATCAAATCTACGCCCATTGAGTCAAAAGAATTCTCCCGGGTGCATTGTCCATTGAGCTACGTCGTTTCATTTTTTTGTTTTCCTTGCTGTTAAAAAATTTCAAATAATTGTGCTCATCAAGCTTGTTTCCGAAATAGTTTCTAAAAACGAAATAATATATAAATAGAAATATACTCACATACCAGTGAAACATATATATTCCAATAAAAAATTATCATATTTATCTTAATGAATTTTCTTCTAACTTTTAGAGGTATCGTATAATTTTGAATAATTAAACAGTTTTTTGGAAGATGTAAAAAGTATATTATTAACCCTCATAATTTAAAAATATAAACATCCAATATTGTAAGAAAGTGTTTGATATTTTATTTTAAAATAAGTGATAGGGATACGTCAAAAAAACTACAACTATTAAATTTATGTAACATTATGATTAATCGTTATACATTATATAATGTAAATACATTTGGAGAAACAATAATATTTTTGCAAACTTTTCTTTAAGATATCGGGTAAAAACTGTTTTTGAGGGGCAAAAATAGTTTTTGAGGATCATTATTCTTATAATAATACAGTCAGTCTTTTTTTTCTGTATCTGATGTCATTTGAATTATTGGTTATTTTTCTATCTAAAATAGATAAAAACAATATAATAAACTAAAAACAAGTAAAAAAAATTGAATTTAAAATATTTGTGATGTTTCATTTTCTTAAAGAATGATGTTGAGTCTTCTTTAAAAAAATCATTTTCCAATCCATGTTTAATGGACTCTCTCAAATAATTAACCGTGGCATTATTTATTCTTCTTAATCACTTGTATAATTACACATTACATCAAGCATTTTTAGACAAACTAGAGCACTAAAAAGTTTATTATGTATTAATTTTTCCAAACTATAATACCGATCGGTGATTTATAATATCAATGTTTTCATATCTTAATCTACTATAATAAATGGAAATTTAATAATTCTATTAGTTTATTATTAATTTTATCTAAAAATGTTATTAATTATATTTTTTTTTTTAAATTTTTAACTCAAATTTGATATTCTTCACTATTGCAACATTCCTAAACCAAACCGACAGCTCCAACATTTAACGAGTTACATTCAACTGCAATTTGCTAGAAACTATCGATTTGTATTACCTTTACATATATTTAAACAATAGCAAACTCATGTAGGTATGTTGTGTTGAAATTGAACGAGTCTAAGTCAAACCAGCTTGGAGCAATTGAACAAAAAATTTTTGTTCCTACTGTCCCTTGAATCTCCGATTGTATACGCTAAAAGTTGCGTTGATATCACGCAACCTTACATATACGAGGATTGTCCGAAAAGTTTCCGACCTAGAAAAATACAAGACTGTATTTGGTAACTCTATACACTTCTCTAGTGATGCTTCCATCCCTGAAACCAGTTTAAATAGTACTGTTGTTTTTAATGACTCTGCCCCTACATGTTTCTTTTTTCTCACATTTCCAATAAATGGTATTGCAATTTTCTTTATGCTGTTAAACAATTATTTGAATTGAATTTGAGTCAATTAAGATACTCTCTAAAGAGGGCACCTGAAGAAACATTCTTCAAAAGCTCACACTCTACTCGGAGGAAAGAGATCCCAATACCTTTAGAGACTGCCTCTTAAAAACCGACAATATTTAAAAATGGAATATTGATTTATTTTTAATAATTCCTTTGATTCTCTACAAATTATTATTTTCAATTTTTTTTCTAGTCATATTGTGTATTGAACTACATTAAGTAGATAAGCAGATGAGAGACTATAGTAGGGGAAGAGTAATGACGGGATTCACTTGTATTTCCCGCTATTTAAAGATTCATGATTACATAGTTTCTAATCCATAAATACCATAAATCATTCATATCCGTCTCCCATCCAACATAAGTCATCACTCATCTCCAGTGCCCAATGCCCAACCCTCATTATATAGCTATACACAAAACTACTAGCTAGGTTAGAAACATAAGCCGTTTGACGTCATTAAATAGCCCTCTTCAAAATGTGAAAATGAATTTTACAGGGAATTAAATTACTAGGAATGAAAAAACAGGAAATGGGAATAAAATTATCAGTCACGATAAAGGCTATAGTTATAGCTGCAATTAAATCTATTAACAAACTAAAAATGTTCCTAAAATGTATTACAAATAAGCGAATCAGTGAATTTTTTGTAGTGTAAATTTACATTAATCGGATCATAATAATACAACTAAGGTTACAAGAGACAATCATAAGAGTACTTTTTTTTTTTTGGGCAGGGGGGAGTTGTGATGATACTTTTCCAAATATTGCAAAAAATATGTTATAAAATGTACCAGAAATTGGAAAATAAAGTTTTTTGAAGTTTTATCATTTTGTGGCAAAATTGACGTTTCATGATAAAATGAGAAAAAAACGAGAAAAAAAAATAAAAATTATTCAGAAAATGTCAGATATTTCAGTTAAACATCAATATTTATGAGCCAAATTTATATGCAAGCAAATCTACAGACAAATTTCTACAAACTTATTTGATTTAAAAATCCGATATTTCATGATATGCCTTCAAATTTTTTTGTTTTTGCATTTTCCTAGTCCCATAAATTTATTTATTTTTCGTAATTTCCACATGAAAAAAATTGTCCATTCTACATTTTGTGGGATCGACGTTTTGTACGTTTAATATTTTGTCCTACTACGTTTTGTATTTGGACGTCATGTCCAAACATAATTTATTAAAGATATTATAATTCTTTATTTTATTATTTATGATCAGCAAATATTTCAATAGTAGGTCAATGGCCTCAAAATTTTTCAAATTGCCAATTTTTTCAAAAAAAATAGTTAATTATTCTTTAATTATCATGAAAACTGTTAAAGATACAGCTTTTTATATTCCATAACTTTTTAAAAATGACTAAATTTACTATAATATATAATACTGTTTTATATGGGTAAAAATCTTTTTAATTTGAGTAATATTGAAAAAGATTTGAAGAGAAAAATAATACATATATAACATATCGGGCAACATTTTTTTATATATATTTGTTTTTCCTACAAAAAATCCAAATTTCATGAAATATTTTCATATGGTTTTAGACGGATAATTATTTCTTTTATTAAAAATAATACCATTGTTAAAGTGTATATTTATAGTGGATTTTTATATTGATAATTTCTTTATTAATATATGATAATTTATATGATAAGAAAAAATAGTTTCTACTTTATCCAGCATTATTATAAAATTTGCAAATTCATAAATGGTTATCTTTTTTTATTGGGAGACGATCGAACATATCTTTTCCAATTAGATTAGACATAATTTTACCACTCCAATGGATTACCAGACGAATGTAACATCGTAAATTTGTCTTAATATTATTTTATTCTCTACATCTATATTCAATTCTCTTACTACATATAGTACTTTGCTTAAGAGCAAACTCATTAATGTTTCCGCCCATACCCTTGACTGATTCTGCTAATATAAAAACAGTTTTTTGATTATACACTTTTTTGGGATCAAGAGCAAATGAAACTTCTCAAGTAATTAAAGTTTTTCTTCCTCTTCTAAAATTCAATTGAGTATACCGTAGTTCTACTTCTTCCTTAATATTTTCCCTCTATAAATATGATACGAGTATAGTTCCATACCAAATGGATTTAAATTGTAAACAAAAGGACTTCAGATTATGCATATCAGAAATTATGCTTCATAGAGGGCGCTTTGATATTTAGGATACCTCTGAAGGACCGATAAATGGGACTAATGTAACATCCCAAATTAGAGACATATACAACTAAAACAAAGAATCATGTTTTTTAGAAGAAAAATAGTAAAAATAATTGCACGCAACGACTTATTTATGTTTTAGTTATCTCTTTAACTATTATGCATTGTAATTCATATTATGAATATTTTTTTATCTGAATACATTAATCTATCTTAGAGTAAAATTATAGAACATAAAAAGCTGTACTGTGAACTTTTTTTCACAATAATCAAGGGAAAAGTAATTTTTTTTTTGAAGAAATTGGCAATTTTCAAAACTTTGAGGCCGTTGAGTTACCTCTAAATATTTTTCAATTTCACTGAAACTGTGCCGATTGTATTTTTATCAATAGAAACAGATTTTAAGGCGGCAACACAGACATTTCAAAAAAAATAAGAAGAAGAAGAAGAAACAATATAACTTGTCAGTTATTTAAAGTGTGCCTGTTAGTAAACGATATTTAAACCATTTATCAGGAGAAGTTATGAATTTAATTTTTATAGCAATTATACAATCTACTGGGCTTCGTTGGGATATATTTTGTCTTTTTAAATAATTTTGGAAGGGCAGAAGAGAAAAAAGTTTTTGAACATTTCCATAGGAAGACCATTTAAATTTATAAAAGTTTTGATCTCAAAGGCACAATTGGTTTTTGGAGATTCGATAGGCCTTTAGAGGCAATTTGATTGATGAAGGACTTCGAATATAATCAGAGCGATACCGGTGCATATGATTGTTATGTTAATTTTATTTAAACTTTCCCTCTTCGGCATCTCCCACTTCAATGAAAGTTCATATTTTTCCAGAATGCTTTTAGATCCATCACAAAAACTTTTTATTCGAGCTGAAAATCTTGACAGTATTGATAATATTTTTGAGAGACCATACTGTGGTTTATCTAAAAATCCACTACTTTCCCGTATCAAAACACGATTAAGATATTCCTGAGAGAAATGTTCCCTGTACTATAGGTTACGAATCCAGATGCTAGAGAGAATCTGCAGTGTAAAAGGAACGTAATCCATAATTTTTTCTTTAAAAAACATTTTTTGAAGAACACTTGTTAATGCAATAAGCGATGATATATGATTAATTTATATGGATCGAATTTTGCATCATAAGAGGACGTAAATTCTTACGATAGCTTTTTGGGAATTAAAACTATTTTGCTTTCGGTCCGAAGTCGGGAAAAAATCCTAGAGCCAATACCTTTTCATAAAACAGTAATAAAATAGGACCCAAATAAAAAGCAAACTTTTTATAAAATTCAAACGTAAGCCGAGATTGACCAGGTGCCTTGTTCATTTTAGCTTCCTTGACAGCTGACTTGATTTTGTCAATTCAGTTTTAATTTAATTGTTGTCATCATAACCGATCACACGCTTGTTGTCCAATTCACATCTCAATTTCTCGTAAAAATCAGCAATGTACATTTATATCTTATGCACAGAGTAGAATTTTCAAAGTCAATACATCTCGAACAGTTTCATATAATAGGATAAAATTTTATTGCATAAAAATATAGGATCCCTGGATGTCACACCTGATTCCGCCATTAAGTACAAATCATTGTTTGAGTTTCTTTGACTCCCTTGTTTTAAACAATACAACCTGGGGTTTGATGGATCATATATATGCTCTATTTTGAGCTTGACACAATGAAGAAGATTTAATATATTTGATCTATTTTATAATATTTTTCCGGAGGAAATATTTCATCCTCATTGATATTTTCAATTTGATTAAGACGTTTTCGTCTAATTTGGCTCCAGCTCTACGAAAAACATTTTTGATTAGTTTAATCATCTTCTTTACGTAGCAAAAACGCCATCCCCATTTGTTACTTCAGATCTGGCAGTTTCAATTATTGAAATGATCCTATTATTAACCTCAAGATCGTCAATTAAGATAGGGTTGAGTTTCCAAGATGATTTAAATGTTGGTAGTTTTGAATTGGATTTCAGATATACTATCACGCCTCTGTAATCTGATATCCTAGTGTCTACTTTGTTCAGCTCGAGTGCATCTTTATGAAATGCCTTGAAAAGAACGAGATCGATCCTTGAAGATACAGGTCTCCTTTGTTTGTCAACAGAAAAGAATCTATGAGAAAAATTTCGTACTACTTCCCCAGCATCAATAAATTTGAAGGAAGCTATAATAGACGAGAGAGCTTTTGTAGCTCAAGGTATGAAAATAGCTGAGTTATTTTTTGAATCAAGGCTTGATTTTAAAATTTCCTCCTAGAACAACCGCTCTGTGAGATAATATTGACACAAGCTTAGTATTGAAAAACTTTGGATCATCAATATTAGGCCCATACAGCCCAATTAAATAAAAATTAGCTTCAAATGCTTCACATCGGAGTTTGACAAGATTTCCTTCTGAGCATTTAAACCCGAGTTTGGGATTTTGGGATTTTTTAATCAATAATGATACAACTCTTTTAGGATTTAAGAGGTATTCATTATGAGATGTGTAAACCACTTCTCATCCGGTAATGAGAAGTGGCTATCCAAGTTACATCTCGTATCACATAGAATGATAACATCAGGGAGTACAGGAATTTTAGCAATATAGAGAGACGATATTTCCTCTCCAAGGTTTGAAGGGAATTAACATTTCAAGATAAAAAATGAAATCATATCTGTTTAGACTGTTTATGGGATTACTCTTCACCATTTTTGACTTGTGTTAGTTATGATACAGGTCTTCTGGGATTGAAAGAAGATCTTGATCTTACTATATTTTCAGTAGAAATACTTTGGTTCCTTTTTTATATCCTAAGTGACAAATAACTTCCTTCCTTTTTTTTTTTTTTTTTTGTTCTTCCCATCATTCATTTGTAATACAACTGTTTGGTGTGTTTCAATTGCATGTTCCTTTATCATCCTTTCCACATCTATAGGTTCATGTGTATAGAAAGATGCAAAACCATACCCCGACAATTGCATTCTCTGTAAAGCCAAACAACAGAGCAGCATTATAAACCATGAGTTGTTTCATATTAACATTTTTGAATACGCGACCCTCCCCCCCTACTCCTTAAAAATATCCTGCGGACGCCCCTCAAATAGGACCAACTTTCATTACAATTCTCTTTACAATAGTATGTATGTTAACATAACATCAATTAATGCCAGTCAATCAAATCAACGTTCATAATAAGTTATAAGTTAACAAAGTAGATAAGTAAACAAATCAACAGTTAATCAAAAAGCACATTATAATTATTTAAAATTTATTGCATAAAAGCATAATATTAGAAACAAGGTGCCTTATCTTAAGAGGATCAAAATTAAATTTGAATGTATGTATAATGAATCTTTTGCATGATTACTAAATTAAATGTTGAAAATTCTATGTGTTTATCTCAAAAAGCGAAACGGTGACCTGTGATACAAAATATCATTCTATCATTTTTGAACAACAACATATATGTAGATAAAAGTCAGAAAAATAATTTCAATTCATCTGGCCCACCGACGGTATTTTAACTTGTTTGTATTTGTATACAATTTATATATTCATAAGTTTCAGAATTACTTTCATCCTTCTATCAGTTATTGTATATTATTTATTGTCAATTAAATAGGCGACCAAATGTTATTTGTGGGCGTATTCACTCACACATACAAAACTTGTAATCATAATTATAATATAAAGTAAAAAAAGAAAAAAATAACTTAAGAAGGGTTACCACATCTATCATGGGTGTACACTCTACGTAATACACAATTTATGTCGAGGAACTTTATATATTATTATTATCTTCAACCTCAACAACTCTCCCTTATAAAATAAGAAGACCTCTTGATTTAAAATGTTTCTGGTTTTGGGAGCGAAAATGCCACGTTAGTAATTTTCATACATCCAAAATTTAAATTATCATCATATTTTCACTCCTACAGGCAATACACTTTTAAATCAAGTAAATTATTTATCTTGAAAGGAAGAATTTTTGAGGTTTGAAGGTGCTTGAATATGTAAAGTTCTTTCAAAATAAATTGTCAATTGGTCCGTTTCAAAATTATACATTTATATACGTGTACAGGCATGATATATGTGGTAACCACCCTTAAGTCAAAATTTTGAATTTAAATCATACTAATCAAGAGATGGTAAATTCTAAATAACTAATAATTACACTATGAAACAAAATTCAGGTCATGGAAGGACTGTCAGCTAAAAACCACATTCATTATTGTTATTTAAGACATAATAAAGTGACCATTAAAATTTTCAATTGCGGTAGATTTATCCTTTAAAGCCTTTTTAAAAGGCACATTTTATATTGTAATTTTGATTTAGAGGCCTATTTCAAAGTGAAATAACTATATAAATAAAAATTAAAATTAATAACAATCAATAAGTAATATTCCAGTCTTCAATAAATAAATTATTTACTAAGTTATCTTGAATACAGTTCCTACAAAATGCGTCTAATTATACAAAAATGAAGATTGATATTTGAAAGGTAATATTTTTTCAATAATTTACTTTATATTTTATAGCTAAAACTAAAGATTATTAATTAATTATTTTACGATTAAGAAAGATTTGCCCTAAAAAAAGTTCGATTTTAAATAATTTTATCAGTTTAACTTTCAATTTTCTAATGGAATATTTAATAAAAAAGATTAAGTGAAGTTCCTAAATTAAATATAAATATGTCAATTAGATGACTTACATCTAATCAATTAATACGTTCGATATGAAACAAATTTAAATTTATGTCTCAAAAATATTAACTACTTAATATTATTAATCAAATAATCTTAATGATATTTAATTCTGGATTATTTTTTAATCAAAACTATACTCTTTAAAACATGATTTTTTTAAGAAAGGGGTTAAAGACCAAACCTACTGCGATTAAAATTTTAATGGTCCTTTGCGTGTTCTATGGCTAAAAATAACTATAATAAATGTATGTTTTAGCCGGTGGGGAAAAATTCTTATTGTATAGTGTTATTATTGCTTATCTGTTTGTACATGTAGCAACTTGTTCACAAAAATATTTAAGTTTACTCATTTACATTCCCTCCACCCATATTGTCTTAAACTTTGATGATAATCATAATCAAAAATTCAAATATGGATCGATACATTTTTTATCCGGATCGCACTTATCATTGTTTCAATTATCCGGTGGTATTTATAAAAAGTTTTTTAACTTCTGTCAAGTACTATTAACAAATTATATGTTAAAAAAGAAATTAATCCAAATTAAATGATATATTTTCAGGAAATCTTCATGCTGCTATCCATTCAAATATATCTTACATCTTGAATCCAAATGTTATTCTAACTTATTTTCTTATTTTATTGCATTTTACAATTTATAACGAAAAAAATTAAATTTGAATATGTATAAATAAAGTAAAGTTTGTTATATAATTAATTTGAATTATGTTTATATATTGATAGTTAATTAATATAATATGTACTGTATTTCTTTTAAAAATTACTTCTCAAAATATTATTCAATTTATGAAAATATTTAATTACTTTATTGGTAATGTAAGTTCATTTTAATAAATTATAATCAAGAAATCCAACAATTTAGGTTCAATAGTAAATCAACATTTCCCTACTAGAAATGTCATCTTTATTCACATTAAATATGTAGTCAATATAAAACATTATAACTATTTCGAGGAAGAAGAATAAAATCTACATAGTTTCTCCAGCCGCCTTTGCCAAAACTTAAGGATTCACAGAAAAGAGTGAACATTAAGGACATAAGGATCATGAACACAAAATTTCGCGAATTCACGGATCCAGGGATCTCAAAACTTACATTTTAGATAATGATTTTTCAAAAAAAAACTTAACTCTTATTGTTTGGACGGAATTATTAAATAAAACTTTTAATTTTATTTTTTGAAAGAGAATTACTTTTACTAGTATTAAGTTTAAATCTGTTAAAAATATTACAGTTTAGTTTAAACTCCTACTTTGCCAATAAAAGGGAACAGGGTCTAATTGATAATTATGCATGTATTAAATAGGAAACACATCAGTGAATATAAATATTAAAGGGCAATCCTTGATTTCAAATATGTTCATGGTAAGGAACTATTCTTAATTGAAGAATTATCAGCCTATTTAACTTTGGATCAGTGTTTTCTTTACGGTATGACTTTAACAATTTATGACATAAAGATTTTATATGACTTTCCTTTATCTTTCAAGATACCCGAAACCTTACAAGAAGCAAGGTGGCTTACTAAAGCTAGTATTAATTTATGACCATATATCTCAAATTCAAGTTTAAGTGCAATTTTTTTAAACTTGCTAAATTTATCCTGAATAATGTAGTTTGTAAATCTCCCCTAACTACATGACTAGCTTTTTTATCCACTCTCAACCTCGTCTTTCAATTATTAAAAGGAAACATTAGAAAAACATATTTCGGTATTTTTCTTGTTATTAACTGTTAAATATTATTATGAGAATTCTTATTAATGATTATATATATTGATTGTATGAAAATAAATATCAATGACAGAGTATGAAATGACAATTTTTTTAAAAAAAGCCTTTGATTTATATAAATTAATAGAAAAATACAAATCCTATGTAATGCATTTTTGAGTTCATAATAGGTAAAACTTTAATAATATGTAGAGTTAACAGTTATAATTCATACAAGAGTCAACTTATGAAAATGAATTAAAACATCTGAAAGTAAAATATATCAACAATGAGTTCTACTAATATTTGGAGTGGACAAAGGCTCAATTACTTAACCTCATGTAGGCGGAAGTGTATTTTTAATGGTAAAAGTCAAATTGCAAAACCTGAAGCTTTAAGCCATTTAGCAAAGCGTGTTTATTTATATTCGAGTCTTGATAAATATTTATAAAATAAAGTTGAGTTAATTATTTTACTTTTTAGTTAGGAATAAATTATGTCAGATATTAAAATTAATCTATCGGAGTTTTCTGATAATAGTTTAGTCTGTAAGCTCTGCAACCTGTCCTGCAAGGTAGCTGAAAAGCTTTTTCGTCATGTTTAGACTGATTTTGAATTCAAAGAAAGTTATCCAAAAAGCTCGGTCAATCTCTTCCGATCGTTTTCCCTCTTATACCAGGAGCTTGCGATACATGATGTGACCCGTATTATGTTTTAATGTAAATTCAAATTACTAATAAATACAGTAAATAGTCATCCACGAGATATCCAAGTTAATGAAAACTAAAGGATTAATAGCAACTCCCTTAAGAACTAAATTAAAATCGCCAATTGTCGATATATTGTTACAATTATTTTATATTATCATTGGAAAATAATTAGTCTTACATCTTGTACATAGTAGGCAGACTCTTCATCAGAGCATCTTCTCTGATGGGAATACATGAATGAAGTGCCTATCTTCCCATAAATCAATCTAAAACTAAAGAGTAAATAAAATCTTTACAGCAAAGAAGTTAAAAAGAAGGAACAAAAATTCAAGCATAATTTATATACTTAATTTCTATTAATTTATTATGGAATATATATCCTTCATCTGAGGTAAACTCTAAAAACTTAATAAATTCCGAACGGTTTCTTTAGTAACCTCTCCTTGAAGGTTCCATCAATATCTATAGCCTGTAGTCCTTCACCGCCAATTACCCGCCAGTATTGAGCTTTCCCAAATTCCGATTTAGCTTCATGTATTTACAAAATTTATCCACCTCCGGAGAGACTCCAACAAATTATCGCATGAATATTAGAATTATAACTTAAGAATTGAACTCCTCCAAAACATGGAGACGGGACTATTCCAGTAGGTATCTTCGGACAGTGGACACCAAAGCCATACAGTACTCGTAGGGATCAGTTGACTAGCAGACTTCATCTCTAAGATTACTCTTCATATGGTGGAAAAGCGTATCTGCTTCCTTGAAAGACAAGTTGCAGAGATGTCAAAGTAGACCATTTTCGGAGGACTCCCACAAATTCATCTTACATAACTCATCACTAAAATAACTAAAAGTTAATAGTTATATATTAATACTAGAATTAGTAGAATAAAAAATTTATATATATATTAGTTTCGATCTACTTTCTAACCTTGTGACTCAAATCAAGCAATTTTTTTATTAATACACGAATATATTCTAGTTTATAGCTAGAATTGTTATTTTCTTGACGGTAGAAATCAAAACAAAATACTGCCTCTGGCGCACAAAAAAGTAAATTCTGACCAAGACATCTTTCGCCTGTTTATTGTTTTTCTTCCTCGTTTCGCTACTTGGTTTAGAGATTTAGTCCACTCCACGTCTTAGTAAAACTCATTGGATTGGATTGAATATCCCAACATCAAAAAGAAGAGGAGTTTTCAATAACACATTTATGATTTATTACTTTTTATTATAATAATAAATTTATAATTTAAGATACAATGTTCAATTATTGTCATAGGTAGAAACTTGGCTCGAAACTTAACATAGACCCCATAATTTAATTTTAATATATGATATACTTCTTTACAAAATGATATATGAAAAAATAACCGAGAATAAACATCATCATCTTTTAACTCGAATAAACCAATTTTGTTAACAAAGCTCCATATTATAAAAATCTTCTCTAACTTAAGCTAAGTCCGTTTTTTGGACCTCCAATGAGTATCTTCAAAAAAGTGAATTATATTAGATGACACAATAACTCCTAATTATATCTGCAAATAACAACTAAACAGTACCTCTAGCAGAAAAAAAAATTATGTACACCGAGACATATTTCAACTATTGATCATGTGGGGCACGTGGCTTCTTGGTTTAAAGCTTTAGAAATAATTAAAGAGACAACTGCTAAGGAAAATGAAATTCCTTCTTTATACTACCAATTAAAAATTCACGGACCAGCTAAAAAACACACACGATTTACATGTATGCTTCTTAGCAATTTCTTCCCTTGCAAGGTAACTAGAAATACAATGTATGTCCATAACATACATCGGGGCAGCTCTCCTTTTCAAATTGATGTACTGTACCAACCGCTGATCAGCCTAAATAGAACGATTGTTTTTGTGACGTCAGAGTGGATATGACGGGCTCATAATATAAAATAGTTTAGTCATTGTTTTTATAGTAATTAGTAATAAATTACTGTTATATTAAATTCATAAATCTTCCTGGTTAATAAAGTTGTATGTCTTAGCATTATTTTAATATGTTTACTTAAACAATTATTTCATATCGTGGCAGAATGTATGTGAAACTTTTCATATTGAAACACAAATTGCGCTAAGTTGTTAAGTTTGTGGGTATTTTTGCATTTTGCTGTCGTGTGAATTACTAAAGTAATCCATGACTTAACTATAAATTACAGTATATAAATATGTACTAGTTTTTGTTTTTCAACATTTGCTTCTATAAAGTTCAGTAAAAAATAATCAATAGAAATTATAGTCAAGTAGTACAATATATTTGATGTTTGACATCTTGCCAAAATCAGGATTGCCTTGAAAACTATTTTTCCAGAATTATATATATTCGACGAACTAACTCATCCTAATGTTGTAGAATCAATAGATCGATTTTGCATTATTGTAATCAGTAGCTCAGAAAAGATTATTGTTGAAAATGCTCCCAATCATTTTCAAAATGACGATCATTCTCATTCCATGATTCAACAAGTCACAAGGAGTATGTTGGATGGAAAAAATTCAAGAGAAAACTATGAATCTATTACAGAAGAAACGTTTGAAGGCATTAAAGATTTTGATTTATATATTTTTATATATATATTTTTTTTTGAAGAGCAAAAAGAACATAAGAAACCACTGTTTGTGAAGATGAAAATAGAAACTACAATGTAGGATATTTTGCAAGTATTCCTAACAAAATCAACTGTCAGGAAGAGGGATTTATATACGTTGTGGGGGTATGTGGCCAAAAATCTCCTCCTCAAATTTCCAACGTTAGGAATCCATACCTCGTATCTTAATGCTATGCCTAGTCCATGGCCACAAACTCTAATAAGAGAGAGATAATTCAACCATCTTCAGATTTTATAAACTTTTCAAAGAAATTGGAAGACGAATTGAATCAATTCCACAGCAACTATGTAGATACTAAACAACTTTTTATGGATATACTGATAAAAATTATTGATGGTAAATACCCTTATGAACTTCATGATGTTATCAAAAAAATTAATATTTACTCGAACATTTATTCGACAAAAATATATTAATAAATTAAATAAGAGCCGTATAACATATAAATTAGCTAGGAAAATAAGAAAGATTACTCATTTTGCCTTTTAACTTTTAAAGTAATTAAATATCAAATTTTTATCCCACTCTAATTTATTTCTATTGAAAGTATTGAAGTAAATTATATAGATAATTTACCTCTATAATATTTTATTTTTGAGGTATATTTAGTTTTAAAAACTGAAAAACATTTTAATCTTAATTATACGTGAATTCATTCAATGAATTTAATAGTATATCGATTATGACGTAACGCTCCGTTGACGAAGGAAAAAAAAGGATAAAGCGTGGTAGAAGACACACATTGGTCTAAATATGCGTAATTGACATACCTTGTATTTCTAGTTACCTTGTTCTTTTGTAATTTTAGTTATACATGTAGCTAGATTATATACATTCACAGCTAGCTGAAAGATGATGTCATCCCATAAAAATGCCCTAATCTGGTGAGCTAGCCCTCATCGCTACCTCCATGACTAACACAAGTATCAACTAGCAACTAAAGAATGAACGACAAGAAGCTCTGGAGTATGCAATGTTCTTGTCAGCAGAAGATCTCTATGACAAACTCTCTTGAGAATCATTACCCTCTGGATTCTTGTTGCTCAAAACTCCAAAAGTTGCACTTGTCAAATCAGATACAAAAGGACTAGACATTGTAGCTTGCCTCGAGATGAAAGAAGAAATCTCCTTCAGGATCTTCTTTAACAACATCGAACTAAATATCACCTTAGTATCAAACTGCATAAATTCTGAAACTAAAATTAACTCATGTCACTGAGGCCATTAACATTCCTCTAAAACATCTGCCTCTCAAATAATAAAATGATTTTAGTTAATACAAAAGAATAACTAAAGGTGAATTCTTTATTTTGTTATCAATATACTAACAATAGGAAATTAGAGAATTTACTTTTTTGTACTGCAGTCAAAAACTTAGTATGTAGCAAATATCCAAAGGATACTACTTAAACATAAATTGTTTTCTTATTTGACCCAATTCACCTCGTTCAAGTATATACTAAACCAAAAAAAGGATAATATCTAAAATCTTATCCCTGAAAGTAGATCAATATGTCATACGAATTGAGAACATTATGGAGAAATCTTCCAAATATATAACTTTCTCTAGAGGATCTTCCAACTCCAGGAAGGATTATTATTATATTCATACATCACAATCATTGTCCAAAAACTTCCTTTGTCTGTAGATCTCTTAAAATATTATATTATATTACCTTAAATCAAGTAAACTAATTAAGGTAAAACTCAATTACCTATCAAAAGCTATCTGAATACCTTCAACTAGAAATGTAATACTTAATGTTCATATGTGGAATTAAGATACGATTATGTCTTTAGCAATGATGAGAATTCTTATTAGGACAACAAATGTGTTCAGACTAAAAGTAGCAATATTCCAGCAGCACTTTATTTTTAATTGATGGTATTATGATAGAGTACTTGAGTATTTACCCTCTATGTTATTCAATATCTTGTGAAATATTATCAACAACTTGCAAATGTGGTCACTGTTTCTCTACATATATTAATAAAACTTCATTAAATTTTTTTACGTTATGATAAAATTGCTTAAGGATAAAATATTTGCGATACAACAATAAGATCATTGCCAAAATTCATTCGACCCAACAGATTATTGTACTTCACTTGTATATTTTGATCATTACATACGAAATAGAAACTATTTTTAAACTTATGTAAAAAAAAATATGCTAAATGAATATTGAGTAATAATATACAAGTAATCTAGTAATTTGTTTGAGCAAAAAATAAAATTATTAACTTAAGGGATAAATATAATATAGGATATGTTAAGAAATGGATTAATTTAATATCGTGAGACATTTTTATGAGTCTGATCAATTTATCAATCAATGTTCATACGATTTTTCATTTTTGGAGTTACATGAAAAGAAAGAACTGACCCCTTTGTATGAGCGCAATATTTTTCTTTCCTTTCAAGTAATATTAGTATTCATTGGACAGAAGAACTGAGAATTACTATAATAACATAATATAAGTTCAAAAAAGGTCATTTGTCATATTTTCTTGGGGAAAAAATTCTCTTTTATTCTATCCCATTTGTAGCGGGCACGGTTGAGCCTTCCCTTACAGGCTTTTAGTATTATATGCAGTGCTGAAAATCTTGTGTATAATGGGTATGTTAAAAAAAATTAACATGGTAACCCTGACAATTTTGGGAATGTTTTGGAGGAGGTCAGTTACATTCGGCTGTGACAAGAGACTCCTATATCGATTCCAATTCGACTTTGAGTCCAACAAGCACTTAGAATTATAAATTAAAAATCACAGGATTTACATCTATATGGAAAAAAATGACAGATGTACTCATGCATTGACTTTGCTAATATTATTTGCTTTATTAATATAGATTAACGACGTTTTATGTGCACAAGATATGTTGATATCTATATATTTTTTTAAAGTTGCGAAATGGCGACACATTTTTGCTCATAACCTTTGTTCCGTTTGAGATCACATTTTATTTTTTTCAGGAATTAGTTGAAAATAATGGCTTTATGCTACAGACAATTTAAAAAAATGTTCTTCTCTACATTAATGCTATCATTTCATTTTGATCATTTAAAATTAGCTATTCATTATGTATTTATATATAACAACTTAACATGAACTTAACAATGTAACAAAGAAAAGTAATTTTTATCAAAATAGTCTAACATTACCCCATTAATATATCATACAGCCAATGAATAAGTAACTCTAAATTCTTCATTTCATTTTTTTGTTGCAACTTGTACAATTTGCTAATACAAGCTACAACATTCATTTACACAATATATACATAAATATATAGTAATTATCTACGAACTGACACCTAAATGAGATTGGGTAACTGTGATAATATGGGGCCATGGGTAATATGAGACGGTATTTTGGCATTGTTTAGAAGTTGGTGCACATGCTCGATCTGAACTCACGCGGGTTTTAGGGTTTTTCATGTCACCCCCGCTAATAGTTTTGGGACTTCTACTTTGAAATGGGACGTGGTAGAGGCCTGGAGAAGGATGAGAAGAACACTATTACAAAAGGAACAACTAAAGTTATATCTCCTTGTGATATTGAAAAGAATTTAGAACACCATGTTGATAAAGTCAACCTATTTTTTAAGGATCCGTCGCCACGGAACCTTGTTCCAATCGTGGTAGCTTTAAGGTCGTAAGTATACGTAATTTACGTAAAATAAAGATGCAGGGTAAATGGAAGTCAGGCCAAAAGTCTAAAACCATCTTCAGCCAAGCTGGACTCCCTAAAGTATCAAAAATTACTCGAAACAAACTGTTGAATAACATGCTTTGCAACAAAATTCCTCAAACAAAGGAATTTTGACGGCTCGACGTAAGAATTTGCGAGTGGAGTGGGCTAACATGTACATGAAGATTAACATAGAGTACTTCATCTCCACTGATGCGACGCAAGAGACTCTTGAGGGTTATGACAGATGGATGTAAGGGTAGATATGTAATGGAAATCAACGCAACCAGTGATTTCGGCGTAAGCAAGGAGGAAAGGGGACGTAAATAATTTTTTACTTATTTTAATATATTTAGATTCTTTTTTGGAAACTTGCAAGACATTTTCATTGTGTTTTTCTTTTATAAAAGTTGATGAAAATCCGATGCGAGCTTTACTGCTTACTCAGCAAGGTCATTAATTGTATTAATATTCAATTGTTAATAAGTAATTTTGCTTCCTCGAAATATTCATTTTTTTCTTGCTATGTGTATCTTTTTTTTAACGTCATATTTAGAATTAAGTGATTTATTGTTTTATTCACGAGGTTTTCCTCTCTCTGTAATGTTCTGAAATCTATGACTTCCAATACTTAGAGCTGTAGCGGTGTATTGGAGTACATGGTAATTTGTCAGGCTTTATAGCTAGTAAGACATCTCCAAGTCTTTGGAGCTCTTCTTTAGGAACTATGTTGCTGAACAGACCCATTACTACAATTTCTGACGTTAAATACAACAATTGTCAATTTGAAGCTTACGAAGCAATTTTTGAAATATTTAAATTGACATGTTTAATTTAATAAGAGTTTTTAAAAACACAAATCACACCATGAAGCAGTTGACGCAGAATGTGAAGGAACCCACAAATTACATGAACTTTAAACAACGAAAACAAAAAAATCCTTCAGTTATTCTTGATGATGGTTTGTTGTTACAGTTCCTTGAGGTAGAAAGAAATTTGATGTTCAAAAAGGCAAATTGTAATCGGGTAAAAAAATTTAGACATCCACATGGCTTTAGGCATTACTCCAGGTTTATATAGTGAAACCTGCTTTATAGTATAATAATTAAAAACAATTTTGTAAAATTGAGCTATTTCTTTTTAGATATTTATACATTATAATTTATTCGATATTAGTGAGCCAAAGGTATTAGCATTGCAGGAGATTTTTGAGATAATATTTTCCTTTACATGATATATACGTTCCCCATTCTTTTGAAACCTTTTGAATAGAGAAACTTCATGGGACTTTGATTGTTCAATTTTTAATATTGTAAATAGATCACTTGAAATTATCTCAACAATAAGGTCTTTGAATCCTGAACAAAAAAAGATCACCTCGGATTTTGGACTGAATTGTGGTATAAGAAGCTGTAATATGTACAGTATTTGATACCGTAGTATCGAAACACATATTCAAAATAGACTGCTTGCATTTCCATTTATTTTACAAATTTAAGAGTGTTTTCAGTAATGATTTCACCTGATGGGCGACTGGATATTTACTCAGGATCATATCTTGCAAAACTAAGTAATTTTACATCGGTTGCATTTTCGACAAGTACTGGAAATTTTTCTTCTATCAATTACTTATTTTTAAGAGTTTGTATTTGTTTTCCATCCTAATGAAGCGTTACAGCTATTTGGGCCGATCCAATTTTAAAAAATATTTTGAGCAATGACAGCTGTTGTCGATCTTCTAGCCCTGTCAGCAGTTGACATTTCCCTTCCTTACTCTAGAATTACTACAAGTGCAGCTTGCTGAATTGCTTTAATGTTTAACATAAACAACTGATACTACTTATGTTTATTTTTAATATATCGTAGGGAATTAATACAGGCGTACTTGTGTAAGTTAATATGTGATGACTTCGTTTTTTTCCAACAAAATAATTATCGTCTAGTTGAGCTGCTCTAATGCCAATTAAAATCACAAAATACATCTCAGAACCTCACGGTAAGTTGGTACGATTACGCCTGACAATTCTTGTATCGTAACATCATTTCCTAAACCAAAGATAGCACCTGCAAATCTATTCTATGTAGTTTCCATTGCAACTATTGAAAATATGCATAACCTATATCACAGATTTTAGGGTTTATTGTAAAATACTACGCAGTAAATAAAAATAATATCAAAAAGTGAAATAATTCTTTATTTAGTGCATCAGCATATGCAGTTATTATTTTCCTTTTTTCGCTTCAATTCAACAGGACTTTACATGTACTTTCAAATATAATTGAATTATGTTTTTTTCTTAGATTTTTCAAAATTTTGCAGATTATTTTTCCCACATATTATGTATATTTTTACATTATTTGCACCAAGATTCTTAGTTGAAACATAAAATCTTATTTGAAACCATTAAGATTTCTTCTTCTCTTATTGAAATAAATATGCAACAAAAAAAGAGGACTTAGAAGAGAGTTATAGCTTTCGAATGAGAACACATAAATTAATAGTTTTTCTCTTGTAACGGGAGACGTATTCAGTTGTGAACCCTAAACACAACGGCGTATCTTCTATAATTTTTTTGTTTAGTTGTTATTAAAACTCTCCAGATACACATCCCCAAATAGAAGGATCACGGAAAAAAAACTACCGAAAATTAACTTAATTAAGAAATATATATACAAATATGGAGCCCACTTCCTTTACACGCAATGTGGACACAGGCCCAGTAAAAAATTATTTGAATTGAATTTGAGTCTATTAAGAAACCTCTATAAAGAGAGCAGTCTGAAGAAAAAATCTTCTGAAACACACCCTCCATTCAGAGGAAAGTGATCCAAACAGCCTTACTGCTTCTTAACAACTGACGATATTTAAAAATCGAATATTTATTTATTTATTTCATTTTTCACAAATTATAATAATAATTTTTTTATACTAGTTATTTTATAATACTTAAGTGAAAAATATTTGAATGGATATTTAATAATACTTATGTGTAAGGAGATCAGATTTATTTACATATATGATTGAGTATACTATGTATATATAGGTATGAACAATATACTTACATATATATGTAGCTCCATCCATGTACTACTATTATTATTTCAAACACATACTCTTAAAATTAATCTCAAGGCAAATTTGATGCATTTTAAATGAGTCCATTTCATTTAACAAGATTTAATAATGGTATACAGTATTGAGATTTAAATTTCGTGTTTTATTCAGGAGTCATTGTGATATAATTTCGAGTAAAATATGGACTCGATTGCCATTAAATTATTGAGTCCAAGTCACCATCTCTGGCGGTTAGTATGAATCGTTTATTGTACAATACCACTTTATCCCTGCTAATTCTTTAGCACCAGAGAATCAAAGTGAAATTACATGCTTAATTAAATGCACCTTCTAACAAAACAACATTTTTTAAATGAGAAGCAAATTTTTTAGAATGAAAAAAACTGGCTTTTAAGTAAATGCTTAGACATGTTGGCTCTAGAGACATTTCCTGTAACATTTTTCTTCCATAACATGTCAACAAATTGAGCTAAATGTACGCTTGTATAGAAAATTTTATACCTTGATGTCCATAATAATAATAATTTTTCATTAATTTATAGCATATCTGAGAATATTATTTTTGAAACAAGTCTGAATAGGGCACAATATAATATTATATTTCATATTTTATAGAAATTATATAAATCCCAAAATCAATAATTTTTTTGCACTAAGATGAAGAAATTTGTAAGTGCTAATAAATTATGATAGAAGTGTCCTGTTTTGTTATGCTCATTCCTTTCCGGTCACTGAACCTCGTACAATTAACATCTAGGAAAGTGTAGGTTCCATGATTCAAACTACGACAGTACTAAATGTATAAGCACATAATTTGAGTGAGATAATAATTAACAATCTCCGTGCGTCATATTTAATACGCCAGTCTTAAGAAAGCAGTTCTTAGTACGTGCGATTCAAGGTGAAAACGGATTAAATTTCCGACCACGAATCTCAGGATTTTCTCAGTGAATAGTCAATGGATTTGAATAATTGAGGTGTTTATGGGAAGAAACATTAAATACACACCGCCAGAGCCCCTTTTCAAATTTATATTTTGACTTTTTTCAGACATTGTAACATATCCAGACTTTGGGACTCAATTGACTCATTGACGTTCAAAATTAGTGTGAACAACTTTTCCAGTTCTTTCAATTTTACAAAATTGTGATGACTAACGATATTGAAAGGGACTTAAAGAAAACAATCATATTATTTATGAGATTAGAGGTTTCAGGATTTGCTTTAATTTTCATTACTTCAATATATCTAAGTTTCTTCCGTGAATAATACTTTTAGTATATTCTACAATGTTGATTTTTTTCATGGTTCTACTTTTAAAATCGCATAAACACATGTCCAATATCAAGAAGTAGTGTTGTGTCAGTCCTTATTCATCCGTTCCAGTCTTGGCTTAGGACAGGTTCTATCAGTCCTTGGGACCGGTCTTTAAGACCGTCGGTACTTCAAAAAGTCAGTCCTAGAATGGATTTTTAAAAAAGAAGAAATAAATTTGAATGATAACCGAATATTATAAGTTTTAGAACTGATATGCAGGATTTAAAGTTTGCTTTCATACACAATTATATAATAATTATTAAATAATATTATTAAATGATGTAATAAAATCAAATAAGATTCATATTATTTTTATTTCGATAACCTGTATTCGAACTAACAGATGATTGTACTCCCAATATTATATTTTTATTATAACATACCAAATAAAACTATTTCTATACTAATGTAATTTTTTACATAAGTATAAATATATATGCTAAATGAATGTCGAAAGTAATATAAATTAAGTTTTAATTTGTCTGGGTATAAAATGAAATTATTAAGTGAAAGGATAAATATAATTTAGGATAAGTTAAGAAATTGAATAATTTAAGATTGTGATAAATTGTTACGAGTCGCACAAATTTATCAATGTTCATTAGTCATACTAGTCATTTCTCCTTTTTGTAGTTTACAGGAAAAGATAGAGTCAGCTTTCTTGTGTGAGCGCGATATTTTTGTTTCCTTTCCAGTAGTTCTAGTATTCCTTGAGTATATGCAGCAGATAATAATATTGCCACCTGTATATAAAAGAAAAAACACGCCTTCACAAAAGATACCCTAAACATGCGTTACCCATAATTATAGTTGATAATATTGTAAAGAAAAACGCGTGCAAGGAGGAGGGGTGAAAAAAGACATATGGTATCATTGTTTAAAATACTGATGTGATTATCATCTGCCTGCTTTATTATGATTTTGAGGGTATAACGAATGTATTTATTAGCAAAATGTTTAATGAAGATATACTACGTATAATTGACTTCGACATCCGTTACAGTAGATTTGAAAACGTCACACTCATGAAATTGTAATTCATTATGAACCTTATTCTCAGAATAATAGCTAATGAAACGACAAAGTAGAGTATTTGAAATATATTTGAAGCTCAAAGTTTAAAAAAGAAGGCTTTAATTAAATATAATCTACATACTAAAAAATAAACCATTAAACATTTAAGTTAAATATACAAAATTAAACAATTAAAATCATACAACTATTAATAATAATAAATTATAAATACAGAATATTGAAATAATAGATTGATCCAGATAATTTTTTCTTGTTCTAACATCGGAATCGGAAAAACCCCTCTTCTTCATGTGGAAGTTGCTATATACAATTGTGCACAGGATAGATATATCTCTACCGATGAGATCTAACTAATTATTATTAATAAAGTAAATGTCAAAATCATAAAATTAGACAATAAATATATTAATAAAAAAATGTTAGAAATAAATTAATCGTAAAGATTTAGAGCAAAAGCTAATTATGTAGTAATGTCCGGCGATATTACTCCCTATTAAGAGCATCAAAAAGATTTTCCCCGTTATTTAGATATGCTTATATAACAACATACTATTATCATGAAGGATATACACAATTGTTAATTATAATGCAACACCCAATGTAACTACCCTCGTTGTTGTGACCATTTAAACAGTTGTTTTTGCCTTTTATGAGTTTTCTGAACACCATTTCTTGGAGCCCATCAACCATAGCTAAGCCTTGAGTGATAAAAAAGTAATATTTATTGACTATGTAATATTGGAAAACCTAATTATCATACCCAAGTCTTAAAGCGAAGTAAGTAGTCTCAGACAAACTAGTTGCAAAAAATCCAAAGCTACTACCCCCGTTGTTGTGACCATTTAAGCAGTTGTTTTTGCCCTTTACTGAGTTGTGTATCATAATTCTTGATATGTTTAGCTAAAATAGAATCATATTTTATGGTTAGATTTTAAAAAAAATTGAAGACTTACTGTGAGATAGTACAAAATTCGGAGTTCCATTTCGATATTCATAAATACTTTTTACTGATAACTTGATCGTCATTTGGTGTGGATGACTCAAAAATTTTTTATATGTATTTCTATAAATGACATGAGTACCAACATCTTCCATTAATTTAATGATGGTTCCTCGGGAAGGATATGTTTACCCATGTATTTCTCCATAATTTTTTGAACGTCGGATGATTAGCAATGGATAAAGTTATATTACATGCAAAAGCATCGTTGTGAGATCAGAGTTAAAGTCAATAATTCATAAATCAGAGAGAGAAGTTACGACCACGACGATAATAATCAGTGATGAATAATCTATATCCCGCTGGTATGTTAAAAAAACAACAACGAAAATTAACGTAGTAACCCTCACAATTTGAAGAATGTTTGAGTGTAGAGCAGCTTAGCTGTCATGACGTTTTATTAGATTATCTGTGAGTAGCCCTGAGAGGGATGGAAAGAAAGAAATAAAACACAAATCATACTCCGTATGACGCAACCTTTTCAGTTAGTTATTCAAAGGATATTACTATTGTGATACTTAGGCCACGACTCCAAAACCTTTTAAAGCGCAACGTTCATATGGCAACTCCTTTTGTCGTTTCCTTTACTATTGATCCCATCATTGACTTGGCATAAGCCTCATATCAATATATTTAATGAGTGATTGGATGATAATCTTCTAATAATATAAATTTGACATTTCATATTTAAAATAGTATAGAATTAAGGAAAAACGAAAAGTCCGTTGCTGAAGGTTATCAGATTATGGTATTTGTGAGCTCCTCAAATTTGAAGTATTGTATTAAGATGATTATTACATTTCAGATTTAGTGTTTCTGAAATCTTCATTTAAAATAATGGACACTGTGACTGGTCAATTTAATTGCTTGCTCGAACTTCAAATAGAATCGGATTCAATATTATGAAGTGTACCATAAATAATTGCCATTGTCATCGTTGAGACAAACAAAATTATAAAAACGTTATTGAAATTTTTATTCATATTACATATTTACTCGAGTTTCATATAAACATAAATGAAATTGTTTACTGTACTAGTTAAAAATAGATCTTATGTTAATTTGATAGTTTGTATTCTTCCTTTACGCATCTTAAAATAAAATAAAAAATTGTCATATAATGCCACTAATGCATATATTTTCAAAAAAAAAAAACAATTGTGTTTATTCAAAGGGACTTTCCATTGTACTTACAAGTCCAATATTAGTTATTTTTCCATTGAAGAAAGTATAATTTGTTTAAAATAAAAATAAATGTAAAATTAATTAACAATACTGCATTTCAAAAATATTTAATATTTATATAATAGCTTTTAAAGGGTAAATTAAATGATAAATATTACTTGATCGCTGATAATTTATGTAAAAATATATGGAGTTAGGACAAGGATTCTAGATATTTGGGATGCCATCTTTGTAATTATGGAACTATAGTCCAGAAGATGTTGAAATTATAACAAGACTGTAAAACTCAAATTAATGAAAGGAATTTGAAACTGTAGACAAGTCATATAATAAATTCCAATTAGGAACATTCCAATTTTACAGAAGATATAACCAAAATGCTTGTCTCCTGAAATATTCTTCTCCATATCGTTAATCATCCAAATTTTGTTAAGTTTATGGAAATTTACACTGGAAAAGTAATTCCCTCTCGCTTCTCCATCACCAAGTGAATGGAGTCTCAAAGTAAAGTAGTGTTGACCAAAATTTTAAAAAAATTGAGGGGAAGGATATATTTCTTGCATTGGACGAAACTACTGACACTCTATAGTGGTCCATGACTGCAGTGTTAGATGGTTCTTTATATGGTTAATTTTTGGGTCGTTCTTATCTCATTAATTTGTAAGGTATCAATTGATTACAAGTGTTTCTGTAAAAGTATCATCAACGTTCTTGTCTCTTATTTCAGAGGCTAAAGACTGAAGGTTTTCATTAAACAACGGAGCTTCATACTGTATTAAACCAGCCGAAACCCTTAAACAACATTTTCCAATTATGTTGCATATCATTTGTATTGCTCATAGGCTGAACAGAATAGCAATGCTCTGACCTGATTTCTTTTAAAATACAAACACTATCATCTCTGAAGTGAATATATATTTTTTAAATTTAGGTGATCTAAAACAATTGAATACTACGCCAAGCACTTCAATTCAGTCGAGGAGTATATGAATGTTAGGTATGGAAACTATGATGCAATCTATAACACAAAAGATGTTTTGAAGAATGCTCCACTTTTGTATGAAATCATGTTTATTCAAAATAATTTAAATCCAATCCAGGTAACCAAGAAAGCTTTGAAAGAGCTACTCCCGAGTGTAACTATCGTAGAAAATCTATGCCAATATATTACGCTTTAACCTTTCAAAATTAATGTCTGTAGATGATAGGGATACATCAAATTTAGAAAATTGTCAGCATAAACTATCCATCACGATATAGAGTTTTTAACATACAAAAACACTTCTATCGTTAAATTTCATTCCGAGAGGGTTTCCAACGTGATGTACATAAATTGACCAAAAAAATCCCGTCTGACGAAGGCTCACGTCAAGAATATGATAATCAAATGTAATATTGATATTAACTATGAGGATAGTTGAATTATTCTAAATTTAATAAATAATATTAACAAATAATCAAAAATTGTTACTTTAATTTTAAATAATACATACCTATTACATTTTATATCGATTCCATTATGAAAATTTAACTACTAACAAATATAAGAAATTAATTCGATAAAAACTAAGTAAATAATAATAAGACTGAATTGAAGTGCTTGGCATAGTATTCCACTGCTTTAAGCCAAGATCCCTAACGCATGAGGATAGGTGCTGGTGGGAGTGGAGCTTGGCATAAAGCAGTAAATTCACGTTTTCTATCACCTGAATTAAAAAATACTTTCTTTACTTCAGAGATGAGAGTGTTTGTATTTTCGAAATAATCAGGACAGAGCGTTACTATTCTGTTCAGACCATGAGCTAGACAAGTGACATGTAATATCATTGGAAAATGTTGTTTAAGATTTTCGGCTGCTTTAATACAATATGAAGCTCCGTCGGTAATGAAAACCTTCAGTCTTTCGCCTCTGAAATCTGAGCCAAGAACGTTGCTGATACTTTTTACGGCAACACTTGAAATAGTTTTATTGTCGGGTTTGGTAATATTTTCCAAATTAATGAGATAAGGACGTCCCAAAAAATAACCATCTTAAGGACCAACCAACACAACACAAGAAACGTAATGAATTATTGTACTTACAAAACCAAATCTCAAGTCAATACTTCTTTTTAAAAATTACGAAGCAACTTTACACGTTTCTAAAACTTATGAAAATAATTAATACGTAGTTCGTAGTTACAGGTACTTATTTATATATGATTAATGACCAATGATAATAATTAACAAAAAAGAAGAAAGAGGCAAGCGACAATCGTTTTTATTTTTAAGGGTTCTGCATGTACATTGTGCACGTCTAAGTGTATATATACATAGATATCAATATACACGCATACATATTAATGATATTTTTGTGAGAGCAACTCTTCTCCTAAGCTCGGAAAGATGCATTCATATGAAGTTCATCATGATGGTATAAATAAAATTTCAATATTTTTTAATTTATTTCAAAAACATGGTGAAATAATTTGTAGCATTTTGCAATTTTGCAATCTTCACCTACAAAAGGCTAGTACTTTTTAATGTATGTAATATTAGTTAAAATGAGATGATTAATCACACACAACAAGGTTGTTAATTTGCTTGAGGATGAAAAAACTCAAAATATGATATTGGAGTATCCATTATCACTGTGAAAAGGTAGTGGGTCAAACACAAGGCTTTTGAGGAACTCCAAAACAAGCCTAGTAGAGGAAGGAAGAAGAAACTTTCATGAGCACCTAAAATCACAATTGCAAAATCCCTAACCGAAAGACGTCAATCTACAAGGAAATTGGTCGCAAAACTCACGAAGGATGGCCATCATGTGTCCCATGTAACTGTGATAAAACACTTGAGGGAATATCTCAAATTCTTCCTTACAAGCTCCAGCTTCTGGCAAAATTAATCAAAATTCCAAAGTTGAGTCCACTGAAACTATGAAATTTCCCCTGAAAATCAAGTGTGGAGACTTATGAGATACAGAACACTAAGTGAAATGCATATTATCCCATAAGGGCAAACTGTTCTAGCCAAATACTATATGGAGAATATTCTAGAGAAGTATCTTCTGTCTGCAATACAAAAGAGTAGAGAAAATGGATCAACTTTCAAGAGGAAACATGAGCCTCACATCTCCAAGGTAATTTTTCAGCAGGACGGGGCTCCGGCTCATCACTCCGAATTGGCACATGATTGGCTTCAAACTAAATTGCCTAGCGACAGTCCTGATTTATTTCCGAATAAAAATGTATTGTCCAAAATAGATTCAAATCTTTGAATCCAGTAACAAGTCTTTGATTGAAAATGTAAAATTGACCTACTCAAAAATAAGTCCAGATATTTTAGATAATTAATATAATTTTGTGTATCCGAGAGCGTATAAGAAGGTTACAAAGGAAAATAAATAAATATGGTATTTTAAGAGATGAAAAAAATAATTTGAGAGGAAAACAACCTGGTTTTCACTTTAAGTTTAAAAATCTTTTTCATAAGGATTTATGAATTTTTGAGTGTATTGTAATTTCATTTTTGTGCTAAGTGAAGTGGGTGGGTGTTTAGATAGTAAATTCGTCCCTTGCTTCGCATCCGAGTCGAATCCTGAGGATTCTTCTAGGATATTCTAAGCTCTTTAGAGAGGTATGAAGAGGTTAAGAGCTATGGTAAGAAAGTTCCGTTAAATTTCTTACTAAAAATATGAATAAAACGACGGAGGAAAATTTTTATGCCTCTAGTTACCTACGAGCTCTGAAGAAGAATTTAGCTACTAAAGCCAATAGGGTAATTGTTGATTTGACCTCATCAAAAAATGATTAATACCCCAGAAGATCTTGCAATTTAGATGTAGAAGATACTATTTTTGGTATCCTTAAGTTAGAACAGGGTAATATTCAGAGAGTACGTATATGCCCGGGTTATAAAAATTTGATTTTAATTGATTTCAAGAAAGAAATAGATATAGGAATCTCATTTCAGCATGCGGAGGACGAATTTGTTATCAGAAAACTGGATGAAGACATTAATGGTATTAAGGGAGCTGTTAGAGGTGTGAAAACTCAAAGAAGAGACAAATATGGGAACCCTATTATTTATGAAAAAGAAATTACAATTCACTCTCCGCACGAAGATATCAAAGTTGAAGATATTATTGAGACTTTCAAAAAATTTTGAGAGGTCATTGGCCCTGTTAAAGAATGCTGTTTTCAAGACGGAAGACTTAAGGCTTGATGAATGGGAACTATCCTGTAAAGGTGACTCCCAGAATTGATATCCCATGTTTTCTTCCAATAAAGGGATTGAAGACAAGAGTCTCGTATCTAGGTCAAGGTAAATACTACACTAGATGTTAACAAGGTGGCCGTTTTGCTAGAGATTGTTCTAATAAACTGATGAAATGGCGTGAATATTTGGGATCAATGAAAGTAAGAACTGAAAAAAAAGTAGGAAACAGATAATACTTCAACCTATCATGTTGTTCGCGAAGAACTACTTGTCTTGATAACAGTAGTGAATCCTATGATCCCGAAAAGGAGCCCCTATTAAGTAATATATCTTAAGTCCATAATATAGATGAGGATACATTGAGCAAGAGGAACGAAGCCAATAAGGATCAAGCCCAAGAACATGAAGTGCCAATAGAAGATATGGATGTATCTCTCACTTCTATTGACAAAAAAATACTTCGCAATTAATAAGTTCAGAAATGGAAGGAGTGACTAATGATAAATTGATTAAACAAAAAAAAACCTGCAAAACGTCCCATCATGAATGAGCTTATAATGTCTTCTAGGACTAGGTCTGGATCGATCTCTAAAAGGACGGCTTGCGACTCAAAGTTATCTCCTAACAAGAGGACTCCTCAAAAATTTTAAAAAAATCAGGACTAATTTTGGATCAGTTATTATTACATTAAATCGACTATGTAATATAATTTTTTTTAAATACCCACACCAGACTTACTGAATTCCTACAAAATTTATGAATCGATCGCTTAAATCCCTTAATTTCTCTCAATGTCCGTAGAGGAAAATTGTGTAAAGTCAGACACACTCTAATGAAAAGACTTAATGACTTTAAATCAGATATTATCTGTCTGCAAATACATTAAGAGCCTTGTTTCCTCTTCATGTGGAAAAACGTGTACTTTTTTCCTCCCTAGTTGTTTTACCTATTGTTACACTGACTGGTGTAAAACGTGTACTTTTATTTCGAGATTGTTAAATGTTCCAATTTGTATTGAAGAATTTTACAGAAAAAGTGAATGGGATAAGATCTTAATTATTTTTTGCAACATCAGAACTTTTTTTAATCAACGCGTATGGACCGAGTGAGAGAGAGTCGACTTTTTTTCAAGCTGGAAACTGGACTTCCCTTAACAGTTTAATCTATAAAAAATTAGCAGAGTGGAGAAATTTTAACTTACAAAAAAGGATCGACTTATATAATATACAAGCAATTCCATGGATCTTGTATTTCCATCCATGTATATCCATACTTCGTCTCCGATAATCGGAGAGCATTCAATTAAGGAGGAAAAAAGTTGGCTTGAAAATTTATTTTATAAATCTTATATTCCGTCATTAAAAAGAAGCAAGGAGTAACCTGGAGGTGGACTTGCCACAATTTCTACTATCTTGCCTAAAATTTACAAGAGGATTTTCCTTAACTTAATTATGAACCCAGATTTGAGGTCTTGTATTTTCTGGAGTAGGATTCGGAAGTGGATTTTGTTTTGAACGAAAATGATAAACTCGGAGGTGGTTCGATTTTCTTCCTTGATTGGGGCAGCTCATAGAGTTTTGTGGTTAAACGATGTCGTTTTTGACTCAATCTCGACAATAGACGTAATATATAAGAACAAGGGAAATAGCTATTTCTTTAAAAACCAAGAAAATCCGATAAGCATGGAAAGGGAAGCGTTGGATAATAACGTTATTTCAATTCATGATGTTAAATGTGATTATATTTTCTCGAAGGGGAAGTTTTTATTACATTTGCAAAAGACAGAAGCCACACCCTGTATGCTTACTCCTTGGCCTATGAAAATGGGTTTATTTAAAAAAGTATTAACCGAAGTCATCACGATTGGTAGAAAATATCTCCGTATTCTAAGTTTGAATGAAGATTGGACAAACCATATAATGAATTCAACTAAAGGAATTGCCGATGGCAGGAACTTCAATGCCCAATTTCTAGTGGCTACGGGTTGTATAATATTTAATGATTATTGCAAAAACTCTGGTAAAGTTTTTAATTCTTTAGTTCATGTTTCTACTGAGTGTCCTTTTTTGCTGTTATTGAGGAAGTTTGTTGAATGAAACTTAGACGGCAATATAAACACCTCACCAAACCATATATCGGCCATAACTCTGTTTGGGCTTCACAAAAATAAGTTAATTCCTTCGAAGAAGCCTAAAACAATCGGGTTTGGCATACTTAGCTCAAAGTCTTATATTGCGAAAAAGTTGACCTTGAAGGAACCAACGAATGGCATTGAGGTAGGTAAGAGTCATATTTAGAGGTTTAGAGGTCTATGGGAACTAATTTTAAACTACAATGCGTTTTTTTTTATTTTTACCAAATGTAATTCCTTAATTTATTATGATGTATTTTTTAAATTATGTATTGTAAAATAAAGACCTTAAAAAATGGTAATTATTGTGTTATTTACTCTTTCTTAAGGTATCATCAATTTCTTAACATACTGTAAATATATATTTACATATTTATACAGTTATACTGTACACGCACAATAGAAGTGGTAACCTACCTATAGATATTATATAGGGTGCCCAGTCATCTTACCTTCATCTATTTTACCCCAAAACAATTTGCCTTTAGCCATTTTGCCAAAGGACATTTTGCCTCAAGGATATTTCGCCTTAATATAATATATAAATAAATGAAATTTATGCGTCGTTATTGTTTATTTTCGGTAGAGATTGATGTTCCCTTTGAATTTTTTAAATCAAAATATGCAATAAAATTACTATAAAATGAATTTAATGTTTTTTCTCTGTTGGTACAATGATGGAATTATGCTCATGCTTCATATTATGCTTGTTTGTCAATCCATGTGTATTTTCTAGTATGAATAATCGATTATGTCTAATGATAATTACTAAAGGAGAAGTGATTAAAAATTCTTCTCTTTGAATGATTCCCGTGTATATTTATTTTTGTTTTTCTTATTATTCCTATTTTGTCGCTGGTTCGAATTCACTACATAGTGAGATTTTGTTGGTTTATGTATTGACATTTTGGGGCATGATTCCATTCTTTTTCTAACTGAAAACAACCATTCAATATATTTTATAGTAATACACATTACATATTTTGATTAAGAAATTCCTAGGAAAAATAGTTTAAGGAAAAATTACATAGTGTCATCATTATATAGGATCGGGACGGAAATAATGTAATACATAGACTCTCCTAAAAGTAAACATGGGCCGAATAATAACTCGTCGCTATCCGTTCACCAATATGCCTAATGAGAAATTGATTCTGCTTTGTGATAATGGCAAAAATCTAGGTGATCCAACTATTAGTGATTAAAAGGCCAGGCCATAAAATTGAATAATCAAGCTTTAATATAAATATTATCCTTAAGAATATAAAGGTCATATTTACAAGCTTGTGAAAGGAACGCAAAATAGAACTACGTTCCATGAAACGTGCGTTCAAAGAACGGGGCATACTTATTTTTTTAATGGTAAAAATAAGATTTTAGCGTTCTGTTCCAATAGTACTTCAAAAAAATTCAAGAAATCAAAGTTTTTTTTAGTTTTTTTTACTTTATAAAAATGATTTGAAGAGCTGATAAAGCAAAGACGAACGCTTGGAAGACCAATTTTGTGCAAGTGGCATCGGGGGGGTGAAGGATCTTATCGAATAGGAAGTTTATAGTACTCTACCTTAACTAGAACATATGAACTTGACCAGTTCAATAATTCTGAATCATGGGGCCGAGGCTCATCATTTGGTCGTGAATGTAAGATAATGGGCGATTAAAAATAACAAATTCTGCTCACGTGTGTAGCGAGGGCCGTAGTAGTATAGTTTCCCACTAATTAGTGTTTATAATAGCGATGTCGCTTCTCGTTCTATTATAAAATCAACCGTAGAAACCTGAAATGATGCGGGAGAGAGGGATAAAAAAGCTTTACAATTACTATGTAGGTACAACACTTACCAAACCACCGACAAAATCCATCGAATAACAAAAGATGTTATCCAACTCTAAGTGATTAAAACCTATATTGAAAGAAAATATAAATTATTCTGATTCGTTAAATTATTCGATCTTATGCAATCGAATGAAAATAATCCAATATGTTTCATCCAAATGTCCCAAAACAGTATATTGTCCAATCCTCAGCAAAAATTTGAAGAATTGTTCAAAAGGAGTGGTTCTTAACCTGGATTCGATCATAAATTAGGGGCTCGGTGGAGGTCAAAACACAAATAATTTGACACGCTCCACTTTACCAATTAAGAAGGGTTTGGTGAATATTCATATGAAACTCGTGGTGTTTATTTATCATTGCCTCCAACAATATTAAGAACCAGTGTTCTAAAGGGTAATCCTCTTGACCAGAACAAAAGCAAATCACATCCTGTAAATTTTTGAAGAAAAAAACAAAAGGGCAGAGCGATCGCCCTAATTCACACTAATTAACTTTATTTCAAAATTTTATGCAGCCATAAAAATTTATCATTTAGAAAAACGTGAAAATGTGAACTCAAGGGACCAAAATTAGGAGAATACTCACGAGCCCTATTCAATTTAAGAATTAATAATTATATATTCCTCAATTTCAAAAATTTGTGAAGTACCACCGATATTTGAAGCATACCGAACTATTAAAATTCGAATGCTTTGGTCAACTACTTATTCTTTTCTAACAACGTCAACTACTTATTGACATCATCACTATTTGTTGCTTGTATGTTTGATTTGAAAATTTTAGTATAAATTTTAAAATATATTAATAAAATAAGTGAAGGCGAAATATGACTAATGTTCAAGCATTAAATACAAAATAGTTATTCATCATTATCGATTAAATAATTTGAATTAAATATAAGAATATCTTCTTAAATTTTTTTAGCGTAAATGTCATATAACAAGTCAAACTCTTCAGTATTTATTATTGCTTTGCAGCAGTTGATTCCTCAGTTCTTGCATTTAAGTCTATTTATCAACAGGGGTATGAATAATTATTTACCAATATTGTTGAGGGAGCAGATTAGATTTCTGTGCGTTATTTTGGGAAATTAGAAAAAATAATTGTTTACTCAAGAACAGGATTTTAATGGATCGTTCGTAATTATGATATTCATCCAAAAATCTACTTTTCTTACTTCCTTTATCATCAATTGATGACAAAATGGGATCATTTCATTAATAAAATTGAAACAAAGTCTTCGAAATAATAAGATTTATCGGGTATTTTAAAAGGTCTTCGCTCTCCAAAATTTCAAATATAATAGGTTTTATGATGATAACATGTTTTATAAGAATTATTTTAAGAAGGTATCATACAAAATATAATAAATCTGCCTAATTGGCTAAATGTTCCTAATTGAAATAATTATCAAGCAGAGATAACATGTTTCATCAAAAAGGGAAAGTGTAGATATTGGTGCCCGTTAATTTTGCCCTAAGCTATTTTGCATCTAGATATTTTGCCTCAAAGACATTTTGCCTTAAGAATATTTCACCTTAACATATACATAAATGAAGTTTATACGTCGTTATTGTTTATTTTTGCTTGAAATTGATGTTCGGTTTGAATTTTCTAAATCAAAATATGTAATATTTATTACTATAAAATGCATTAAATTGTTTTTTGTTGGAATAATGATGGAATTAAGTTTTGCCTCATATAATGCTTGTTCGTCAATCTACGAGTCTTTTCTAGCTTTAATAATCCATAATATATAATCATAATTACTTAAGGAGAAGTGATTAGCAATACTTCGAAACGAATCGTTGCCCTCTTTATATATTTTTGTTTATCTTATTATACTAGTTTTAATATCTATTTTATCTCTGGTTCCAATTCATTAAATATCGAGATTTTGTTGGTGTATGCATTGAAATTTTTGGGTAATGATTCCATTTTTCCAACAGAAAAAAACAATTTAATGCGTTTTATAGTAATACACATTAGATTTTTTGATAAAAAATTTCCAAAGGAACATCAATTTAACCAAAAATGACATATAAGTCTCATTTATTTATACATTAAGGTGAAATATCATTGAGACAAAATTAACAAGGTCCTTAGATATGTTAGTTTAAAATTTTGATGAGTCGAAGTCAAACTAACTAGGAGTAATTGAACCAATTACAAGAAGTGTTGCAAGTGCCCCCAATCTCCCCTAAGCTATAAAATATCTCAAAACTAATAAACTTTGAAACATAATTTACCCGCAGCACAAATAGATATTTATTGAATGATTTTATTATCTAATATTATGGCACAGTTAATATTTTATTTCATCACTCAATATTTAAATAGAAAAAAAAACTAATTATAAAATGTAGCAAAACTAAAGGGGTTCCACATCAGTCATGGAACATCAACCTGCATAGTTAGTAAATGTCAATATATATATAATTATGAATTAACCAAACATGTATAAAAATTGGTCATTAAGGGTAGTTTTTATTATTATCAAAGATAAACAATCAATAGTATGTTGCGATTCATATAACTGATTCAATTTATAACATCTTAAGAAACAAAACAATATAAACGTCCGTAAACGAATTCCGTTAAACCATGATTTAAGTTATGATATTGCGTTAAAAAAATTTAGGAGGTAACTCCTCAGGAAGATGATTTGTATAAGAGGAGAAGCCTTAATATCATAGGTAGTTATAAGCGGACATGGCTGAAAGTATTGGTTAAAAAACTATTTGGCTTCAAATAATCTATTTTCATAACCAGTGATTTTAAAAAAACCGGATTTATTAAACTGATGGAGGTAAGGCCTCTCCAGGTCCAAGGGGATTTGCTTTCCATTCTAGATATACAAAATAAGCTCCTATTCCATAAAGGATATCATTGAAAAGTCCAAACACCTGAAAGTATGAATATTGTAACATTTAAAGTTATATGTATGTATTAAATAGAAATGTTATCAATTTCTAGACTTACTCCTGCTGCTACTTGAAGTTCAACCCATGTAGAGCTGCCTAATCCAGCAAATTCCGCTAATTGTGCTACAAAAGCCGTAAAGTAGAAAAAAGTTATGGCTGTCGTAAACCAAAATTCCTATTATGATAAATACGATAAAAACAAAATGCATTATAAATTGGGATACTAAAAAGTAAGGTACTTACAACTTGCAACCAGTTCACATTGTAATTACGTAAATTTACATCCAAAAATAAATAAAAGGCAGTGAAAAATAGTGTCCCTAAGAATGCAATGGAAGCAACGAGGAGGAACCAATGTTGTGTACTGTGAAATCCAGGAGCACAGCAGGCTAAAGCCAAAATTCCTACTATCTAAAAAAATACATATATATAAGTCATTATTAAAATTGATCATTTCCACACAAAGTCATTTTTTGCAATTTTTCAACGAAGTATGTCATTTTATGCCTTACATTTATGGTCTTTAACTATGGTCGATAGCTATTGTTGCATTATTTGTACCAGCTTAATAAAAATATATTATGGAAGCAAAATTATTCACTGGAATGCATTATCCAATATAGTTGTACACTTATTAAGATAGTTTAAAAATTGCCTTAAATATTCACGCACAATTTAATTCTAGGTCACCGAAAAGTCGTTACTATGTTGCAAACTTGATTTTGCTTTTACATTTCTAACTATGTAAGCACAAGTTTGTTTGACCATGAATCACGTATTCAATCATAGATTAAGAAAAACTTGCTTCATTCATTATATAACAAGATCTGTCTAATTGGCGCAATTGTACAATGTTTGATCAATTTTGTTAAAAAGTGTCAATTTTTCATATTAGAGCCAATGCTCAGTCTAATTCCAGATATTTAGAGCTGCTTAAATATTAACAATCTATGATAAATGATTTGCAAGACCATAGCCCACCGCCATAAGAAATAATATGTTGAAATATTATATTCTCAAATAGATCCTATTTAAGTAAAGAATTACTTCACTTAATGTATGTTTTAAAACATTAAAATTTACGTTTTTGGTCCTAGGTATATACCAAGTGGTCCATTAAAATCTGAACACTTTGAATTTGAAACTTCAACAAGTTATAATTTATTAATTAAAATATAATTTTAACATAATTAATACTATAAATAGATGTGTGTCTGAGCTCTCTTAATAATTAATTTAGCCGCTTTTAGCGGCAATGATGGCTTCTAGGTGGCAGTGGAAGGCCTCGGACCTGCTGCAGATGTATTCCTCTGTCATGGCGTCCAAGTACTGGCTGAAAGTGGTTTTGAGGGCCTCTATGTTTGGATGACGGAGACTACGACATCCACCCAAAAGGTCTAGTCGAATGTCAAAAAAAGAGTTCAAAAGACTCACTGAAAGAGTCTTGCAAAAGAGAAGATGGGTTTCTTTCAGCAATGAAAAGAAGAAGAAAAGTGACTTCTCCACCCTCACAAGGCTCTTTCCACCCACTTTTTATAGCTTTCTGGACAGTCTTGTGTGAAACACGATATCTCTTGCATGGGCCCTCATGGACTAGAGGGATGGGCCTGGACTGTTCTCTTTAACTCCTCCGGGTCCAGTTTGACCTGTCTGACAGAGCTCTTCTTCCTCTTCAACGTTTTGGACTTTCTAATGGCGTAAAAGGTGTTGCGGGAGACAGCCAACTGCATGGAGCGCACGAATGGAAATTTGCCGATCAGGTTTAAGTCTCATTATCTCGACTTGCACGTAAGGTAGAGAGCTCAGCTTTGTTCTGTCTTGTAACTAATTGTTTATGCTGTAATATATCCAAGTATGGATTAATTTTAATCACTTAACCTTCATTAATTAATGAATTATTAAGTGATCACATTTCAATGGACACTCCGGTATATGATTTGAAATAATGAATGAAGAGGAACTTTAAAAAATTCTAAAAATTATTATTATAATTAAAAAATCTTTATGAATTTACGTACATGTAAATCTATTACAGTTCTTATTGAAATAGCAACAAAAAAATAACTCATATAAATCATGTAATGACACATATAAGTTTATTAACTTTATATATATATATTTATAGGTATTTTATCTTAATCTTTCAACTCTTTTATACATGGATAACGATGATTATATAATTAGTGTATTCAGCAATAAATACGTTCATATATACTGGAAGAGGAAAGGAGATATTGTGTAAGAAATGAAATTTAGGGATATTTCATGATAAAATCTACTTATGAGGCAAGTGTAAATAAATACAGATGTTATTTTTAAAATGGACCCAGCTTTTGCTTTTAGATAAAAAATAAAAAACGAAACTTTGACCATATTAAATAATCACTCAACCTGGGAAAACTAGTCAGGTCTTGTTTCCACGTAGCTCAATGCATATTTTTAGTACAAATCTGTCCTTGATATTTATTTTTGTATGTGCTTAAAAAAAGTAATAAGGATACATAATTTCTCATTCAAGATTCTTGCATCGAAGTCTTTCACAATTTTTTTTAAATAAAAAAATAATTTACAAACATTGACATTAGTAATAAAGCAGACAATTGGATTTTTTTTTATTTTATTTTTTTCAATATTTAATTTTTTAAATGTCATAGGAAGTGGAGATAATTAGGTGATTAATAGAATGGAAAAAAATGTATGTACTAATATGTTTTTTGTTTCGTATGATATTTAGGATTCATATGATTAATTATCAACACAATAAAAGTGTTATTCTAATAATAGGTAATTCAATAACAATTTGTTTCAAAAGAAGACTTCAAAGATACTTCTAAACTAATACTTTAATTATAATTGAATTTGAGAACAAAAGTCTTTTAATCTGATTAAAATGATGAGTTAAAAAAGGATCGCTCACACGTTCGGGTTTGACTGAACAAAAGATTCTTGTATGTGTATGTATAGAGATTCATAAGTCCATTACGTAAGAACTCTTTTTTGAATTGAAGCTTGCTTTGTTAAGAATATATTTATTTTTATACATATTATGTATTTATACATTTGGACTCTATTTTACTTTTTTAAATACAAGTTTTGCTTGCCCCATGTGAGGATTTCTTTCTTACTTTGGTATCCATTTCCCCCCAACATTTTAACATAATATACTCAAGCATTCCAATATAATTACTCTCAAGATTTGTCCTTAAGGTTATAAATAACTTGGCAATGTATGAATTTTTTTGAAAGGCCGATTTCCTATTTTATTTTTGCTTTCCCTCATCATATTTACACATATAATAAGTACATATGTAGTAGTATTTTCTTACCAATTCTCCAAGTTTAACTCTTCCAGGCCATCCCTGTAGATATTCGTGCTTTACTTCAAGCGTTGTAGGCATAATGAGGTCACACTTTTCTACAAATAAATTATTAATAAAAGTCTTGTTTAATAAAAGGCTCTCACAAAAACTATGAACACATTGACACAGCACTTGCGAAGGTTAGTATCTTCTACTAGGAACTGGCTGGCTCAATGTCCGATCCGATTCAAAAAGAGAGAAAAGAGGGGAGGGGGGGAAATCATGCTCCCGTATTTTTATTTTAAAGGTTGCTACTCCTATGCTGAAGGAAATCTGCGCATCTGGGGAAATGTACATAGGAGGAGGAGGGGCCAAACGCGTACGCTTTACACACGCTTATTTTTAAATGTGTTGTTGACGTGAACTAAAGCTTTATGAATTATATGTGGATTGTAGAGTGTGTAAGAGCTAAAGGGAACAGTCAATTCAGCCTCCCTGTACTGACATAATAACATGAAATATCTAATCTAAGTTCTAACATAGTTACATTGTGTGTAAAATGTGGATGATGTTCTTTAACCATTTAAAAGGAATATGATTGGATACACATATATACTTGATACGTCATGTATGCATTACTGTATTAGTCATATTTATTTATGAATGCGCAAAAGGAAGTTTCTTCATTTTGGCTGTTTCTTATCATCAAAATTATTATTACTTGTCAAGGAGATGACACTCCACTATCTTTAAGTTTAAATGAACGACATGTGAATATGTGGCCTATAAAAGCAATCTACATCTCTCTCAAATATACCCATGTAATACATATTATGTACTTAAGTATATTTAGTAATATATAGTATCTCTTGCATACACTTAATTCCCCTATCTATAGCAAGGCTACTCAACTGGTGGCCCATGGTGGAAATCTGGACCTTCTTGCATAAGACATGAGAAAATACTACGACCATGTATAGTGATGAAAATCGTGTGTATTTTGGGTATGTAAAAAAAGAGAAACTGAAAATCAGCATGGTAACCCTGACAATTTAAAGAATGTGTTGGAGGAGAGTATCGTAGCTGTCATGAAGTTTCCTTAGATCAGCTACAATCAGCTGTCAAAGTGAAAAGGTAGAGAAGGAAATAAACAAAGACATTAGCAAGAATTACTCCGATGTCGATGTTCTATTCTACTCTGAGTCCATGAAGGACCTACAATTATAAGTCCTCAACAAATCCTCAAGGTATTTTATGAGCACACACGAATGTTCAATCAGGTTTTCAATATAATTGAATATAGTAGCAAAGGAAGTTAACATCTCAGAAGTTGACACCAGCTTAGGAAAAGAAAATTCATTCTTCATATTACCAATTCCAAAAAAAAAATGGACAACATAAAAAATATACACGATTTACATCACTAACCATGTATCTCCTCAAGCTAACAGGCCTGTTTTGTTAGTTTTTTTTTGTTTTTTTAAGGTTTAGGTGTTATATGATTGCTTATAAGTAAAGATTTGATTTTGTAGAGAAAAAGTTTATGGATTAAGAAAGGAAAAAAGGTTAGTATGAGTGCTCTTGTTTTATTTTTATTCTTTAACAAATCGTCGTTATATTCACATCATCCTCTGAAATAAGATTTATTTCCTATAAAGAAAGGAGACTTGAAATTATTTTCTAAATAAAAAGGTTCGAAATTAAATTCAAATTTTTAAATAGAAAAAAGGTTCGTACATGCTTTATCTTTGCTCACGGTAAACCCAGCTCTGTCCAGATCCTAGGTGGATATAATACTATTAAACAACATAAAAGTCTGGATGGTAAATTTTCGGATTTAACATATATTGGAACTTTCCAAACTGTCCATTTGTTCATAAAAATTGAGTTACCCTGCTCTATAGTTTATAATTACTAAACAGAGATAGGAATCAGAATTTCATTTGCCATTGAAAGACGACAACAATAAAAAGTTGTGTGATTATATTGTCATCCATATATGACGTCATTTTTATTAAACTGCCTCCCCTCACTTTTGAATTGGTTCCAGCTTCCCTGCTCAATAGCAAAAGCAAAGGGTCCATAATAAGGTATTTTAAGTGGTGTATCGAATGCATAATGTGGTAACGAATATCAAAATTCAAAAATTTAGTACAGATAATAGTACAATGTAATTATATCAGTTTGTAAGCAAAGCAACAGAGAGATTTTCCGTCTTGCAGCAAAATAATACAAATGATAACTAAATGATAATCTTATTTTGTAAAAATGTAGGTGTATGCTATTCACATAGAAGGGACTGTGAAAATTTTCTCAGTGTGCTCCATTTTCTTAAACAATAAGCTGCAGACTGTCATATCACCTTGCGGATAATGTATTTTTTTTAGTTTGTTCATGACCTTTAACCAATTATTTTTACTTGAAAAAGAATATTGTGATGATATGTAAGATGAAAATCTCCAATGGGCCAGGGGTTACGAACCACTGCAATAAAATATCCTTTTAAAAGTGTGTGTATGTCTGTGAATAATTGAATAATGTATCCATGAATTGTTTATTTTTGAATGATATGGGTCATATTAAACCATAATGACACGGTCATTAGAGTGAGATTTAATGTATAATTTAATAGATACATGATTCCAATGCATACGAAGTGTGCTCAAAAAGTAAGATGACTTTTCAAATTTCGTGGGCAACATTTGGTATGATCGATTTTTTAATTTTTTTTATGTTATTACACTCGGTACGAACATTTTTCTGTTTCAGCTATGTAATATGGGTTTTTTTATAGGCACATTGTTCCCAAAACTGAAGAGACATATGAAAGGATTAAAATTTGCAACGGTTGAGGATTAAAGACTGCATCGCTGGAAGAGTTCAAGGCTATACCGAAAAGTGCTTATGATAAGTAAAAAGCGTTGGCACAAGTGTATTGTATCTTAGGGGGATTATTTTCAAGGTGACAACATAAATATTGATGAATAAATAAAAAAAAATTCCTAAGAAAATACTAAGTCATCTAACTTTTTGAACACATGTCGTATATGGATCCTCTATGTTATTTTCCATCCCAAATCCGATGTACTAAATACATCAATATAGGTAGGTGCTTATGAACACGTATTCAGTGCAAAAATATACAAATACATCATTCTACATCAATAACTATGTAGGCCTTAAAGTATAATTTATTTTTAAAGAGTGATAATGAGGTCTGCTTTTAATTATTATTCCTTACGCAACAACATTGAACAAGGATTGTCAAAACAAACTTTACCTTGTGATATATATGTATACTCTCTGCCTCTTTTTGAAAAAGGGGCCTTTAAATTCTTTGTAAGGAGTGTTTTTGAAAGGATATCAAATATATGCATATATAATATACATATATTCATAATATATTAGGAAAACTGCCCCGGGGAAAATTGCCCGTGGAAGTTTGCCTTGGAGAAAATTGCCAAGGAGGAAAATTGCTGGGGAGAAAATGGCCCGTATTTTGTTCAAACTTCAGTATGAATGATAATACATTATAAATTCAGTTAATATTATTTATGAAAAATGTCTAAACATATTTGTTTGTTCCATCCTCCAAGGGAGTACCTTCAAGTTTGAGTAATATTATTGCAATACTTTTTTAATTTAATCCAATCTTCTAAGAAATAAATCGAGAGGATTGTAAGGAGGGAGGGAGGAATAAATATCTTAGGGCCTCTTAAAATATGGTTGAATACTCTCCACCCTCGGGTTGGCTCTGTCCCCGGGACCTGAATGGGATATTCAACCAATTTTAAGAGGCCCTAAGATATTTATTCCCCCTCCCTCCTTCAACCTCTCGATTTATTTCTTAGAAGGAACCCCTTTAATTCCATAAAATATTTCCAAGGCCTCGGGTTGCGCAGAGTACTTGGGAGAACCCTGGATCCTTAAATACCACCACCAAAGCATCACATACATCCAAAGAACCCCCTAATGCTAAAGGGCGGAGACTATTCAGCCATATTTTTAGAGACCCTAAGCTATTTATCCCCCCCTCCTCCTCTTATATTGCAATAATATTACTCATACTTGAAGGTACTCCCTTTGAGGATGGAACAAACAAATATGTTTAGATATTTGTCACAAATAATATTAAGTGAATTTATAAAGTATATTCATTCATCATAAAGTTTGAACAAAATATGGGCACTTTTCCCACGGGCAATTTCCCTCCAGGGAAGTTTTCCGCGCACGATATATAGCATATATTTCAAAGTATCCAGTGCCTAATTCCAAGTCACCACGAATCATTTTTTAAATATAATTATTTAAACTAATTATTTGGTTACTATCATATAACATTTCAAATATTACTACAAAATGTAAAGGTTGATTAAAATACTATGTTATGTTGCTATAATATGACAACAAAGGCAAACTAGAATGGACACTAATAGAGCGCTAATCCTCTAATAGCTTATAAGAATTATTATTAATAATTTTATAATTTGTTTCTAAGTTATGATTGATTATGGATTGTTTACGTTATGTGTTACCTTGGGTACTAGCAAATCTGCTATGGGGAAAGGGAGATTACCCTAGAGAAAATTGCCCGTATTTTGTTCAAACTTCATGATGAATTATAATAACACATTATAAACTCGCTTAATATTACTTACGACAAATATCTAAACATATTTGTTTGTCCAATCCCCTAAGGGAGTACCTTCAAGTGTGAGTAATATTATTGCAATACAATTCCCTTGCAATTTTTTAAATTCAATACAATCTTCTAATAAAGGGATCCAGAGGATAGATAATGAGGGGGTGGGGAAATAATTAGCTTAGGGCCTCTTAAAATGTGATTGAATACCTTGAGATTGACAGTTGACATCATCTTAGAAGATCGTAAAAGAAGACAAAAGGTCAAGTTAGAATTTTTTTTTACTACAAAAGAATTTTTAAATAGGCGTCTAACGAGTTACTTATATTCAATAAACTTGAATACAAATCCTAAAAATTACTAAACTTAACATCCTCTAATATTTATACAAGAAAAAAGGAATCGTTAATATGTGCACAAGGTGAAGATTTAGCTCTACCAAATATTCCGTGTGATTCTGAAATCGTGAACGATATATAGCATCAACAATGAAGGAATCCTAGAAAACATATGATAAAGAGAAAAGACAGAAATATATAATTGTTACAAATTGCTCAAGATCAAAATTGAATAAAAACTTTCATAAGTCTGATTTCATTCATTAATTTACTGATTATTCAAAGATTTAAAAACTATGTTTGTTTATGGACATTTGTATCGTGTTCATGAAAAATTTTTATTATATAAATAGCTCAATAAATAAAAAATCCATAATTATTTATGTATGCCTTCAATAGTTACTACATGAGTTTTTACTTACAAAACTACAACATAATAAAGTCAAAAAAATTACTAACAAGTTCAAAAAAATTATAAAATGAGTTTTTCTTTTCCTATGCCTTAATTATAATAAGATTTTTTTAATTTGATCTCATTTTGAAGTACATCCGGAACGCTGGAACTTTAACCGTATGGAGAGTAACGGTCTTTGATGGCACAGAAAAAAAATAGGAAGTCATTACCAACATCTAAACACATGATTCATAATTTTGAATTTGGTCAACTTTAAAAAACAGTAAACACTCCAATGAACATAATTATACCAAATTTTATTTTTATAAACCAAATAGTACCATAATGATAAAATAATATAATAAAAATTATGTTTATGCATTAGCATGATCTTTTTGTATATAAAAATCAACATTCAGATCTGTTAATAGAGAAAAAAGAGATACAATTCGAGAGGGAATTTTAAACTTATCTTTCCTGTTGGAATATATATATATATATAAAAAGATACACCCTATTCTCGGATTATCCAAATTACTTAATGTTATTATTTTTTACTCACTACAAAATGATTTTATAAAAAACCAATTAATATTATTTATAGTTTAGAAAATGTCAATCAAAATGATTTTATGTAAAATAAAGAATAATGCTTTATTTTAATTTTTAACTGACTAAATAAATTTTTTTGCTTCTGTTTAAACTTTAATCGAGATGTGTGATCTAAAAATGACATTGTGGAATAATGAAATTTTGCATAGGTCATTTTGTTATCCCATGGCAACTTTTCTGCACACGCCGTAATTCAAAATTAGTTGACTAACAAACCGTCCTAATATGTATACCTGTGTTTTGATCAATTTAATGAGATATATGTACATTAGAGATAGTTTATATGAATATTTAATTATACACACGCGTGTACACTGTACATATATATTTAATACGTCACCTCTTACCATCCTTATAAAAAGATTTTAAATCAAGTCGACTTCCTAATACAGTAAATTATATTATTTTTGTAGGATACACAAGCTATATTATCCTTGATGCTTGAAAATAATTTCTTATAGCCATCACAAAAAAAAAGGAATTTGTGTACTTGGAAGTTTAATTAGTCACGTTTATTATTACATATTTATAATAATATGTTTGGGGTACATAGACGATATTGACAACTATCTTCAAATGTTAAATTTACAACGAGTAATTTTATTTCTAAACTAGCATTGCTCGGAGTTATTAGGTGTCGATTAACTTTGCTTTAAAAATATAGATATTTACTCCACTCTTCTTTTTTTTAATATGAGCTTTACTACACAGCTTTTTTTATAATCTTTCTTTTTAATATGACACGCTAATCATTAGCTATACATAATTGTTGCTAAATTATTATGTCTTAGATCTGAAATAACTTTATGGCTTACATCCAAATATCCACCCCATATGAATACATACGATGAATTATTTTATAAATGTATATTATTAAAAACTATGGATGTAAAATTTTTTTATGTAATAATAGAAAAACATGAATACTGTTCTCATTAATTATTCCTCTTAAATCTTTATTTTGTAAATTATAACGTATCATCAAACAAGTATCACTATAATTTATAACGATCTCTGTCACCAATCCCTCACAGTTACCATATTTTTCATGACATTGTCTCAGGTATGGTTTTTAACCCCACCTCAATTTAGCCAATATTCATATCCCCAATTATAACTCATTGTTAATTCTTCCATTACATTTATTTCTTATGTGTATATTACATATTTTATTATATTAAAAAAGACTCGTTGTAATAAAACTTAACATATTTTTTGTTTTTTTGAGAAGGGATTGGTTTAAAACACTTTCAACAAATTAATGATTGAGATCATATAACTAATAGCCTAATAGAAGCCCAAGCATGGCCATTTCGAGCAACTGAATAACTTTTCTCATCTGTCTAACAAAAAAGATCATTAAATCGTAGATTGAGAGCTAAATTTTCGTAACACAAATAGTTACTTTACATAGTAAAACTTGGAAACTTAATTATTTTAATATGAACAATGTTGTTTTCCAATTTGTAAAATAAAATATATCTGAGAAATTTATTTCAGTTTTCAGTTTAAATTTCTCTGATTTCAACTATTAACATAAAATATTATACTTCTGGGATGACACATAGACAATAACGTTAATATTTGTCATTCTTGAGCTACGACAATTTGGGCCTCAACCCTCAAGCTATGATTTTTAGAAATTATAACCTCCAAATTTTTGTTTGGTTATTTTTCAATTGTGGATTCTGTTTTATTTTATTGATAGTCAAACATAGATTTTTAATGCAAGTTTTTAGTTTTTGACAGAATATCATATATATTTTGAAAACTAATAGTCATCATTGATTTTCAAAACAACATAAAAAATACTATATTTAAAACTGATATCACAAATTTGAATCACATAGGTCAAAAAAAAAATTAACTAAGTTTAAAATAATATCCAAAAAGGAGTATTGACTAAATTTGAATCTCTAATGGTTAAATTATTAAAGAATATTATATCTTTTTTTGCAAACATTTGTACATATTGGTTTTTTTTATTTTCTTTTTTTCAAAAAATATACAATAATACTGATAAACCTAAACATACTTAAAATCATACAGTTTAGTCGACTCATGGATACAATGAGTGTGTCTTAATTTTTCTTTATCTCTATTTTGAATACAGGGGTAGTCATCTCGTTCAGTACACTTCACTTAATGTAAAAATAAAATTAAAATGAACGAACTAATTTTGATAACATTTTCTCTTTGCCACTTTGAGTAGTTTATAATACTATGTGTTGATTTTTTAAGCAAAAATAGACAGAGTAGTACATCATGGAAGAGTAGAAGAAAGTATTAAAAAAATTTCTGTCACGCGGTTTGACGCCCACAGCTATATCTGAGTTTTTTGTGTGCAGCAGAAATACTGTTTACAATACCAGTAAGTTTTTGAAGGGCACAGAAGAGATCAAAAAGTACATGACATGCAAGAAAACTACTCGTTCCAAAGAAAATATAAGTCAAATCTGAAGACCAACACTATAATACATGTATAGACGCTGGTCAAGAAGTAAGGATGGCTCTACCCTTTGTAGGCCAACTTCTGAAAGAAAATAATTTGAAAGAGTAACCAAAGAAAACTGATGGGCCCTGTGTTCAAGGAGAACCGTCTAGAGAAAGGCAAAAAGATTTTCCACTTTATGAAAAGCATGTTTCCTCAAAAAGTGTTGCTGTTCACCTATGAAAAAATACTCACTCGACCAACACAATGACAATTAATAAGATGGAATTGTAATGCAGAGTTATTCCATTATCCAGATTTTGATACTTTTTTATTGTATATAATATATTCAAATCCTCATTGTATAAAAACTGCACATTGGATTTTGATAATTATCATCGCTCAAATGGTTTTTATGTTTATTTGTAAATAAAGGGACATGGTTTTATCAAATTTGATTAGAAACATTAATTTTCAACTGACTAATGATTAGTTCAGAGATAATTCCATTATGAATTTATTTACTAAGAATGTTAAAAATGCATGTCAGGCTGACATACATATTTATAATTAAAAAATAAACACTCTAGTCATGAAATTTAAAATATGTACTATGAACAAGAACCCAAATGAAATAATATAGTAAGATTTCAATGACACAAATATCTACGTTACTCTTGTTTATTAATTTATCAGCGTAATATTTATATAGAAATATTATATATTTTTCAATTTTGTAAAGATCTTTGCCTTGATTTACAAAAAAAGTAATATATAAATTTTTTATATGTATGTGTATATTTTTTTGGTAAATGATGTTTACCTTTCCAAAGCTGATCATTATGTACATGTACATTTAACTTTATGTTGTATAGATATGGGAAAATGGTAACAATTCCACCATAATCTTTGTTGCAATAATCAAAAAAAGTTATAGTCACAAAATCGACATAATAATTTTTTTTCTATATTTCATCCAATGTCCAGCTACAATGTAAAATTTAACAAACAAAAAAACAACAAGACAAGAGCACTGACATAAATTGAGGTGTTAACACTTCAAAAAATAGAATTGGTTCCCTATCGCCAATCTTAATGTTGGGGATGAATTTTGCAGGAAACGAAGTTAATGAAAATGTATTTACTGGTCACGCTTTTATAAAATGCATTTAAGTATCTTGGTTTGAATAAAGCTTTAAACCAATTAGCGAAACGTGATCATTAGCCTGTAGAAACACAATGGAAATGCAAGATGTTTTTGAATTTTTGAAGATTGAATTTCCTACCAAGGAGAAGAGGACGGCCGGAGTTTTCAATTATACATTTATGATTTATTGATTGTTATTGTAATAATAAATGTAAAATTTAAAATACAATGACCAATTATTGTCAGAGGTGGGAAATTGACTCCACAGTTTAATATAAAAAATATATTTTTACATCAATGATGTATGAAAAAATAACGCAGAATAAACATCATAATCTTTCAACTAGAATAAACAAATCATTGGGTCAACAAAACTCCATATTATAAAAATCTTCTCTAGTTAAGCCAAGTCCGTCTTTCACCCTTCGAAGGAGCATCTTCTAAATATTAAAAAATAATAAATAACATCATACTCCTAATTATATCTCCAAATAATAACTAAACAGTACCTCTAGTGAAGAAAAAAAGGTTTCTGTGCACCAATACATTTTGGGCTATTGATCACGTGGGTCCTCGTTTTACTGCTTGGTTTAAGTTTGATCAATTCAAAGTATATTTTATACTGATATGGTATTATATTTCATTAATGTATGTTTTTAAAGGGATACATAATACTACTTTATTTATTGTTTTTCATGCCATTTATTTTTTAACTTTTCGGATGTTCCATCAAAGTACATAAATTTATATTACCCTGTTTTAACATCTCAATTGTATAGCTATAAATAGTTTTTTATTTGTAATATACGTGCCAGTTTCGATTTAAATCATTATTTTCTCTCAAACTTCATGAATAAATTAATAAACATTTTTCTCAATTTGCAACTTTCTATTAATCTAAATGTGAAGTAAATTATATATGATAAGTAGCTTAAATGATCTTATTGTATCATCCCTTATTTTATGCATTTAAGTATTGAATGTGATACACATAAGTAGGAGTTTCAATTTAATACATAATGGAAGGTACGTACAAATTGTATAAAGTAGGCATATTATGATTGTAAAACGGATAGTGCCTAATGTAGGGCTCGACAGACACACTAAACCCTGGTTAGTAAAAAAAATAAATCGGGCTAGTGCAAGGTAGCCTGTATCTAACCGGTTGGCTATGTAATGCCCTACCTTAATTGTCGCATATACACAGGGAATTTTGGGTTCAAATCATGAGTATTGCCTTGTATCAGCTTCTAATACATCGAATTGACATTTAAAACAAATACTATGGATAATAAAATATCTTTGTACAATACAAATTCTGTAATATTTCAACTCATAAAGCACTTTGTGTCCTTTTTTCTAATCCTACAAATATTATTATATAGGAGTTTCCTTTCGAATCTAAGCCGATCAAATATCTCCATATATACATATTCCAAGTACATAGATAGTTTATATTTTGTGCTATTCTAGGCAAGTAGATTTTTCAAAAGGCTACACGGCATTATCTCGCTAACACAAAAATACCCTATCTATTTTGTTGTCAGCTGTCGATTCCCTTTTCTACTTGATACGTCATGGCTATTTCATAATTTATTCTTTTTCATAAATACACAAAGTAATAATTTATTCTATATATATGATCCGTTTGCAAAAGAACAGGAATTCAATTTCCTGTTGATCCCTCGTCGTTTGTATAATATATATATTTGCCGTTTTATTATTTCTTTGAAGAAATTTTGGCTATTTCTTCATAGAAATAATATAATAACTTATCATAACTACTCTTTTAATAAAATATTAGTAAGCAATATAATAAAACAATATCGAATAAAATACTATGTAGATTTTAATAATATGTAATTTATTTTAAAAATGGTGAAGAAATAATATGACAGTGATAGTTTGCGAATATATAATATGTAAATAGCGGTTGGTAAGATTAACTTATTTGGCTAACTACCAGATGATTTCGGGCCTTTTTTTTTGTTTCTTTTTGGAGGAAAGGTTGCGTTATACCACAAAGATAACGACTTGGCTAGTAAAAATAATTTACTAGTGGCTAATTGGCTATTAGCTAATTTTAACGACTGTTTAACCCTGGTCTAATGGTAAGGAAGTGCTATTTCAAGTTATTACAAAACTATGATATTGGAAGTCTTTATATTTTGTTAGAATATTTTTTAAATGAACTGAAGATCTCATCGTTGATACTACCATTAGTTTCATCAAACATTTGCTTTTTGAAAACCACACTTGGGAGAATCAACTTCACATATTCTTCAAATAGACACATAGCATTTCTCAACCTTTCCTTCCAAGAGAGAGAAAGAAAGCCGACATTAACTTATATTTAGCCATTTACGTTCCCCTGTCTAACTATTGCACTATTAAATAGAGAAACGGATATATTCACAGATTAATAAAAAATATTTCATATTAAAAACCAACTACATTAATAATTAAGTATATCAATCAAGAGTCAATTGTATAGCTATAAAGATACCCTATTGTGACAGCTATTATCCTTTGTGAAGCATGTAATTCATATCTTAATTTAACAATAATTGAAATTATATAAACATGCTTAAATTTATGAACCTCTGGATAAGAGCACTAATTTTTATCATCATATTATGACGTCAATCACACGAGAAACGCCACACAAATTGTAAATGCACTTGTCTCCACTTATACTATGCGTAATTTCTTCATCATCCAAGAAATTATATTTATAGTAGATTGCACGCACAAATTAAGATTAAATGTAATTTATGATGTCGTTTTATTGTATTCTTCTCTAATTTCATAGCTTTTAGTAACAAAGCATGGCGTTACAATTTGATGCTGGAGGTAAAAACATAAGGAGATTTTGAAACTTAAAGCTCCAGAACAAATTCTCAGTTATTTCATCTCATATTTTAAACGTAGTAAAACTATCATAGTAGACATAAAGGAGGTCTTAGAAATGTATAATATTAATAGTATATAGTTTAAGATTCGCGGGAGAGGAGCGTCGCTCATAAGAAATTTAAAAAACATAGCTGCCTCATGTCGTGTTAATGAAATGAAAGGGGGGGGGATCATTTAACAAAAGAAGTTATAATATGTTTGAAACTACTGAAACGGTATTTAATGTTTTAAAGAGCCACATTCTATTAATCTCCAATCATAATTATTATGAAATACAATCCTTACCGTATTGTTTAAAGTTCTATTGGAAGCATTCCAAAGTTTAATGTGTAAGTTCAACGACTTATTTATTAGGATGGGAAAAAAATATAATTTATCAAAGTATTTTAAAGTTTGATAGCTATGAATACTATAGTATTATTGTACTTCATTGATTTATTGTTGATGTATGTATAGAGCCTAACTTGTATGTACGAGTATATAATCGTGAAATGTTTAAGCTACAAAAAGGACGTTCTATTTCATTAGAAAGGAAAATTCATATTGTGGCTCGAAAAGTTGAACATTATTCTTATTCTTATGGAGATCCTAATTTTGGACCAAATTCCAGCCACTCATATCTATCCCAAAAAATAATAAAAATTTATCATTTATAAAGTTTTTTGACAGGTTTTTTTATCTCATTTCAATTATTTAACTTTGATGATATCATTACAACAGATGATACATTTTTATGAATAACTTTTCCACCAATTAGTGGACAACTTATTCTTAAGAAGCAAGCTCTAAGTCTTAGTTTATTATTTTTGACTGACATGGAATTTCCACTTCATCCTGTATTACTGAAATTATTGCTTTAAAATGAGATTAGTTATTCACTTAATAAATAGTTATAGGAACTAAATTTAAGTGATTTTTTTTTTTTTGATAGGATCTAGTATAGGGGAGAACTGGGTGAATTCGAGTTTCATAAAGTTCAATCTTGTCCAAAGGGGAGTACTTCTTTTGTCATACAATGGATTTGCTAAGAGGTGCACTTGTAATGAGTTAGTGGAGATGAAAGTTTGATGGTTATTTTGTTACAATTTTTAGTTACATGTTACGAGATATATACTGGCTTGTAAGTGTACCGCCATTTTGGCGTTCTGTTCAATGTTCCATTTAATTTTTTGTTCATCGTTCAGCCATTATTTTCGTTCTGTTCAGCGTTCCAATTATTAGGTAGTACCCAGGTTGTACAGTATGCATACATAAACTAGCGCGCTCTGTAAATGAAGCTATTCAGTTATTGATGGATAAAAAAGTCTGATACTCCAAATTAAATGGAATGTAGAATAACGAAAACGTTTTCATGTATGTCCGGAGTGCCAAAGCTTTTTTACGTCTGAAATATCTATAGGAATCATAAAAAAATTAATCAAAATAAAGTCAAAAATACTAATAGCCTACTAAAAATAACAATATTTTATTTTCACAGAAGTAGAATGGCCATGAATTAAGTCTTTTTAATTATTAAAAATCTATTATATATAACTTATGACCAACTCTTTATTGTACTGAGTCATTTGATATAAAATTGCATACTTGTAGCACGTCAAACCAACAGGAAGCTAGAATAATTTTTCTCAAAATTGAAAATGGAATAAATTTTCCAACAAATTATAGTTCATTTCAACGAACAAATGATTCTGATTAATCATTTGGAGGCACCGCTAATTATACTTAAAGTATCCGAATTTCACTGCCACATTTATAGAATTAGGAAACTAATGAATTATGTTTGCAAGACAATATTGGGCCAAATTAAGTCAAGTATATAAAAGGGAGTTACTACAGTTAACACTCTTGGGTATTTCAATTCATCCCAGAAATTTGAACTCAATCCCTATAATTGACCGTAATATCTCTTTGAAATATTGCCTGTCATTTTATAAATATAAATGATTGAACCTATATATATATGATTCGTGTATTTTTCAAAAATAAATAGTTTTTTTTTAAATAAACACCAATATATAGACGATATTAAAAAAATATATTGCAGTCAAGATTAATAGAAATACCCTTGATTGCAGTCAGTAACGTTAAACATAATATCACACTCAAATATCTACTCAATGTGAAGTACTTTAAATCCACACGATAAATTACAACAAAAATAAAAAACAAAGAGCGTGAGAATTTGTTTCACTGAGTACAAGAGAAATTAAATTATTACTGAGTAAAAGATACATAAATAATAATTATGTACTTTTTATAGTAGTTAATTCACATTTACATGAATATTAATATCAGAGAGGCTCCTGGTCCCTCTGCAACATTCAAAAATTGCCCTTGAATTTGCATAGTCGTGTTTCTAGGAAACTTATCCCGTGTACATCTACACCCCTTCTGAAATTACTATGACTTATTGGAACGGAACGCTAAAATCTCATTTTTAGCGTTCAGTGTTTAAAAAAAAAAAAATCAGTTCCATTCCTGGAACACCGTTCAATTTGCGTTCCGTTCACAAGCTCGGATATGCAATGAAGTTTTAATTTTATTCCTCAGATATTGGTTATAAAATTATTCCTACTCTAATAAAAATTATTTATAGCGAAAAAAAAAAATTGTATGTATTTTTTCATATTTTTGTGCTTTAATTTATAATTTAAAAATCAGTATTGTGGGGGGGATTTTGAACACAAGTGTTCGGGTTGAAACTCAATTTTACAGTTAAACCCTATTCAAATAAAAATGATAATATGCAGGTACTTTTACGTTTTTTTAATTTCACATTAGATGGCAAGTGTATTAAAAGGCCAAGGGGTTATATAAGAAAACACTTCAAACGTCATTTGAGGATAATGCCAGAGGAATGAATATTCATAAAGCTTCAAAATTGCATGATGTTCTACCAAAAACTTTATTGGAAGCAATTAAAAGATCCCAAATTATAGACAGCAAAAACAAATTAGTCCCATCGTAGAACTCAAACAACCGTCTTTAACGATAAAATCGAATGTCAATTTTGCCAATATTTAATGACTACATCGTTAATGTTTTATGGAGTTACTCCAATTCAAACCCGTAGGCTGCTTTTGAATATGCTATTAAAAATCAAATTTTTCATCCAAAATCTTGGGACGAAAAAAAAGTACTTTCGGAAGTCACAAAATCTGTCATTTTGATGAAACTGGAATCACATCACCTCCAAAAATGTCAAAACTCATTACTACAAAAGAATGTAATCAATTTGGAGAAGTTGTGTCGTGAGAAAAGGGCGAATTTATTACTACGATTGGTATTGTAAGTGCAAGTAGAACTTGTCTACCTCCTGTATTTGTTTTTCCGAAAATAAGATTTGATGAAAATTATGATATATAATGCTACTAGCGATTCATTAGGACTCATGTATAAACCCGGTTGGAAAACTTTTTACTAGTTATTAAACACTTCATTCGATATTCCCATAGATTGTTCTAATATTAAGGATGGATTTAAAACAATCGAAATATATAAATTGGATTCTGATGTGTTTCAAGAAATTGACTTCATGGGATCAAATGTAAGCGACAGGCATCTACCATCACCATGTATTAACAATCCTGATCACAATAGTAAAAGAAAAGACAGAGATTTAGATAATTCACGGGAAATATTATTCGAGGATATTCGACCATTTCCAAAGGCTTTGAGAAAGAAAAGTAATCGAGGAAGAAAACGCTATATGGTGACTATAGTTACAGACTAATCTTAATTTACCTATTTTTTCATCCTTGAAAAATTTTGACCCGGATTTTTAAAAATAAAACTAAGCAAAAAATACAATCAATATTTTTATAAAAAATTTTAGAAATTCAAAAAAAATCATTGGAAAACGCTGTAATTACACACACACAAAAAAAAACTCAGAAAACTTACTTATTGATTATACTTAATTAATTTTTTTATAATATGTATTGTTTTTTGTTTTTATATTCTATATAGGACCAAAGGAACAACAACCTAAACTGATAAGCAAAATATTGCAGTCTCAGTTCAACTTTGTCAGTTTCGGTTCTAGTGGTTCAAGAAACGAAACCGCTAGACCAAACCAATAAGGGCACAACTTTGGTAATAAGGCATTGTTCTACTTTCCCGTTGCGGGCAAAGTAGAACAATGGCAAAAATTGACCAAATAAGAGTTTGAGATTTTGTTATAATATGATGTGATTAATATCATATGATTAGTACTTTTGTACTATTACTACATGCAAAAAGTCTGCAAGAGTTAATTCATTTTAACATGCCAGAGTTAATATTTACTTAAATCTTAACATATACTATAAATGCTTATGAATTAGGATATACATAAGAGACGAATAACATAGTTATTTCTTAAATAAAAATATGTTTGATATACACCAGGGGACACTATATACCTACAGTGACCCGGTGACTCGTTTTCATATATACAGACATTCAAACATACAGATAGACTATAATGGAATAATATAGATATATTCGAAATATTATGTACACATCATAAAAATATGATGTTTATTAATTGTCCCTCATAAAAAAATAATAATAATAAATACAATCATATTTTCTCAAATCAATGATTGAAATTGATTGACTTTAATTGATTTACAATGCAAAATGTTTCCTCAACTTAGATTACGTTGACACATTTTCAAAACTAGGGATTTAGAGATAGAATATAGATTACATATTTATAATTGTAATTCAGAGATAATATTTTGAACATTTGGGTCGGCTGAATTAATTAAGAGATTGTAATTACCATTTTAGGCGTGAGATGGGCAAATGATCATACATTAATTTTATCTAACAAGAAGCTTTTAAAAGAAGTGGTCAAAAAGTTCATCATGATGATAATTTTCTAATTGATTTTGTGTGATCTACTGCGTATTTAATTACTGGATTGATATAACTTCTCAGTTGTATTTTTTAAAATATGAAAACTGTTTCAAGATTCAATAATATATAACATATTTTTTATTCTATAAACAGCATTCAGAAAAAACTAATTTAGACATAGTAAGATAAAATATAATTTTGTATCCCCAAAACAAAATACATAAAAACAAGTTTCAAAGTTCTAATCACATGATTACATAAAAAGTCAATGTTATTTATTTGAATATTATATTCTTTTATAGCGTATAGTCGATACATATTTTTAATCAAACTAAGAAAAAAAAGATGTTTTTTCAATATCACTCAATTATTATTGCATGAGACTTTACATGTGGCTTTAAATTAAGGAATCCTTTATTTTTTCGTCATTTTCTTACATTGGAAATTTGGTAAAACGACAACCTTTAAAAATTAATTTTGAATTTAAAAAGCAATCAATCTTTATTTGTTCCTGCCACTACTGATCAAATGGAGCTAAAAGACTTAATTAATATATTTATTAAAGAAAATTAAAAATTGGTCATAGTTTTTGTACCAAATGAAACATAATCTTTTGGAAAATACTCTCTGTATTTTAAGTACATTTTGTTACTCAAAGGTAGAATTATGCTCATTAAAGTATAAATGGAAAAACTTTGATAGGAAATATAGTACTACAGATCAAAGAAATATATTAAAACTAAATGATGCATGTAAATATATTTTGGTATAAAATATTTATTTTTCTCTAGTTTTTCTCAGTCATTTATATTTATTTATCTGTTACAAATCATTATCGAAGTTATTATTGATTTAATTTTTCGAAAAAAATTGAGTATATCGAAATAAAAAATATATATTATTTATTTTGTGCGTATAGCTATGTTTATTAGGATAACTAGTGTATTTTTTGTTTTGGTAGATTTTATTGTGTATCTTAAGGTTACATTCAAGAAGAGAAATAAAAAAAGACCCAAAATCAGTTAGCCAATTCTCCCCAACTAAGGAATCGTTCTTTTATAAACTTACAGTCCAAGAATATCGCAACTCTGGAGTCAAATCAAGGGGCAGAGTTGATGTCGATGCAAAAAAAGTATTCAAGAAGGAAATAAAGATAGCTTTGAAATCTGTATAATTGAACTATCAAAGATAAAGTATATGTGTGTTCATAGAACCCCAAATGCACGGTTAGAAAATAATAAGAAGCTCTCAATAATTTTAATTAATTACAGAACAAATAACTATTGTTTGTGAAGATTTTAATTTAGCCTTAATTAATTTGAATAGGTGGACAGTAGACACCATATGACAGGTCTTTCTATTTGCTCTTTTCAGAATAATTTTCTTAATCAATATGTAATTGAATATATTTAGGTTAGAAGTAATATTTTGGATCTTGTTTTCTCGTGTCCCCAACTAATCATATTGGTTGAGGCTGCAGGGAAATTAATATACCTGATGATTATGATATGTGAAATATGTGATTATAAAAGTTTCAAAAGCCCATCTATTTATATACATGATTTTATTGTCAGCTGTCTATGTTTTCTCCTAATCAGGGTTCTGAATGTTGTTTAATTGAATTAAATTGGCTCTTGTTAAGTTGTGAACAATTCCCAATAATTATTTAATAATAACTCCGTAGTTGGAAAAAATTAGCCAATTACCAACTGATTTTGGGTCTTTTTGTCTATTTAACTTCAGAAAAAATGTTGCGTAATACAATTTAGATATCGACGTGGTTGCCCTTTATTTGTGTTTAACATTGAGTGGTTATAGTCAAATTAGCTTTTCTTAAACTGAATAAAAGTATCTGCAATTAAATCAAGAATATGATAATTGGAAAATTACCAAGTAGTTATAGGTCTTTTTTCTTTCTCTTTTTAGATGAAAGGTTGACAAATGCAATTAAAATCGCTATGTGAATAACATAAGTCGTAAAAAAAAATTGACAACGGACATCAATATAAAGTGTACATTTTTAGATTAGTAGAATGGGGATTTAAATAATTTATGTATTATATTACGTAAATAATGTATCCATAATAAGGAAGTGAATTATGTAATACATAAAATAGACTCAATGATCAAATTGCTGAAGAAAATAACACAAAAACGATTTTCTAACATAGTCAAAATAATAGAAAAAAATATGTTGTATCCGTTAAGAAATATCAACAACAAAGTATTTTTTATCTATTTAATTTGTTAACTAATTATGCAGAAAACTTATGGACTTTTGTTATGTAAAAAAATCGTTTTGTTATCTGGTAAGAGCTAATCGTGAAATAATCAAGACAGAAAAGGTATATGTAGAACTATTCCGAACATCTAAAATGACAAAATATAAAATGTTCTCAACTAAATTAGGAAATGGTATACACATGATTATTACAAAGATCAATCAAAAAAGCGTTTTCACTGACCTCATAAATTGCATCATAATTGAAGGCGACACCATCTTGGAACCTCTTAATTGATATTTTTAATAATTAAAAAGAAAAAATTTCTGGTAAACTACATCAAATGGTTTTAATAATAAAAAGTGTTTATCTGCTGCATTGAATACTTTTTTATGCCAATGTTTAACAGTGATATTTGAATTAAATCGAAGTATGTACTGCTGAAACTTCCTTAAAATGAAGTCAAAGAGAACGTTTTAAAGCTTTACAAGGATATCCAATCGTTTGGAAAGATTGCCAAGCATTTTTGTTATTCCAAAGTCACTGTTCAAATAATATTTTCCAAATACAACAAATTTCTAGTAGTTTAAACTCTTGCATAGACATAAGGAAAGCGAAAAATTTCATCCAAGTGTGACTGAGAAGGGCATCATTGACGCTTTATAGAATTTACATGTCCATGTTTAAAAGAAACTTTAAATAAGGTATGGGATCGTTCTGGAATCCATGTCCTTTTTACAAATAAATTTTTTTCCAAAATCGTTTAGAGTCAATAAGACTCCTTTTGCGACTCAATTTTTTGGTCTGATAAGAAAAAAATTGAACTTTTTGAGTTTTCAGTAATTCCATTATATTAAAAAAATCAAAAACTCTTAATCTTTCATTTTTAAAGACATAAAAGTCATATGAATTGATATAAGTTTTGAGTATTTGGTGTGAGTTTGCTCATGAAAAACGGAGAAGAGAACTGAGGATGTTTTGGAAAGTTATCTTCTATATAGTTAAAGCAAAATTTGTTTTTTTAGCCTCGTTTAATTACTACCGCTTGTAATTGATAAATTGATTTTAACAAATTAAATATAGCCAATTTACAATGATTATATAAATTTTTTAATTAAACCTGACAACACAAATTCAAATTTTATAACATGAAGTAAGACATTTTACTTCGTTATACATAAATTATTACTATATCAAATCTATAATTAGGAAAGAGACTAGGTTTTAGTTATACACATATGCTAGGGATCAGAACCTAAAATACACATTTGGGATTTTGAAATCCTAAAGCAGGGACATACAACCTGAACCACGTATAGCAAGACAACATTATCTTAATAATATACATTTTTAGACAATTTTTTTGAACTGAATATTGAAACTAATAATATATAACAAGCATGTTAATTAATTGAAGAACATGCTAGACTATGACATTTAATAAAATTAAACTAAAATATCATGTTTTATAATATAAATATGTCTTAAAAAACAGTAACCTAAAATATTTACCTTATGTGTCAAAAAAATTTATGTCAAAATTATCTATAACTGTTAGCATTAGGCAAACCAGATTTTATATTGATTGGATAAATAAAGGAAGACATTCAATTGTATAAGAACAGGGTGGTTAGATAACTTTACAGTTGTTGATATTGTAACATGTCTACTCCGTAACAAGTATCCTCACTCTCCCCTATATATATTATTTGGGAAAAAATGAGAGTGACCACGCATTCGTGACGGATATATAAATGATTTACCCACCTTTTTTTTACCTTTTTTGACGAGGTAAAGAATTTGTATTTCTTCTAAATATAGAAATAATTAAAAAAATACTTTTTTGACACATGGAATGAAGATAACTCAAAATGTGAAGCTTCAATTTGAATTTAAACTGTTTTTGCGAATTTTTAATTAAATTGTATAGGTACAAAATAAATATCAGCAAAATAGTCTGTATTTGTTACGCCATTTGATTGGATAATATTATGCAGGCTTGATAAACAAAAAGAAAAATATATGTTGGCATCTTATGGACGAAATATCCGTTTATAGATATAACTACATATAAAATCTATAGAAACTCTTTCTCAAAAATACGTTTGAATTTTCAAGATAGATAGAAATAATAAATAAGAGTATTAATATATTGCAACAAATATGTTACTCCTCACCTGTCTCTACGCTCACTCTCTGTTCAGCTTCATCAAAAACTAATTACTATCACTTTAACTGTAGCAGTAAATTGATAAACTGAAGTATTATTATGTTTATTCTGCTAGTAAGTTATAGCATGTATAGGTAAATTAAAAAAATGATAAACTATTATAAAAAATATTTATTAGAAATTTTAATAGAAGTTATTTGAAGAAAATCTTACCAATTAATGGAACGACGTAGCTCAATGGACAACTTGCTGTGAAGAAATTATTCTCTTAAACTTAATGTGCGCATGTTCTTGCCCCTAAATTTCCAAAGAAGAACGTAAACTTAACGTATATTTACTTCAAATTTTATTCCTATTTCAAAGGAAGTAAATTTAATACTTTAATATTTGCTTATACTTAATCAGTGCAACTCTATCTGACTTATTAAAGGAACATTAAAAATAAATTTAAAATGACAAATGATACGAGATATAAAGTATTATTCCATATTAATCAAGCAAAATTATTTTGTATTTACGTGTGTCAATTGTACAATAAATATCATCGAAGGAAAGGGAGTATTTGTGTTATAAAATATGAGATACCATCAACGACTGTAAAATTTTATTAATTTTTATATACCAGCGGCATGAAAGATTTAAAATGGAGCCTTGAAGTTTCTTATCGTGAGAGAATATTTCTTTCAGAATACAACCAAGGGTATCTTGCGAGAAGAAATTTCTAAACTAACGCACTCCCTGGTTCATCATTTTCTTAGAGTAAGAGACGAAACAGAGGTTACTCAAAGAGGAATTGACTCAAGCTTGTACCTGTTCACTATTTTTCTATTCATTCGTTCCTTTTCTGAAATCTTTCCGTTCGTAATTCATTGGTTCACTTTTTTTCTGTACATTCGGTCACTTTCGAACTTTAAAAAAAAAAAAACATAAAAGAAGAACATTTTGCAGGAAAAATAAAAATTAATGTTCCCAGGGCTACATAGCAACAAATCCAGTTAATTCGGAGCTTATGAATATATATGCATTTGAGTATAGTATTAAATTTTCCCATAATGGAGCCTTGTTATAGTTATTTTATAAAAATAATTAGTCAAATCTGATCAAACGGCCATCTTTTTTAAGTGTGTCCCTTCACTAAGTGGCCATATCTATTTTTTAAATTTGAAATTGTTACTAATTCGAAAAACTAATTTCAGATATTTTCTAAACCAAGCAATAGCTAAATTCAACTTTTTAACTGATTCCAGCTCCCTACTTTTTGTTTCAGAATCCCTCGTTATATGTTTTTACTGATGCTAAATCATCATAAATTATAAAAAGTTAGTAAAATTTATTATATAAATTCTGTTTATTAACAATTTTTACTATTAACAAGAACTTAATGTAAATCAGTAAACCCTGGTATAAAGATAAAAACAGGTAAACTTCTTTTTCCCCATTTTTTATTCATTTGTTCAAAAATGAACGGAAGGCGTAAACACAATTTTTCCTTCTCTATTCTTAAGACAGTTATTTATAGATACTTTTTGCTCAGCCTTAGAGATTAATTAAAGTTCATCCCAATGTGAGAACTAGTGGTCCAAACTTTACGGTCCCGTCTAAAAAAATGTTGCCAAAATAAAAAAAATCAATTAACAAAACAACAGATGGTTAGCCATAAATCCATTTGATGTACTAAAAGTGAAGCAGAAAAAACTTCCGGCAACAGTTATGGTATTTGGAGCCATAAGCGCAGAAGATCACGTTATGCCGCCATATTTTCTCCCAGTGGCCACAAGGTCAATGACAATGAGTACATCAAAGTCCTAGAAAATTATATCAAGTCCTTGGATTGAGGAAGCTACAGCTGAGAGGCCATTCGTCTGGCAACAACAGTCCGCTCCACGACACACAGCAAATAAAACGTTTATCGAATCTTTTTTTTTTACTTCGTTGTACATAGTTTGGACTCCAAGGCCAACATAACTCAACTCCATGGACTTCTTTGTATGGAATACAGTTGAGTGACCCACCAACTGTAACACAAAAACCGAGTTGATGTCCAGGACTCACATTTCCGAGGTAGAGTCGAGGCTGTTATTGACGCCAAAGGCGGTTATATTGAATAATAATATTTTTTATATTCAGTTTTCATTTACATTTGTTTTTTATGATGATAAGTTTAGGAGAAAATCCATTTAAAAAGATCGCCTTTGTTGTTAAATAGAAGTGCACCCTAGCACTGTTTTTCATACATACATACTATTGGGAAAGACGATCGAACATAAACGTCCGTAGTGATTACAAATATGTACATTGTTTAGAAAGTCATATCATTCACCTGTCTGATTTCTGCTTTTAAACTTTAAAAAAATCGTGTGTTTAAATGTAAGTAAGGACAGTTTGTATTTCAAAATAAATTTTTATAATAATAATTTTTAAATGCGTAAATTTGCGTATTAAACGCCATGTTATTTGATTGTTTTTTTGGGAATGTTGTAAGCACTTAGTAACAATGTTCCTTCTAGAGGAGATCACCTGGCACATTTTGCCAAGGTTTTGTGTCATGTTAGAGAAAAACTAGTTTGAGGCCTCTCTCAAAGGAGCAATAGATAAAGGCCGACAATTTCGTTTTCAGTTGCTACATGGACCATCAGAAATATCTTCCAACTGAAATTTCTTCCGTTTCTTCCTGAGGAAGAGTGCTGAGCAAGGAAGTTTTACTTCATAGCCACAAGCAATTCAAGCGGCTTTTAAGTTCTTGGAAGTTATAGATTACTTCAACAACCTTTCTATCCACACAAGAGCCAGCCCTAAACCCAAATTTAACTGTTACTGTTATATCTGTGAGCTTTACAAGTCAAACAAAAATACTTTTGATTACACTATTCCTCTCGGCAGACACAAAAGCCTCCCTGACAAATCTCCCAAGATTCTCCAGATCTGTTATAAAAGCAAACAGGAGGCCGGAAAAGGGATCATACATGCCTGCCATTTGATATTGAGGTCTTCTAACATTCTCACAAAAATGTCACCGAAAGGAAAAGGCAAATATCAATACTGGACTGAGTGATGAGCCCATTTGATTCTGGTGATTTTGTCCGGTCAAACGTTTTTTGTCTATTACATGTGTGCCTCTTTTGACATTGGAAAACTTGTAAAAGATACCTCTCTTATCTCAATAGTTTCGTCAACATTGGCAATGTATAGTCTATTCTGCTAATCATATATTTATTTCTGTATAAAAATCTCTCATTTTATTTTGTATATATATATTGTCACTAATAATTTGTTGAATCTATTTTTTTTTATCTTAATAACTTCTATATCGTATCATTTGTCCTTTGAAATTTGTCTGATTCTCTCTCTGCTTATGACTTTTAGTTATAATTTATATAATTGTTTTTTAGATTTATTTCTCTAAAAATTAACCATATTTATTTAACTTAATTCAAATAAGCATACGTTATAATACTTAAATAAATTATCTTAATATTGTTGTATTTCAATGTAACAATAAATACGTCATAACTTGTAATAATTAATATTTCTATATAATACCGTGCTTCGTACAAATTCAAATAAAGTAAATAGTTATAATTACATATATGTAGAAGATAAACAAATAAAAAATTTACTGTAATAGAACATAGTTAATAATAAAATTTAAAAAAATATTTGTTATACTATATACTGTGATTGATTATAATAAGAGTATATCATGAAATTACCCAGAAAAAAAAATATAATTAATTATAATATATTATATATATATAGTAGGAGTAAATATAATAAAAATGGGGTGTAACAAGACTCCTCGATAGTGTTTGAATCATAATAAATGATTTGAACTGAATATTGAAACTAATAATATATAACAAGCATGTTAATTAATTGAAGAACATGCTAGACTATGACATTTAATAAAATAAAATTAAAATATCATGTTTTATAATATAAATATGTCTTAAAAAACAGTAACCTAAAATATTTACCTTATGTGTCAAAAAATTTTATGTCAAAATTGTCTATAACTGTTAGCATTAGGCAAACCAGATTTTATATTGATTGGATAAACAAAGGAAGACATTCAATTGTATAAGAACAGGGTGGTTAGATAACTTTACATTTTACAGTTGTTGATATTGTAACATGTCTACTCCGTAACAAGTATCTTCACTCTCCCCTATTTATATTATTTGGAAAAAAAATTAGAGTGACCACACATTCGTGACGGATATATAAATCATTTACCCACATTTTTTTTTATCTTTTTTGACGAGGTAAAGAATTTGCATTTCTTTTAAATATAGAAATAATTAAAAAAATACTTTTTTGACACATGGAATGAAGATAACTCAAAATGTGAAGCTTCAATTTGAATTTAAACTGTTTTTGCGAATTTTTAATTAAATTGTATAGGTACAAAATAAATATCAGCAAAATAGTCTGTATTTGTTACGCCATTTGATTGAATAATATTATGCAGGCTTGTGAATGTTTAGTGGTGTTTTTTCGTCACATTTGTTGCAAGGGATTTGTAATATTTAGGGATGTGAAAATTGTCAAATCCTTGTGTTTTTTAAACAAAAATAAAAGTATATGTTGGCATCTTATGGACGAAATATCCGTTTATAGATATAACTACATATAAGATCTATAGAAACTCTTTCTCAAAAATACGTTTGAATTTTCAAGATAGATAGAAATAATAAATAAGAGTATTAATATATTGCAACATATATGTTACTCCTCACCTGTCTCTACGCTCACTCTCTGTTCAGCTTCATCAAAAACTAATTACTATCACTTTAACTGTAGCAGTAAATTGATAAACTGAAGTATTATTATGTATATTTCTGCTAGTAAGTTATAGTATGTATAGGTAAATTAAAAATATGATAAACTATTATAAAAAATATTTATTAGAAATTTTAATAGAAGTTATTTGAAGAAAATCTTACCAATTAATGGAACGACGTAGCTCAATGGACAACTTGCTGTGAAGAAATTATTCTCTTAAACTTAATGTGCGCATGTCTCGCCCCGGTAATTCCTAGAGAAGAACGTATACTTTAAAAATCTATAAATTTGAATACATATAATATTAAAAGGTACAAAATGATAACTAATATAAAAAAAGGATTTCCAAGAGCTGCTGAGCTTCAACTTACCACCACAAAGAGAATGAGTGAAGAACTTCATGTCGACTGGGTGGTTATCAACTAATACGGCCACAACGATAAATCCAATTTGATAGAGTGTTTTTATAATTCGAATAAATTTGCTGCAGAGGAATTCAGCGTTTGCATAATTTGGCAACTGCTATAAGTGCTACCACATCCATATAGTTTCCTCCAACGGATTTGATCATAAAAATAAGGACTGTTTTAGTTGAGGAGACTTCATAGATTATAAGATTGACATTACGCTCTCTGCTGTTAAAGTGTTTTATCTTTGTTCCAATTTATTTAACTATAGATGACGGTAGTCCATACTCTACAGTACTGCAGTAAACATAATTCTAAGATACTTGAGACATGGAACTGTAATGCAATTCGACTTGAAGATTTGATCATAGAGGGCTGTCCTACCCTTTTGTCACAAAACACAAACAGAGAGAAGACAAGGTGAAAATCTCCTTCTGTTGGTTTTTTTGAAGTGTAATGTCATCTGTTCCATGTCTGGTGATGCAAGTGGTTTGTTCAATAAGCCCATGGCTATTTCATAAGTCTCTTCATTATTCAAGAACTCTTTTGATCCTAAATACACAGCAGTGTTGATTACTTCAGTTACTGATTTGATGACATTAGCCTTTGTGGTAAGATAGTGGGAGACTGAACGATTGCTTAGTGTATGATGCCCATTAAAAATTGGAAAGGTAAGGTCTTCTTGGATTTTGAGGCTAGCTTTAATATCAAAAACCCTACCTTCAGTCGTTTCCAGCTTAACAAGGGCCAATTTGGGGGATTTAAATTGAGTATAAATACCGACGGTAATGTTTCAAGTAACAACTTATGATTTGTTAACGGTTAGCACCTCTTCTTACCAAAACATTTTTTTGCTCCAATGCCTCCTGATACTCGTTTTCGAGCTGGAGTCGTAGGCCACTAGTGGATGCTCGGGTGGGTCTAAGAAGAATTTGAGGAGAGAAAAGGGGTAGATCGGAAGGTTTGGGCACACTCAAGACACAGTATCCTTTTGAGTCTCCTAAAAAGTTAAGTAATTCAATTATGGACATATTATGTCAATCCTTGAATTATTTCTATATTTTCACTTTAAAATAACTAAGCCTTTTACCCAAAGCTAGAACCTGTTTTGAGCTTGTGCACATCAAACCCCAAGCTTAGTTCCAGTTGCCGATTAAGTTGATGACCACTTCGTGAAATGGAAGCTGAGCAGTCTTGAATTCTTTGTAATTGTCTACATTTTGAATTCACTTTGAGATGCACTTTCTGTATTGGAACAGTCCTCTCCCATTTGGATTCAAGTTCTAGATTAGTAGGCACATTGGAACCAGGAAAACTATGGTATAGGATCTTAGGATTCTGGGGGGTGCCCTCATAACTTTGAAAGCATCCGCAGGGACAGTACTTCCATCCCATCACCTTAAACTTAAGAGTCATGATCGGAATCCTGAAGGTACAAGTATCTTTCACTACTGAAAACAATGGCAAATGAATTTTAAAAATAAGCCGTGCCTTGGAACCGGTGCGTTATTTTATTCTTCTGTATGAAGTACAGATAGCTCGAGATGACCATGGTTATACCGTAACGGGTGTACAACTGATGTTTGACTCCCACCACACTTTTTAATATTGACGTCATAGTGTATGAGGGGTTGTGTGTGTTGTCAAAATCTTTTTTTCTGACCCAGCTGTCGTTATAATACATTAAATTGAAAATTCTAGCAATAGTGAGATCATTCACTATAAGTGGTTGCGTGTTTTGTCAAAATCTGTGTGTCTTGCCCAGCAGTCGGTATGATACATAAAATTAAAAATTCTAGCAAGCCCGATTACATGGGGGTTAAATAACCTTGTATTTCTGTTCACCTTGATGTTAGCACCTTTAAGGGAAGAAATTTAGGAGATCTCAATGTTAATAGATCTATAATATAGAAATAGGACAGTTCTATTTATGAGTTTCACGATATAAATCAAGTATTCCTGAATTTCAAAATTTTGACTACTTTTATATTAACTGTTCTAGTGTAATTTGAAATATAGAAGATTCTCGTTGCTATAGTAGTATTACGTGATATTATATCCTCCAAAACCGTAACTTTAATCAATAGTACCATATGTATCACTCCCGCTTTTTAGACGAACCCGCTTGATGTCCATCCCTATCTATATGTAAATGCTCTGTGATAAAACGATCAAAAAGGCTAAGCTGAAAAGGAATAAGTCTCTTGTCTATATAGAAGATATATTTCGGGGATTGGTAATGATCATACTACTAGTAATGACTTAACTACTAGGATAATTATAAGTAATTATGAAAATAAACTACATAATGGGAATTTAAAAAGAAACTGAAAATCAACACGGTAACCCTAACAATTTGAAGAATGTTGTAGAGGAGAGAAAGAATAATGCTCGTGACGTTTCAATAGATTTTTTATACCAGCATCACGAAATATTCTACCCTCCAAAACTGTAACTTTCAATCAATAGTGCCATATGTCTCGCTCCCGCTTTTTACACACACTCGCTCGATGCCCAGCACTAGGTATTAATGAATAAAGTTGATAATCCTGTAGAGAAAAACTCGTGCAAGGAGAAGGGGGGTGAAGAGACTTATGGTATCATTGTTTAAAATACTAATACGATTATCCGCTGCCTGCTTTATTATGATTTTTGAGGATATAACGCAAACGTTTATTTGCAAAATGTTTAATGGAGATATACTACGTACTTAGACGTTTATTATCCGTTACTGTAGATTTGAAAACGTCACACTCCATGAAATTGTAATTCATTATGAACCATATTCTCAGAATAATAACTAATGAAACGACAAAGTAGAGTATTTCGAAATATATTGGAAGTTCCAAGTTTAAAAAGAAGTCTTAAATTAAATATAATATACATACTAAAAAATAAACCATCATACATTTATGTTAAATATACAAAATTTAACAATTAGAATCAGATAACTAATAATGACAATAAATTATAAATAAAGAATATTGAAATAATAGATTGATTTAAATAATATTTTCTTGTTCTGACACGGGAATCCAGTTAAATATGTCATAACTTTAGGTTGCAAAACACAAGACAGACGTGGAGCTTAATTAAAAAGATCATCACGCCTTTTTCTTCATGTGGAAGTTGCTATATACAATTGTGCACAGGATAGATATATCTCTACCGATGGGATATAACTAATTATTAATAATAAAGTAAATGTCAAAATCATAAAATTAGATAATAAATATACTAATAAAAAAAATGTTAGAAATAAATCCATCTTAAAGATTTAGAGCAAAAGCTAATTATGTAGTAATGTCCGGCGATATTACTCCTTATTAAGAGCCTCAATCAGATTTTACCCCCGTTATTTATGCTTATATAACAACATACTATTATCATGAAGGATATACAGAATTGCTAATTATAATGCTACACCCAATGTAACTACCCCCGTTATTGTGACCATTTAAGCAATTATTTTTGCCTTTTATGAGTTTTCTGAACATCATTTCTTGGAGCCTATCATCAACCATAGCTAAGCATTAAGTGATAAAAAAGTAATATTTATTGACTATGTAATATTGGAAAACCTAATGATCATACCCAAGTCTTTCAGTGAAGAAACTAGTCTCAGACAAACTAGTTGCAAACCATCCAAAGCTACAAACCTCGTTGTTGTGACCATTTAAGCAGTTGTTTTTGGCATTTAATGAGTTGTGTATCATAATTCTTGATATTTTTAGCTAAAATAGAATCGTATTTTATGGTTAAATTAAAAAAAAATGAATACTTACTGTTAGCTGGGACGAAATTCAGAGTTCCATTTCGTAATTTGGTGTGGATGACTCTAAACATGTTGAAAATTATCTTAACTTCACAATTTACAATTGTGGTATTTCTATAAATGACATCATTACCAACATCCTCCATTAATTAATGATGGTTTCTTGGAAATGGAAAAATTTACCCGTGTATTTCTCCATAAATTTTTTGAACGTAGGATGATTAGCAATGGATAAGGTTATATTACATGCAATAAGTATCTTTGTGAGATCAAAGTTAAAGTCTGACTTGATGTATAGATGAATATCCATACTCTTGATATGACATGAGGATAATGAGTGGCGTGTAATTCTAGACAGGGGACTAAAGGCACATTTATATCTACAAATCCAACAAGCCATCTGTTTCTCATCTGGTAAGTATTTTCCACATTCCTGGTCCTCCATTTCCAGAAATCCAGACAGAAGGCAACGTTATTTTAGGCATTTTATTCAGTTCTCTATCGACTATCAGCATCAAATATTATATTAATATTGAATAATAAAGGCGCGAATGATAACGTTCTTGATAGAAGAAGATTTATATTATTTAATCAATGATGCCATAAATATTTCTTCCCTTCTCCTCTCACGCTTTTCTATTCTTACCAAAATTATCAATTTTATTGATTAATTAAACTCCTTGTTACCAACAGTTGTCTATTATATGTATGAATTATTGTTATAAAGAGGATTATCTTCTACATTCGAAATAGCATTAGTGCAGGGAAAATATTGTAATTATATTTAAATATATATATATTTGTTTGAATATGTATTTTTAAAACAATTTACATCAAAAATAGGCAATAATGCATACTTTAGAAGGAGAAATGAACACCTCCATGCCATATTATATAATGAATTAATAAGAACAAAGACCATATACGTAGTATATCTTCATTAAACATTTTGCTAATAAAAACTTTCGTTATAACCTCAAAAATAATAATAAAGCAGGCAGCTGATAATCACATCAGTATTTTTAAAAATGATACCATAAGTCTTTCTCCCGCCCCTTCTCCTTGCACACGTTTTTTTCTACAGGATTATCAACTTTGCCTATAAAATCATGGTCTTGGAGCAAAAGTTCGGTGTGTATCAACCATAGAGATAAAAATATAGAGTTTACTTGATGAAAAAATTGAAGGAGAGACAGCTGATTAATACAAACAACATAAGGATCAAAACATTCAAATATTATATACTAAATAGCCGTTTCTTCTTACTTAATAATGTGATTTTAGGGGCCTAATGGATAATGAGGGTACTCAACTTGCTTCAAATTATTATCTTATCAAAATGCCAGGTATAAATATAATATTTGTAAAATGCGAAATAGTTCATTATTAATGTTATTAATGTTCGTCAACCTCAATTTTCACTCTCAGGAAGGAGTATCATAATTCATCTATAAAAGGAATATCTACCATTGCTATTTAAATTCGCTTCGAATGGCATACAGCCTATATCAACCCAATGAATTTTATTATAAATTCCTTATATTCTCGTTTGTTCTAGTACATACTAATTTTAATAAATAATGTTCTAGAATATTTAAGATAAATCAATGAAGTATAATTTATTTCTAAAAATATTATATACTAAGTCTTTCAACATATTATTGATATTTTTCAAATTATTGATTCTTAAACTGTATAAGATTCGTGAGGACACTACGAATTTTGGGTTCTTTCTAGAGTCTCAGTTTCTAGCTTTCCCAAGTGATACAGTTTTATCCTTGCATAACATCGAGAAATTGTTTTTATAAGGGAAAATACATGGTTAGATTCTGGAGATGAATCAAATATATGATCACCGTTGCTTCTTGACGAAGGTTGCCGAGGTACCAGTTATTTAATAAAAGGAGGGATCCATGACGAACGGGAGAAATGAGGAGAAGGAAAGGACGTGGAGGAAACAAGGATTGTTTAATAGGAACAATTCCATTCTTATTAATAAAAAACAAACTCTGGCATATATAGAATACATAACTATTTATACTTATAACAAGGTTAAGACAGTACTTTACAAATACAGAAATAAGAAATAAGAATCAGAGGGAAGGAGATACTAATACATTACACCCCCCAAATCCATGCAGGTGCTCAACCAGGTTCTGGTTCATGAATAGAAGCCTATTGACCTGCTCCATCCATAACCAGGCACGGACAACCCATTTACTCGTGTATGAACAAAATTTATCTCCATAGACGTGCCGTGCTCTCAGGAAGCGCACCGGAGAAAGGAGAACACTACTCCTCATAGAGTTTTAGGAACGCGAGCACCCTGCCCATTCCTGGCAGAAACATCATTCACCCTTAAATAGGTTTTAGGAACACAAGCACCCTGCCTGCTCCTGGGAGAAACATCATTCACGTCAAATATTCAAGTCAAGGCGTCAAATATTCTAATTAACTCCACTGTAGCCCTACACTTCGAAAAATTTTTGTGTTGAAGATCCTTTGATAGCATGTCCAAAGTTTGTCGAAAGTGTTTGGCATACCAAATTTAATTTCATTTTCATTCTTCTCCATTCAATGTGAGCTTTTCGGAACTTCGTTCCAGCTCTCAGACCTTCATGTTTCTGTAATAAGTACAGTTCATTGATAAAGCTCCGACGAATCTCCTCTCCTTTTTATTTTTCCTAACACCGAGGATGCAAATGTATTCCTCGTGAGCTTCATCATATGGCAAATATCAAATATAACTGCTATCTTGATTTCAGAATTGGAATGATGAGTAAACGTAGTTTCCATATTATTTGGACAGAGAACAGCTCCGAGGGCGTTAAAAATAGCAAAGTTGCAAGAGGATCCATCACATGTAATACTAGGAATGATTATACCCGTATCATACACTTTACTCAAAGTCGTACGAACCAAATTTGCCTTTTCTCACCAGATAATCCATGGATCATAAAGTTTCAAATAGGTATTTTCCAACTCCCATTGATGTTAACCACCATCAGTACAAGAACCTCTGTGGCAGGAGGCATTGAATCGTTGGACACTCATGTGCCAATATCTACTTACCCATGGTAATTACTGCCATCAAAACTCAACCATTTTCTTTAAACTCATTTCATCTAGAGTGAGGTTGCAATAGATTTTTTCGCCGTTGGCGCTTTCTTGTTGCTGAGGTCGTATTCTTAATGCTTCAAATGATTCTAAAGTAAAGCCAGGAGAACCATCAATCGATCCATACCAGGTTCTAATGACAGAAGGATGTGGCAATGTCATGTTGAAAGTCCTTCAGACATAATCATAACCCTTCTGAGAGAAAAAATGTAAAGTCAATGCAACTTCCCCTTTTTTTAATATGGGTCATACGATGAAAGATCTCTTTTGGAAACTTAGATGTTTTAGTACACAGAACTTCTTAACTTAATCCAGAAGCCATATTTTTTTTATTTTTTTTTGTTAAATGGCGACATAAATCTTTAGCATTGGTTATCCACTTCTGAAGCCTTCGTTTGCTTTGAAAAATAATTTTTTTTTTTTTTTAACCTTTAAATGGGTTGAAAGAAGTTCATTTTTTCGGAAAGGATCAAAATGTCTCTTTTTGCTCTTTTTGTTAACTCCCCCAAGGATTCCATGGTACTAGGTAGAGCATATGTATGATCAATGACTATATTTACAATTGGCCTTTTTTCAATCATGCCATCAGAATTCCTTTTTAAAGTACTGTCTTCTTCATAGGTTCGTCGCTTTAAGATTTTTCGATGGGAATCTACTTTTTTTAAGTGCATTGGAAAGTCGAAAATTGAAGGTACTGCTCCATCAACAAGCGTGCACTTAACATTGTGATTGATTGTGTCAGAGTCCTCGAAGTGCTTAGAACAGATTCTTGACCAGATTGGTTGGTTTCCAATCTTGGCGACGGCAGTTTATTATCCATTGCTTTAGAAGTGCTGTATTTTTAGGAAATCTGAAAGTAGATGGTAACTTATAATAAATATGGAATATTAAATTAACTAACAAGGATGCCAATACATACATATGATTGTTTTATAAAGTTATGAAAATACTTACGGAAAAAAGCTAATTTTCACATTATTGTGGTTGAGCTTCACATTTTTTCAACGAATTAATAGCAAGATCGTGCTCTATGGAATCTAGAAAAAACCGCCGTTCTTGAAGTACAATTAAATGCAATGCAAGCAGGCATTGAACTCTATGAATAAAATAATAAGAATGTATCATGTTCTAATTATATCCACTATGACAAACATACCTAATACCAAACTCCTTTTGTAAAAATTAGGTTATTTTATTACTAATTATTAATTTATTAAGATTTTAAGAATATTATTGGTAACAAAAATGCTTATGTTTACATAATAACTGAATGTTTTGATCCTTATGTTTCTTTATTTTTCATCAGCTGAAGGCTTCAATAAACTGTCCTCGTCATTTTAGAGAATAAGCACTCTATATTTTATATCTCTATGATATCAACAAAAAAGATAAGTAAATATATCTTCAAAAAATTAAAAACAAATATTTCTACAAACCTTTATTAGGTAATTTGGTTACAATCAACTTTAATGCCACAAAAAGACACTTTAGTATCACTTCCACATTTTAATGCCATGATAAAGGATTTTTTTATTTCTACAAAGAAGACTTAGCCCATTTACTTTTCAGTGTCCTTAATCCAAAATGAAAATGGCCGGGGGGAACTTATTGTGCTGCAATAAATCGTTCCAACAAGTGGAAAGTCTAGAGTTTGCTGTTTTTTTTAGATTTGCTCTTAACGATGATATCTGCAAAATAGGGATTCAGAATTCTCGTCGTGTCGATTTAAGAGGAAGATCGAGTGGGAGATGCAACATTAGTCTTAGACTTTGTGAAAAGCATTTTGAGTAATGCATGTTCATGAATGCTGCTTCAAAAAAAAAAAAAAAAAAAAAAAAAAAAAAAGACTGATACGTAATGTTCGATGTACCACACCCTCCCCCTTCTCCCCCTTCTCTCTAAAATAACTCCACAGCGTAATCTTTTTCAACTACCTATTCAAGATAAGAGCCCGGTTCGTTTGACTTTAATTTAAAGACATTCAGCATGTATGATTACGATATATACTAATAACACTTAGGATAATCACAAATTTAATTCTTATTAACACTTGGATGCCCTTAGTAGAATAATATACACCATTATTGTAACAATATAAATTTATTTCCTTTAAGTATAATGTTCATTCTAGTATTAGTAAATTGGAAATTGTGAATACAAAATTCAGTGGCACAGGAATATTTGCATTTTGTATAAATTATATAACGCCCATTTTTCAATCTTAGATATTGAAAAATGAGGAATCATGTAGTCAAATTGGTATACCAGACTTTATTGTTTGATTGAAATTTTCTAGATTACTTTTCAATTACAAATTAATGCTGCTTGCTTGAAATTGATAGCTAAGATGGAAAATTTTTAAAGGTTAACTCATTTTTTGGTACAAACCTCTTAACTCAAAATACATCCCCATTCTATCCCACCCCATTGAATTATTTTATATATCATTAAGTGAAGAATAGCACTTGAAAATGTTATGTTGATCAGAAAACTAAAAAAGAACAACGCCATTAATGACTAATATATTGCACAATAATATAAATTTTATTATATTATTAAAAAAGGGTGATATTGTGAAAGTAATAAATTTGAAAATAATGTAGGAACTATTAACATTTTCTTTAAATATATATTTTTGCCCATTTCTTAATTTTACTTTTTTTTGTAGATTTTCAACATGGACTAATTATCCAATATAAAATCGGACATTTTATGAATTTATAGATCTGTAAAAATAACCCTAATTATATTAATCACAAGTATGGTAATTGTTTATATTTAAAATGATTAATTAAAACAGACACCGACCAGTGGCGCATGCAAAGGGGAGGAGGTTAAAGCCAGCGTGCACCCCTGCCGAGTCCTCTAGATTATATATAGGGGACAAATCCCTTAAATTAATAGATTGTAACATTTTATTTGTAATAGTTAAAATAACCTCAGAGCTAAAAATAGGTTCTTCGTTCCTTATAAGTTATAAATTATAATATTGGTTAAATGTTGCTTTTGTGTTCCAATGACGTGATAATAACGCCAACATTACACAGCTAGATACGGCATTCCAGCCAGCAGCTATTAAAGCTCCTCCTACTCTGCTCCTAAAACTGTTCATAACCTTTATTGTGTCACGCAACCTTTCACCCGAAAAGAAAGAGAAAAAAAGGCTCCAAAATCAATTGGCAGTTAGCCAATTCTTCCCAACTATGGAATTATTATTCAATAGGTTATTCAAATTCAACCAATCCACGTTCAAAACTCTTATTAGCGGAAAGAAGCAGAAACCTCGACAGCTGAGAAAAATACTTCTAACTTTTTTGTGTTAGTGAGGTATGATTGTATGAATGATGGCCGTGTCATAGCTAAATTCTCTTTCTCTCTTCTTCTTCATTCTTTTTCTTTTCACTTTTCTCCTTCTGGCTTCTGATCTTTTGGTGTATTGGGAGTCAATGATTTAAGTCTATGATCCTCGTCCCTTTTGAAATCCGTTGATCTAGAACGCTTTTGGAAGAAGACTGGAGACATGTCTCGAGAAGCTGGGACGAGTAGCGGGCAAATGTTGTCCTCCAAGAAGAAGTTCGGGTCTATTAAATTGGACATATCGAACAGCGTCCTCCCGCTGGAAAAGTTAGGTAATCGAGTTTCGAGCCGCGATGGACTTGCTCAGGAATTGGAAACGGCCTGCCGTAATTCTGGATGTGATCTTATTCAGTTGGCAGGGAAGCTGCTGCGGCTTCCGCAAGTGGCCATGGCAACAGGCTGTGTACTTTTGCAACGGTTTTATTACGCCAAGTCTATTGTGTATTATCCCTTCGACATTGTGGCCATGGCTTGCCTTGTTCTCGCCTCCAAAATTGAGGAGTCCCCTCGACGAATTCGTGACATTATCAACGTTTTCACTCACATCAAGCAGGTTCGGAACAGCCAGCCTATTGTTCCCGTTTCTCTTGACCAAAATTACGTCAACCTGAAGAATCAAGTGATTAAAGCCGAGAGAAGAGTCCTTAAAGAGTTGGGCTTTTGTGTGCACGTCAAGCATCCCCATAAAATCATCGTTATGTATCTCAAATGGCTCGAACTCGATACAAACAAAGAGCTCCTACAAATGTCATGGAACTTTATGAATGATAGTTTGCGTACAGATATATTTGTTCGTTATCCACCCGAATGTGTTGCTACGGCATGTATCTATTTATCTGCTAGGAAGCTCAAAGTGCCTCTTCCCAAAAATCCTGCGTGGTTTGACTGTTTAGGGGTCGAGGAAGACGATATTAAAGACTGTTGTTATAGAATGATATGTCTTTATAACCGTAAAAAACCCAATCAACTGGAATTGGAGAAGATGCTTGATGTACTAAGAAAAAAGGTCGATAAGAATCGTCAGCTTTCAAGGGAACAATCTTGTTCTAATTCACGTCAAGTATCAGAAAATCCAACTCCTTCTGATTCCCCTCAAGCTGCTAATATTCTGGGTCCGGTTAATTCATCTGCTACTACCACAACCAATGATGCAGACGACAAAACCATGTCACAGAATAATCACTTGAAGGATGAAAATTATCGTTACAACACTAGCAAAGATGTTCGTCGGAGTTCTAGAACTCCAGAAAAGAAAAAGAAGCGCAAAGATAGATCCGAGTCCAGGTCGAGTTCGTATGATGATAGTCGTAGACGTAAGAAAAGTAAGAAGTACAGGCGAAAAAGTATGAGTCGGTCTCCCAGTGAAAGCGTGCCTCGGAAAAAATCCAAAAAGACTCACAAGGACAAATTCAGTTACAGCAGGAGTCGGTCGCGCTCGAAGGAAAGATCTAGACATCGATATAATTATCACCGGTAATAACTCAGGGACTCTTATTTAATGAATACAAAATGAGAGCTAACTTGTAATAATAATACATAATTATAGCAAGAATATAAGATAATATTTTTAATTGTGAAATATATTTGACAAAAAATTTCTAGATTTAAATTTTGTCGTTAAAAATTGTTTATTTTATATTTCATTTATCGATAATCATCTCAAATTGACTGCTTGTCTTTAAATACACTACTAATTTTAGAGATTAGTAATTTAATAGTAATCGATTTGAATGTTTATCACTATTACATTGAATACTTACATTTTTTCTCTAATAACTACGTCATTAATTACTCTGTGTACATCATAGATTAATTTCATTGTTTGAATACAAGGCACCGATGGTTTATTTAGAGTGGATGATTCAATTGGTATCAGATCAAGTTATGTGTTTTTACAAGGTGAGTACATAAATATATATCTAGATTTTTTATATTACGATGACATATTGAAGGACAAATAATAACTATCAATTCATATGCTGTTCCCATAATAACATGTTTTGTATTCAATAGAGAATTCGGCCTCCTTAAAACTCGTGGTCGATTGGAAATTAGCTTCTGATGGGTATGAAGATTTTTACTTGAAAAAGGTCAGTACTGCACCTTTTCAGATTCAAATCAACGGGAATTTCTACTCACCAACCAAGTAAGTCTTGGAATTTGTCATTTGGAAGTCTTTATTTTTTTTTTTTTTTGTTGCTCAAAATGGGTTTTCAATTAATAAAGTTAATTGAAAATGGATCTGAGTAAGAAAAGTTATGAATTCATTATTTTTTTTCAGATAGGTTTTACTTAATTACTGGTATTTTTGTATTTTTATATAATAACAGTATTAATATTCGAGATATTTTTTATTCGATAAAATAATGTGGTATATCTAGTTTCGTACTTAAAACATCGATCCATCTGTACTTTAAACTATGGTTACGAATAATATTTTCGCGGTTCGATGTTGAAATTGGTTCATTTCGTTCAAAAAGACACATCAAACTCCATACTTTATATTGAGTTTCTGATCACATTTACGACCCCTTTCTCCTAACAAAATGGTAATGATAACTCAAAGGAGAAGCTATCACACTTCTAAATGGAATCCAAGCTTACATATGGATATATTAATTACATTTTTGTATTAAATCCCGTGTCATGTATCTGCTCCTTTTTTTTTTCTTTTTTTTGAGAATCAATATAATATGGATCATATTTCAAATAGTTTCATTTTTAATTTTCATAATGTTCCAAAAATTTTGAGAGTTTTAAAATAAGTGGGCTATGTGATTGGGAAATGTTCCGTTAATAGTTATTTGTAATTTTTTGTTCTGACAAGTTGGCCTCAATCCTCAATATATATTTTAAAAATTATACTTCTAGAAAAATATTATTTTTCAGATTTTAGTTATGTCAATGATAACTTCTGCACAGCCCTTAGTCAACCACGGTAGCAAGGGGGGAATAGGCAGAGTTGGGGGGCTCTATATTACCGATATACTAAGTATCAAAATAAATACAAACTGCCCACACACACACAACAGATTTCAAACTCCAGTGAGGGAAGAAGGATTTTAATTTTCTGCAATTAAATACAAAGCTATCAGGGGACAGTGGGCCAAGTTCCTGGCCCAGGATTTAATGTTGGCATTAAATTAATAGCTTTTAAATGTACTATCCATTTACGAATTTCATTTTATATGGTCCTGCAATATTATAATAGAGACTAATACTCCCAATATTTTATGGCTTTAGTAAGATACTTTTTATGCATTCAGGATGGTTTTAGTTTTTCTCAATATCAACGAATGTTAGTTTAAAAAGAAGTACTTTTATTGAAACACGGATTTGGAATTTCATAAAATTTATGATAGGATAACCAGCTTTAAATCATATTCTAACGAACATAAGACAATATTGTAAAGGCGTCAATAACAAAGTAGGTTCAATCTTGATCGAACATATTTTTAATCGTATCAACCTGATTATATTTACATCCACTCAATGCTGCAACCTCATTGTCACATTTTTTGTATTTTGTAGATTTGCGTTATACTAATACATATGTTGAAAAAATATATATTTCTATATCTAACCTTCAACATTGAAAATTCTCAGTTTACCACTGTTTTTAATCGAAAATTACAGGAATTTTTCAACCCTAACTTTAATATCACAAATATTGATATTGAATACTTGGTACGGAATGGGCAATATTGTGAAGCGATGGGCTGCAGATATATGTAGAGTTAGTTCATAAAGTTGATATTCTTATAAAATATTTTTTCCTTGGTTTACAATTAAAAGCCGTTCACGACGGAAAAAGCTCATATTCATGCATGAAAATCCACTTTCACTTACTGGATTGAATAATACTTCATCTTTTGCTACTTAGAGCTTGAAGGATGAACAATTGGTGGTATGGCCGTTTTCCAAGAAAATTTTATGATTGTGGAAACGATTTACTTCCAAACATCAGCTCTGGGAGGCCATATCTTATTCAAACAATACCAAGATATGTTAAGCCAGGGAGTACTATAGAGTATCTTTTCTACTTGTTTTCTTATACACTAGTAGACATTCCCATAATATATATATATACACCGATTAAAGTTCCACAATGTCACAAAATTAAATCACTTTCAAATTTTATTCCCATTTGAATTTGTAGAATTTCTGTTGTAGAAACATACTCGTAACAGTTGAGATTTACGATATAAATAGTTTTCGAATTCTAAGAATGATTCAATTCATACGATACCCCATCCCCTCAATCAATAAAAATAATAATATAATACATCATTGTAATTATAACTTTATATATATCCATACATTACATAGAAACCCATACAAAATTAAAAAATACAACAATACACTTACTTTTTTTTTCCCCCAGATTCATTCGTTTTTCATATCTTTAATATTTTTTTTGAAAATAAATCAAACAATTTAAAAGCAAAAAAAATTGCCATTGGCACACTTGCTGTAGATTATCCATTTCACATCAGAATTTCTTTTAGACAAGATATAAATACATTTCTGGGATTTTTATAAGAAAAAAGACAATTTTTTATAAAATCACAATTAAATATAAACTTTAGTAAATTATAAATATGAACTACAGTCACAAGCATAAAATCACTCGGTCTCACAAGTCCAACCCTATTAAGTTCATTAAATAAAGAATCAATAATTTGATGGCTACCATTTTCATCGATTGAAATAGTAAGATCATTAGAAGAACTAAGTATATCCCTACAACATTCATTTACTCCTTTTTTGAATATCGTATTAGCGATATATACACCAATATAGTAGAATATATTCCCCCCTTCAACTTGTCTGCAATTTGACAATTCAAAATTTGATATCATACGAAGAAATTCTGTTTTATCAACTTGAATGTTATTTGCGTCTACTACATTTTTGTTGTTCAATAAAGTATCGCGGAGAGAAGTAAATTCTGATTTTCTTTTCCCTTTCAAGAAACTGTCGACAACTTAAGAAATAGTTTCCTAGCCCAAGCTGTCTATACCATTCAAAGCGCCTCTCAAGTGGGTCAGAATTGCTCTTCCGTAATAAAATAAACTTGGCTTCTGTCTCATTTAAAAGATAATTGGATAGTACAGCCAGTCCCTATGTTTGTGAGGCACCCAATAATGTTTTGGAAGACAGTCCTTTCTTGTTAAGAGACATATCTTGCTATGACTTGAGCCAAGTATAAAACGATGATAAGAAATCGATCTGTTCCTGATTCTTATAAGGGATTGGGGCCATTCTTTCGTCTCTTAACTTGATGCTAGAAATCAAAAAATTAACATTGACGCAATTCCAAAATTTACGTAATATTTTAAAGAGCATTCATTACAGTTTCCAAATAGGCTTTCTTGTACGCGTTTCTCTACAGGATTGGCAACTTTGATTATAGTATATAAGATGGATTTTTTTATATTATTCAATAGTTTGCTTGCCCGAATATTATGACGCAACTATATTACCCCAACCTTTTTAACAATAATTTTACCGGGCACTCTTTTTGGGGGCAGCCTCGACGCCCTTCCATTTCTATTCAATGGCATCCCTAATCCCTATGCTTCGAGAAATACATGGCAATTGAAAGGAGGTAGAAGAGGCGAATTACCCTAGCCAACGAACAAAAGCGCCAAATTTCAAAATATTATTATATATATATATATACATATATATTAGAAAAAATCTATAGAATAACATTAGGAATAGGGATTTAAAACCTCCTAAGCTTGTTTCGTCCGTTCAAATTCATATTCATTGAGGACGTCCAATTTCGAATTAGTTAAAACTAGACTTTGGAATATTATAATGCCTCTTCAGATGCAATTTTAGAAGTTCTTACTTTTATAACATAATCTTTATTATCAAGAACTTCAGACCCTCTAGTCTGGTCGCAAAGTCGACGGATTATTGAGCCTAGACTTGATGAATTTTTGAAAAAAAAGACTATGCAATATTGTTACATCTGTCCCATCGGAACGTATCTTCTGTAAGATAGGACAAATAATCTCTAAACGCAGAAATTGTTTAAGTCCAACTAAAGCCAAGCCAGCTTGTATTACTTAATACTTATTTGGATTAAATGCAGTTCGATCCGAATGAATACCGTAATGTAGTAATCAATGATCCACAATATTTTTTATGTATATTCTATATATATTAAATAAATTTATATCTAATAGTAAACAATTTTTCCGTTACAATTTAATAAATCAAAATTTTTCTATATTGATTAAATACAGGCTTTTTTAAATATCAGTTTGAATCATTCTGAAAAATAGTAGAAAGTTATTTTTATTGGATGGGGGGGGGGCATCTTATAACTGATTCAGAGAACGGATCTATCGAACGATTTTTTTATTGAACTGATTCAAGTGATTCAATTCACTAAAAAGAGTCACAATTCCCAGCACTAGTAACACTAACATCATGGGGTGTCTCCAGGAATATATATTTAGGGGGGACTTTAAAAAAAAAATCTGCTTTGATGGACTTAGTTTAGAATTGAAGATTGACATTGGAATAATTCTTGCCTAAAAGATTAAAGTAAGAATCCAAAATGGTCAGATCAGACTAAAATATAGCAAGTAGACGCATAAAATAACTAAACATACTCCGCTGATAGTTTTTGGGCTTTCCAAGGTCATTAAGAGCTTTTTTTTGACCAAAAAAAAAATTGTTTTTCCTTCTCTCTGTCTTTAATTCTTTACTTCTTCCTCTGTATTTTTCTACATCCCTCTCTCTGTTTCTCTTCTTCTACTTTCACTTTTTATTTCTATTCACCCCCGCAACCCGGGTACCCTCAGCTAGTATATATATAAAATAAAACTATTTATATAATCAATTATATAATGGTGTTGATAATTTTTGGGGCTACAACCCCCCCCAATGATGGAAGCTAGCGACTCCCCTGATGCACACATACTACTTATTACTTTATACTTAAATGTTCTGTTTTCAAGAATAAAATGATAATGATAACAGTTTTCTTATTTGCCAAAGCTGTTATCATTATTATTTCAGATTGCCAACTAAAAAAACCCACGACAACTTTCTAGGACATATTTTATACCCTTCTGCTGCTGATAACAAATCACTATAAAAAGTATAGATTATATACATTTAGCTCTTTTTGTTAGTTAAAACGTTTGAATTTCCAAAATATAGAGAAATAATTATTAATAAGAGTAATATTGTATTGCAAATTACCAAGAGATATATGTATATTATATTTTTAAATGTATGTTCACGAGGATTTCGCCAATTTTTAAATTCCTAGTCATAAAACTTATTACATTATGTAGTAAGATTAAAAATTTCTACAAAAACAATTTTAAAATTTTATAGCCCTGAAAATGGATTTTGAGATGGATTATTTTAATCATCTATGTATATAATTAAAATGAATAAATTTAATTCTGCGTTTTTCTCAGAAAAATTATATTTCAAGTTATAAACATACTTAAATTAAATCCCGTATTATTAATTTGATAGACTCGTAAAATCATAAATATGTACCTAGGCACAAACAAAACTCAAGCTACTTATTATATACAAATGTGAGTTAGAGGAATAATTATGGAATAGAGGATAACTTGTTTCAGTGTTGCTCTGTATGGCACAGCCAGGAGATAGAATTTTTTTTAAAAGATTCATTCCATTACACCCTCTTCTCCAAGGATCACATCTGTTGTGATCGGTACTCTTGATGAAGAAGAAAGGTTCCTATTCCGTAGGCTATTGAATTGAATATTGCAAATGACTAAAAATTTGAATGATGATAAAGAAAAAATAGGTTAAGTTTCCAGTGATACGATTTGTACAATAAATAATTATTTACCCCAGCTGCAATCCGAGTGTCGCACGTCGTAGCTCCAGGACAATAGCCAAAGCCTTCCAATATAACAATAAAGGCAATGATATAGAGTATAGTTGTTATCAAGGTATAAAAATACTCCTGCAAATAAAATAATAAATCTTATGCGATGACTCATGTTAACAAAACAATAGGTGGCAGTGAAATAACATAAATTTATGAACAATAAGCTGTACTTTTCATGCATACTTCTAAGGTTTTAGAACATCTAAGCCAAATTTAATGCCCATTGCATATTGATCAACTTTTTACGTATCATTAGGGTGTAACAAGAAAATATAACTTCAATAAATTGCACAAATCTCATGAACGGCTTATTATATGTAGAAAACATATAACCTTCAGGAAAAATTTCACTGCTCCCATAACACAATATATATACACACTGCTTACCAATTTTAACCAACTAAATGGTAGATTATTTTTGATACTTTCTCTTAATTGAAGGAAGTAGAAAAAGGTCCAGAGGAGAGTGATGATAAAGGAAGTGACGACCACAAATAAAAACCAATGATTCTGACCTTCCCCATATAAATAAATACCATATTTATTTCCACTATAGATATAGCTATAGAATATTGAGGTTTTAATCAAGGATGGAAATAAAAAAAATATATTATATAATATTTAAAAATAAAATACATACAATTGCCTTTGTAAATATATGCTTTTTTTTTTAAATAACATCCACCTTTCAGACCTTGAATTGATTTTTTTCTTTTCTTTTTTAAATAATTCAGAAGATGTTACCTGTTAAAGAATAACCCATTCGAATATTTTCCAAGTGAAATAGATAAAAATATATTCCAGCTGGACGAATATTTAAAGTAGGCATATTAAAATTTTCAGTGGACTGCTCGAATCCACCATCCATTTTGTATTAATATGATATTACTTTAGCCAAAAAATTTCCGTTTTTGAATGGAAATTGAATTTCATTATATGTTCTTTAGACTATTTCTAAAATACAAAGTAACAAATGGATTAGACATTATTTCCTGATTTCCTGAATGGAAAAGGAACATTTACTTATATAGAACTTTTCATTTAGTCGTATTTCTACAGAGTGCTTCACCAAACCATTTTATATAAATATGTACTGGGGTTGTCCGGAAAAGGATAAAAATATTTCATTTATTTGTTGACTAATTATTAAAATTTTAAATCGCCTCAAAACTTAACTCCGACCTAGATAATCATTTTTTATAGAACAATCTCATCAGACTAAAATTTTCATACGTTAATGACGTATTGACAATTGGCAGCTGAATTTTATGGGCATTTTGTTGTAAAATACCACTAAATGAACAGTTATAAAAGAAAAGTTGTTCCTATTTTAAACATAATGAAGTAGAAAAATGGCGTTCTTTTATGATTTTCAAAATATCAACATTTCAAAATAATCCAACACATTTCCTTTTAAATGGATTTTAAACATTTGTATGTATGTATAATGTCAATGTATAGTTTCTTTAACACCATTTCATGTTGCTTTAAAAATAACATAACACCCACTTAAAACTGATTTTAAAATAAACTTGTCTATGAGAAATTCATATTTGTAATACATATTACATAATCCTTGAGATACAAAAGTTATTACTGTTCAGATCCGGTCGAGATCGATTTTTTTTCGGTTAGGTCTTAAATAAATTTTCTAGACTGATTTGGACAAATATTTTGATCGAGACAGTGGTCTCAAACTGTAAATAAAATTTAATCGTTTTCGAATTTTAACTTTTTGGTTACATTTCAAAACGTGTGACAGAATTGTATTTATATTATACATAATATCTAAAAAGATAAATAGATTTAAAAAAAGGAAATTTTTTTGTATTTTTGTATACATAAAAAAAAAATTCTATACTTTACTATAAGTCCTAAAATTGCTTCATTTCCTGAATATGGAGTTTGTGAAAACAGTTTAAATTTTGTATAACGTCATTGTACTGGTGGTCCCAATTTTGAAACACTCATGATACCATTAGCAATTAATCCCAATTTTAAATGATACAGATCAAGACTGATTTTGTTAATTTTGTTGAGACCGATCAAGATCGTTTTCTTCTATGTGACCGATCCAGACCCTACTTCTTTGAAGGACCGAATTATTTCGGTCCGACAAAAATTATAACGGTCTAGACTTTTCAGATCAAATTTATGTCAGTACGAAAGGTGGAAATATGGAAACATTATATTACTTTAAAGAGACAATTAGTTTTGATATTAACTCATGAAGTTTTTTTTCCCTTTTTCATTATGATCAAGAATTTAATTACAGATCATAATTTTCTATGACCTCATCATTTTGAAAATTGTTCATCATAGTAGTAACTTTTGCTGTAATCCTGGTGATTAACAGACAAATAAAAAGAGATAAAAATATAACTTCGTTGGTTGAGGAAATAATCTGTCTCCACTGTTAATTTATTATGCAATGTGAAGCGTCACTCTACACAAACGTAATCAATACTCATCCTCGGGGTAAACTTTGTTATTTTTGTGGGTTAATGTGGGTATATAATCATCTTTGAATAACTACAAATTTTAGTAAAAAAGTTTATGGTTGCTTATTTATATACTTTCTAGTGTTAACAGTTTTTTGCAAATATCACATATTGAATCATAATGGAAGGTCACACAATATTTGGGCTCATAGTTGATATCTCTATTAAATAAAATGGACAAATTGCTAAGAAATATTGATTAAACTTCATCTAAATGACTTTTTTTTTAAACTTACCACTTCAATTAAATACTACTTGATGTCAAAGATAAACACATATGATAACTTTTAAGGGTAATAAAATTCCTTCTTTATACTACCAATTACAAGTTAACGGGTCAGCTAAAAAAATCACTGGATTTACATGTATGCGTATTGATATTTCTTAAGAAACCATAAATACGTAGAATCAGCTGCTTTAAATCAAGAAGAGCCATCTGGCGAAAGCAACTGAATAGAAAATACATAGCAAGGTGACAATATATAAAGGCGAGGCAACAAGGGTCTGATAAGGAAGTTTAGTTAGCATTAGCTGACTCAGCTGACGTAGTGACGTCACTGTTACGGTAGGTCAGATAATTTCATTGAAGTGAAGTGCACTAATTTGGATTTGTTAAGCAAAAATGGCATCATCTCGAGGTTCAAAGCGTATTTTTGCCATGCATTGCTGTCCCAATCCACAGGATGCCCTATATTTTGCATTTTTTCAGAAAATGTTTATGTTCCAGCGTCTTTAAATCTCAGTCTGCAGGAGAAAAGAACCAATTAATATTAAGAATGGTAAGATTTGTGATAGGCATTTTACATCCATTTATTTTGAGCGGAATCTCCAGGCTGAGCTTCTTGACTTCAAGGCCAGGAAGAAATTAAAAAGTGATGCAGTCCCCTCACTCCATATTCCCTATGCTTCTCCCAGTTCAGATGAACCCAAATCCTCCAGAGATATTCGTGAAGATACTCGCAAAAAGAAAGAACTTGTGAAACAACTATTGGAAGCAAGTAAGGAAACCAGTAAGGACACGGAAAAAGAGACTGATAATGAAGGGCAGATGGAAATTTGTAGTGGGATCACTGAGTCCCAACAAGAGCCTTTGACCAGGACGCAAAGCACTCAGATTCATGTTTACAAATTAGAAAAAGGAGTCCAGTGAGAGGAAGCAAATGGGCCATTGTTTTTTTGGGAGCACAAATGCAAAAAATTGCAAAAATAACCTTCTTTGACGAAAAGGGAATAGTATTGGTTTAAAACCAAGTCCAAGTTACTAAACTCAAAGAAGTTTATACAAAATTTAATAAGGACCCCCCCTAGAAAAGAGGTAGAAGAATTTCAATCGAGGATACTCATAAGAGGATGTAACGACTGCCCTCATCTTACGAAGCATTAGTTCTCGAACTTTTGAACATTTACGTTCTAGGAAACTTCTTCCATTGCCCAGTTGCCAGACTCAAGAAATCTTTTTACAAAATCAAAATTATCTCTGAAAAAAAATATTATTTTAGAAGAATATCAAGAGCGTATGTCGGTTCTTTGTTTCGATGAAATGGAAGTTAGAAGGACGTTTAAAGTTATTCATTATTATTCATATGCAAATTAATGTTAGTCTTTTTAAATAATTAATTCTGAAATTGATTTTATTATTCTATAAAGTATCAAGCAAGGATATCGTCAATTTCCTTAACAATCGAAATAAGTATTGGAAAGAATTTACTTTTATAGATATTAATATATGTTAAATATTTTTGATTTTTATACTTTTTGGCATGTTCCTAAGTTTACCATTTTGTACTATAAATGAATTTGTATTATATTTATTTACTTAATTTGTGTTGCCTTGAATGAATTAAGTCTGGATTTTAAAATTAATACTTTATAATTATATGGGACAGGGTGCCATGTCCCTCAACAGTGACGTCATTAAATATTCCTTCTTCTCTTGATATTGAAAAAAACACAAGCGTAGAATTTCCTTGCTGTCTCACCTTAATATATAGTCACCTTGATACATAGTATTTTTGTTTATTCCAAAAAGTCCGTCGTAAACTCTTGTGTATTTTTTCCCCTATCAAATACTCAGCTATCGCCTTATTACTGGTAGTAATCTAAACGTTGATTGGTTAAACTCGAATTACTCTTGTTAAGCTGTAAATGATTCCCTACAAATTAAATTAAAAATAATCCAACTATTGTTGATAATAACGTGATTACCAAATCATCAATTAATTTGCGTCCCTTTTTTCCCTTCCTTTGGAAGAAAAGATCTGTATTGCTTCTAACTTTAGGACTTATTTTACTCAATAAATATTTGTTCTTTGATAAAGGTACTATATTTTAAAACTTGTTACATTATGCAAATAATACTAAATACATGGAATATGCACTTTTTCTTCCTTCCTTTTTTTTACCAATTAAGGGACGTTTTTAAGAGTAGATTAGTTTAAAATGACATAAGGAATAATTAAAACAATTGAGTAACGCTTTAAAGAGAAAAAAAAATATGTTCTTGGTTTATCAATTTATTTTAAGTCAATAAAAAGTTCCTATAATTCTTTAAGACATTAGTCATTAGACGATTTGTTTAATTCAATTAAATATATTTCTTTTCAAAACTATTCTACTTAAAGAAAAAAAGAAAAAAAGTCTAGTTGGTTGAAAAAAAAGTGTCCCTCTTGTTTTCTTTGTATCTATTACGACTTGATTTCTCATCCACTCTTAACCTCGACTGTCAAAACTAATTACTCAATTCTCAAGGACTTACAATTATAATTCCGCAACAAATATTCAAGTTTACTCTCCGTCTTTTATGAACATAGACGAATGTTTAATCAGGTTTGAGTATAGTTGAATGTATTAGGAAAGGAAGTTCACTACTAAGGAGTTAGATAATAATGAAAAGACCTCAGAAAAAGAAAATTCATTCGTCATATTACCGATTCCAACACAACGAGCCAAATAAAAAATAAACACGATTTACATCACTAACTATTGTTATTGGTATCTCTGTCAGCAGATATGTCGTCTATCAAAGTTGCCAACTTATACTTTTATTTTTATTTACACTCACGAAGATTTAAACAAATTTTACATCCCTAATTATGACATATCTGTTATTAGACAAGTTTGCATGTATTGAATTTTACTCATAAAAAAATATTCATGGAATGAATCAAAGAATGCAAGATCATAAACAAAAATTTTATGCTCTGATAATTATTGAAGATTATCTACATAATATAGTAATTTCAATAAATTTTTAAACATATTTATTTATACATTTACAGTTATTATTAATGACTTACCCAAAAGTTCTTGCTGGGGATGCCAAGATCATACATAGAACTCCAAGAACCTTAATAAAATAAAAATATGTATAAATAAAAATGAAGTTTTATAACAAATTGACAAATAGCAACAGATATTACTATTTCATCTAGGTATAAGAAATCCTTATACCTACATAAATAGTATGAATATTTATTTGAAGTTGTGTACTGTAGTAAATATAATGTGAATGTAGGTGTTAATAAGAATGAACCTAATCAGTCCTCCAAAATGTTTGATTTGTTCATTTAAAAAGAAATAATTATTAAATGAATCAGTATAATTCATTGAAAAAACAGCAAATCTTCGATATGAATGAATGTATCCGAGTTGAAACAACTGTTTTATGAACACATATATGTATATGTGGGGGAGTTATAAGAAATAGTGAGTTTAGATATAGAAAAAAAAGGTAAAATGAGGTGTTTTTACATTGTAGGTAGGTTTTCATACTTTAAATGAATCCTTCGAATGAATTTTCAAAAATAAGTGTTTTATTTTACGCCCAAATATACTTACACATGTCCATACAATCTAATGGAATTCTCTTTTGTTTACTGCGACCATATTAGAACATCTCAAACATCCATGTATCAAATAATAATTAATTTATGAACTTACTTAAAAATTTTAAAACTCAATTTAAGAGTTTTGTCGTAGCCAATATAAATAGTTACAAACTCAATCCGATGGGGTATTGGATAACAATTTGTAATTTGATAATTATTATAAAAATATAAAGTAAACACAATGTTCAAGTAACTGCTTACGCGTAACCACTTTAATACATTTGAACAGTCTCTTTACATACATATGCAATGAAAATAAAGCTATAATCTACTCACTAATTCCACGATTTTGATAATTCCAGGTATGGTTTTAAAGTAACCAATATCTAATTGAATTTGTGTAACATGTGTACCAGGAGTAGGATCTGTTGAGACTCGTACACTTGTTTCATGCGTAGGAGGCGTGGGATGATGACCTGATGATGCTCCACTAGGAGGATAGCTAGAAGTTTGTGGTGGATATCCATAGCCTCCTTGTGGAGGGGCTCCGTTTCCATTGATTGGCTCTGCAGGAGGTGGATACGACATCTGTAATACAAGAAAAATAAGTATAGGAAGAAGACAAATGTTCTTTATGATCAATGTATTTCCTTTTTTCCTTGATGAAAGAAATGAAGATCCAAGATATGAACTCGATAAAATTGCAGATATTTTTCTAATATTTACCCCGCCTGACAAACATAAACCAAGATTAAGAAAATTAGTAATTAAGACTTGTACTCTTTCAAAACTCAAATTGTCTTTAAAACGATATTAACTCAAATAATTATATACTCGTCCATACATTATGTAGATATAAGTACTGAAAATCTACATGAATAAAAGTTGTAGTCTAGAGGTGGCTATAGTTATGGGCCTTAGAGCTGACAAAATCACCCTTACAACCTTTCCTTCAAAAAGAAACCAAAAAAAGGCCCAAAATTGATAGTTATCCCATTTTTCCCAAGTCTGGAACTATAATGATTGTTTACAACTGAAAAAGAGCTAATTCAATGTCTACCAATCAATTTTCAGATTGCTGATTGATCTAAGAATCTAATAATCTAAGAAATTGACATCGGACAACAATTTTGTATGTTTGTTAGTAACGCCGTTGGTACTATTCACTTAATAAATAATACATTAGCTGCCTGTTATATAATTTTGGAGGGAGAATCATCAGATACATAAAAGCCTAGGCAGCCATAGCCTATATGTGCTTGTAGAATATAACAGGCGCCTATAATTTTAATAATCGCCTATCAGGCGTCTTTATCGAAGGATGACGACTGGACGCCTTTCAGCATTGGTAATATATATCTTTTGTTCAAATACCTACTTACTACACAATTAAACATCGTACAAACAAGTAATTAACTAATCATGAACAATGTACTCTCTTGTCCTTCCCCCGTAGAGGAGACAAACAGCTGAGCTCTCAATTATGATCATCGTCCTAGAAAAACATACGCAAATATGATTATCATTTGATGTATTATGTTTAATGTCGTTTGTGTTCTGATCACATACCCTATGATATTACAACCTATACTGTATGTATACAATGTACATAATATGATGAATCAATTACCTTTAGATATGACGATTGGTTACTTCTAAAATATCACTCTCTGGAAGTTATTGAGGAGTAATGAATTCGTTCAATAATATTGAATTTAATCAAAAATATTTATATTTTTTTCCTTATTATAAGTAATTTGCTGACATTTTTTATATTATTATAATAAAATGAAAAAATAATACAGTTAATCATATCATGTAACTTAATCTTTTTAACTCTTTTTGGACTTTTAACCTTTCTAGCATTATATAATTGCAGGATACGGAAACAACATTAGTAATAAACTAACTTGCTGAATTAAACTGTCTATAATAAATAGTTACATATTCATAATGTTATCAACATTAGAACTATATTTCCCTATAAAAATTGTATGGGGAGGGGAGACTTCCGTAGTAAGTATATGATTATAGAAAATTTCATTAAATTTAAATAACCTCTCCAAAATATGAAAATGTTGAAGATTTTTTTTACAGCAGAGTAACTACCCAAAATCTTTCATGTCCTGTGTGTTTTTTGTGTTTCGCATTAACGTAGCGAAACATTTTAGACAATTTAGACTTTTAGACAAACATTGAACAAATTGACGTCTATCATGGAAAACTTAGATTACCAAACACAAACTAATACATAAGAGTTGTTTACATTTATTCGTTTGTAAACAAAGCGAAAGATAGTGGAGCTGTCTTTTGGCAAAATAATACAACTCCCGGAATGATAATATTATTTAATAAAAAATAACATAGTATATATACTCCTTGTGAATAATATATATTTTTTTAGTTCGTTCATGCTCTTGATACAGACCCGTACAGTTTAGTGAAGAAGCAGTGGATCTCGAATGTGGCCAACATTTGAGTTCCTAGATATTTATATGCACTTGATATCAATTACGATTTTCAAATTACGCTATTAATGTTTCGAGCATATTTTTTGTATTATCTTTACCCAATGTTTTGTAAATTCTTCATCTTATTTTTTGGTAGCAACTTGTACAAGCTACAACTAATACAAAACGTGTAATTGTTAGCGACATAAATGTATTTGTATGATTTGTTGAAGTTGAGATTTTGTACAAGCTGTTGGTATAAATTACAATCAACAAATGGTATGGAACATAATTAATAAATTCCCTTTTAATGATAATTATGATTGGCAATGATTGAATTTGAATTAGATTTTTGGTAAATTAATTGGGTAGCTAATCAATTTACGACGAAAATTATTAGTTGATAAGTATTATATCGTAGATTAGATCAGACAAATGCCCAACGTTCTATCACTAATAAAATATACATACAATATATAAGAAATATTAATTGGTAAAAATGAAATGATAGTATCCACTAATAGCTAGTAACTAAAGTGGATGTATTTTTTTTTAGTGCAAATGGTTTCTTGTCTATTGCAGTAATTCATTTTCTATCCGTAAAATCATATAACAGGCAGCTGATATTAAAAATGGTCTTAACTCAGTAATACCATATGTCTCGCTCCCTCCTTCTCCTCGCACTCTGACACAAATCCCATCTCTGCTGATAGGTATCTGCAAGGCCTTTTTTCAATAGCCTAATAACTTTCAATGTATTTTGGCATCCTGGTGTATATCTTTTTAAATATTATTTCCCTTATTAGTACTGAAGGGTGATTGGTTTAACTCAAATTAGCTTTGATCAAGTTATGAGCAACTCCTTACTAATTAAATGAAGAATAGTCCCATGGCCGGGAAGAATGAGCTAGATACCAAAAACACTACACTTTTGAAGAAATTGTTGAGAGGTGTAAATTGTAATAAAAATAACATCCTCATATGTACATTAGAGTGTCCTAAAGCATACAAAGCAATTTTGTTTGAAAATTGGAAATGCGTTTTCTATTTGGTCTCAGCAACACATATTGTAAAAGAATATAACCAAATATATCTCACCTCTGGACAAAAATGAAACCAAATAGGTTGGAGATTGCAACTTTGATTTGCGCCGCAATGACATCTCGGACACTGCCAAGCAGCTGGCGGTCAACCACCACACAATTGCAAGCGCCTGGAAAATGAATCCGCCTCAAGGAGCGGTAGGCTAGTTAAGCTTGACACCAATGGCGGCTAAAGTCACAAATAATGTTCATTAATGTATATTGAATAAATCTTTCTCTGATATCTACCATGTCCGAGTTCATTTGATTTCATTCAAATTAAAATGAAGTACAACATGCGAGGTCGGTCAAGATTTATTCACTACCCGCTATATAAATAATAGTTGTACCTAGTGGTGTCACTAGCCTCTCTCTCTCTCTTTTTTTTTTTTTTTTTTTTTTTTTTTTTTTTTTTTTGGGTGGGGGAGGAGCTCAAGGCTCTAAATTTTTTTATCATATTTATGTTATATACCAATTTATATAAGTAACTATTACGGTGTTCATCATTTTGGGTATAAGCCCTTCAAATGATTAAAGCTAGTAGCACCCTTGAACACTGAATATATCTTAAATATGTATAATAATGGACAATTTATTTTGTTGTCAGTTATCAATTTTTTTAATATGCTTGGTCTGGGATATATCCCAGGCTTAGTATATATTCTGAACGTTGATTTGTTGAACTTGAACCTGTTTTTATTAAGTTGATCCATTCCCTACTAAGAAATGAAGAATTATTCCACAGTTGGGAGTATTTGGCTAGCTAGTAAGTACCATATAATTTTGGGTCATTTTTTTTCTCCTTTCGGTGGAAGGATTCTGAGATACAATGAAAATCCGACGGGACACAATATGCCTTAGAATTTGTAAGTTACAAAATAGACAAAGCATTATAATAATTATTTATCAATTGTGGAAAAGAGTATGACGAATTGAAAGGTCAAAGAAAGAGGAAAAAAGAAGGGGAAATGTGATGCATGACAATGAATAGGTCTTGACTGACCTTGTAGAGCATTTTGAAAGGGAAATTAAAATTCGTAAAACTTAATAAACTCCTTTCATTTTTTGACGAAATATTTATAAATATATTTGTACAATGTACGAATATGAGTATACTCTTTGATACAGTACAGCTTTGTAGTTTGAAGAGATGCTGATAATCAAGTGTTTTTAGAAGAGTTTATATATATACACATATATATCAAATACCTAGAGCTAGTATGTGCGCTTAGGCCTTTTAATACATACATAATTGTAGGAAAATAATAAGCGGTAAAACGTTTTATGGAGTGCGTATGTATACGGTATATGTGCCTACATAGGTACATATACTACAAACAATATATAATTTAACCTTGATTCTGAGAAAGTAATCTTATCTCTAATGAAAATAGTTTCTTCTTTTAAAAAAGTTATGAAATATTAAATAGATTAGTTTCCCAGGAGGTCATACCCATATCAATATGTAGGTATTCGGATCAAACTCTCTCTCTCGCTCAATGAAGAAATAAATATAAACCCCAGTTTTAAAGCAACACACGAAAGTATTTTTTTGATCTGTTTACTTGATATTATAAACATGCTATGAATGTCTTTTGAATGATATTAATTGTATTTTTGTTAATTCCAGAACCTTTATAAAACTCAATATTGTAAGAACGTAAATATAATTAAATATTTATCTTTATTATTTGCATGAGCAGGGATAGCTAAACACATGGCAAGAAAATTGACGTTGATGATTAATATATTAGGGATGTTGGAAAGACTCTACCAAGTTACGGTCATTAAAGGATTTGAATGAAAAAATTCCTTTTATTTATATTTTAATGCAGGTTTAATTTTGGGATACATGCATCTGTTTGTTTGTTTGGTAAAATATCAGAGGTTCCTAACTAAAGGCCATTTTTATATACCCTACGCTCATAGCATTCGATATATAATACATAATTAATTACTTGTATAGTATCACAGTTAGTTACTTCCTCTCTGTTGTTCTATATTATGTCGGTGTCAACCCGTAGAATATACTTACTACATGTTATTTCAAGTGTAGAAAGTTAACAATCCTTGTAAACCAGAGGGTGAGAGGGCCAAATTATGTATTATTTCGTGAAGGGGCATGCCATTAAATATATAACTCAAATAACAATTTATAATAAAAGATAATCAATTAACAAATGATTTCTAGATGCATATATACATAAGAAAAAGTGTATTTTCTTGGATAGTTGGATGAAATCTATCGTGGATGATTACTCAAATCTGGGGTTTCCAACCACAAACTTATTGTTCTTTTGTTGAGTAACTTATCAAAATACTTTATCCATAAGTAATTTCAATTAAATTTATTTCTGTTTGTGTACCTTTATCTGTTTTTTCATTAAACTAACTTTAATTCTATATAAAAAAAAATTATATAGTGTTCACTTATACATATTATGTAACACAATAAGTAGCTGATATACGATTTTAATTTTTCAAAAAAATACCCATGTCTACATATAAAAACAAATATGTATTATTTACCAATTCAAAATAGGACATTATAACTCGAATTTTCATTTCATTTTATCAAGTTTAAAATATAGACACTAGTTACGTATTTTTTATTTGTGGATATCTTAAATTTTAAATATCTTCTAGAAACATTTTCCAGACAAATCACACTTTAAACCTCGTTACCTATTTATGCATTGTCAAGCTACTATATAATATGTATCTCTCTTATAAAAGCTACAAGTAGCCTTGTTTATTCTGTATAGGTATTTAAATACGAAGTTCTTTTTTTTTTAAATAAAATCAAAAAGGGCTCATAGAACAATATAGAATTATTATGAGTATTTACCTTTTATCTAATATTAATACTACAACATATGCACAACCACCCACACAAATTGTTACAATTAATTTGCCTAGAGCAGCAACATTGGTACACAATACACATGTACAGAAAATAGCCCTTAAAGGGAGGGTTTTTTTCTAAAAGAAGTTTAAAGATCTGACTCACCTTCAATCACTGCAAAAAAACTTATTCTTCTTAAAAAACACTCGCACGGTGTATGCAAAAATAACAAAAAATTAACAAAAGGCACAACTATTTATATATATGTAATAATAATAATTCAATAAATTATAATTGAATTATTCAAATAAAAGAAACCAGCAAGTTAGCTGAGAATAACATCAACTAATCAAAGTATGAGTCTCTTATATATGTAAGTACGTAAGTTGAACCTCTTCACTTATTCCACACACTTTTACAAGTAACATGAATAGCAAATATGATATTACTTTACGTTAAATCAAGCAAGCACGCCTAGAAAAATATAATAGACACATGCGTTTTTCTAGCTTATATATCTAATGTTAACTATGAATGATTATATACTTACGTATATAAGAACAACAGAGGATCATAAAAAATTTAATACCTGGGTCAAAGCTATAAACCAAGTGCTCAATATTTGGCTAAACGATATCTTTTTTGTCCGGTAGGAGGGTCGAGTATACTTGGAAACTACTCTATAACTAACCATACAACCTTTATAAATTTACCCTTTTAACAAAATTAACAAGGTGAATTCTGCAAAGAAAAGAAAAGTATGAGGGAAAATGACAGAAAATGATTAAGTGGTATCATAAGAAGCGACATCTTGTGTGGGAAAAATATACCAATAAGACGAGGAATCTTCTCAAGCTAGCAGGCCCCTTTTGCCACCTAGTTTTATAGCTTTAACCTGAACTACGTATGTACATAGTAACATATTTTTATTGAAATAATAGTAGGGCCTTAATAATGAGAAGAGGGGAAGGTGAGAAAGGACATTATTATGCCATAATGTTTTCGTATGTCCCTTCTTTTTTTTTTTTTTTTTTTTTTTTTTGAGCAACAGAATGTAAGTTTGGTGTAATGGTATGTATAATTCTTTATTTGATGATTTATTTTCCCCTTTTTTCTTAGTATTTGCACAATCCTCCGTATCTTTATTTAGGTATAAACCTATTTATTGCTCTTACGATTTTAAGGAGTATATAGTAGAAAAAAATAGTAGAAAAACATGAATTAAAACCCAGGTGCGCCAATTAAGAATTTTGCAGGCTACGTGGGCAATTTCTCACGGAGGCCATAAACCTGTTTATCTTCTTTTCCTTCCTTCTGTCTTTCTTTCACCTTCTCTTCACTACATACATATATACTTAATATTCCTTCGAAAGAATTTTACTTTCATTAAGAAGGGATAGGTTTTCTTCTGCGTCCATTATTATTTTTATTCATGTAGCTACCTATTTAATAGGGTTTCACATTCAGGATCCCGTTTTCCAGGCATTTCTTGGGGTTTTACATTTACAAGAAATCCTGCATTTAATTCTTGGATAATATAAACTTTATTTAATTATATATATCTATACCACGAAAAATTAGCTTTTTTATCACTTACAATTGGTTGTTGTTCTTGCGGGTTGGATATTTTTACAATTATGCACTATTAGTCATATTGATAAAAATTGGAATTAGTAATTTATGGGTAAACCAAGTAGCGGAACGAGAAACCACATGATCAATAGCTAAAAAATGTTTTGGTGCACATAAACTTTTTTTCTCCGCGAGAGGTACTGTTAAGTTATTATTTTGAGATAAAATTAGGAGTTATCAAATATAATTTAGTTTTAAGAAAATGCCTATTCGAGGTCTGGAAGACGGACTTAGCTTAGCTAGAGAAGATTTTTATCATATAAAGCTTTGTTAACCCACAAATTTTGTTTATTCGAGTTCAAAGATGTTAATTAATGTAAAAATATATACGAGTATTTTATAATTAAACTATGGAGTCCAAGTCAAGCCTCGACTGTTCCCACCTCTGACAATAATTGAACATTGCGTCTTAAATTATTCATTAATTCTTATACTTTAAATTATTATAATTAATAACAATCAATAAATGATAATTGCATTATTGAAAACTTATCTTCTCATCGGTGGGATATTCAAAAAATGAAAAATCAAAGAATAAAATAATTTTGACTATTTCTTCATAGAAATACTATAATAACTAATCATAACTGCTCTTTCAATCAAATATTACTAAGTAATATTACAATACAGAATCGAAAAAAGTACTATGTAAATTTTAATCATATGTAATTTATTTTAAAAATGGTGAAGAAAAATACGACAGTGATAGCCATAATAGCGGTTGGTACGACTGACTTATTTGGCTAACTATCAGATGATTTTGGGCCTTTTTCTGTTTCTTCTTGCAATAAAGGTTACGTGATACAATAAAGATAACGACGTGCGTCCTTCATCTTAATTCATAATCATCAATCTTCCTCTTTATCAAGGTTAATAGAAATACAAGGTTAGACCATCATGTAATCGGGCTTCCTAGAATTTTCGATCTGATGTATTGTAGCGGCTGCTGGGCAAAACAGGCAGATTTTGACAAAACACGCCACTACTCATAGTCTATAATGTCACTATTGCTAAAATTTTCAATTTAATGTATCGTACCTACTGTTGGGCAAAAAAAAAAACAACAGATTTTCACAAAACACGCAACTTTTCATCTACTATGACGTCAATATTAAAAGCGTGCTGGAAATCAAACATCAGTTGCACACGCGTTATGGTATAACCTTGTATTTCTATTAACTTTGTTCTTTATAATATGAAAAGCGATACCTTGCGAAAAATTGTTAAAACGCTTCACCAATGTATCTTCTCAGTGTTACTGGTTTAAAGCTTTAGGCAGGAGTAACTCAAGGGAAAGAACGGACAGACAAAAAATCAACAACAACGAAATAAATATAAGGTGAAGAAATAAACTTATCATCCACAAATTTAGGGATCACTAAAAATGATAACATATATTTGGAGTGAACTATTTTTAAGAATAAAAAAAAATGAACAAACAATAAGTTGTATTTTTTACATAGGAAAATTATATTGATAACAATGGTGAACACTTTTGTACAAATGAATTGAAGCCGAAAATCGAATTTATCTTAAAGGACAGAATCCAAAACTGATCTGTCTTTCTTTCACTCATCTGAATTATGAAATATCTGGGATTATAGCAATTTGAGACTATTATCGTTCAGAGTCATTTTTTAGCCTTAAAATAATCGCCAAATTAAAAGTAGAATTAGTAAAACTTATGTAAAAGTGTTTTTTTGATTTTGTATATTGTTCTATCTCGGCATTATCATCAACATTTTTAGGCTAAAAAATAATTATAGAAAATATTCAATGTTTAGTTTTAAAAAAATACCTATTTATAAAAGGATTTCTGCTCCATTTTACATTTTTTAAGTGAATATCAATTTCATGACGTCATACTCTGTAATAAATAATAATAATCAATATCACAACACCGCACTTCACACAGATTGAAAATTCAAATGAAATAATTGTTAATTATATTGTAAATATTAAAATTCCCACTCATCGTGAATGGATCTCTTCATTGTTTCGATCAAAGAATCTCCTTCCCAAGGAAGGAGTCCACTCTGCTCCCTTATAAAGCGTGGTAGGTTTTTTCGGATGAATTTTCATCCTGTTGTTCCTCGTGGAATACGGAATCCGAACATCTCTTGAGATGCATGATCAAATTAGAAGTATCTTCCTTGAATTCCATCTATCTTGCTTTGATCCTAACTCTTGGGGAACATAAAAGCTCTTTTCGCGGCAAATCTATAATTTTAGTATAATATTGCATTATTCATTATATAATCAACGTTAGCTAATATTACAAGTTCATTCCTGTTCATTTCGTCCTTCGCGCCAAAAACAAGAAGAGTATAAAGTTCTGTACAAGGATTTCAAGCAACGCAACCGAAGTGATAGCTCAAGGGCTTGCACTGGTTTTTATTGTTTTTTTAAATATATAGTTAGTTGCAAATTTGTTCTAATAAATATTGGATAAGAGTCCTAATTCATCTCTATCTCTGTTGTTATTTTATTAAACTAATCATTTCATTAATTATTTCTGGGTTTTATTATTATTATAATAGGCTGTCTGAGGTTAGTTTCATTAAGTTACTACAGTCTACTAGTTTTATTTGCATGGTCCTTCGAGACAGATTCTTGAGATCTACGTTTGAGAATAAATATTTAAACTTTCCCGACAGCTCCTATTAATAATAAAACTCTAGTTGAGTGATATCAAAGTAACGACTCTGATACGTTGGTGTATCAATGGTTTATCAACTTTCTTTCTTTGAATTGGGTGCCTGATTCTGATTCACGATATCACATGCATAAACTAGATAGTCCAGTCTATTTCTGCACGCTATATCTTGACTTTTTTAAGCTTATCTCTGGTTGATCTTTTCTCTGGCCATTGTCTATTCCTACACGCTTGTTGTACACAAATTAAGGTTGATCTTACCTAAATTTTATATTACAAAATTATAATTCCTTCTTTTAAATAAAAGAAGAAAAAAAGAAAAAGAAGATTCCTAACTCTGTGTCCTTATCAAGTAGGGATATTGTATATCTTGTAAGTCAAGGCTTTGACACCCAAGGTTATATCTCACCATTTATATAATAAAGATTAAGCAGATTCTTCCTTTATTATGGGAGGACAGAATTAAGTGGGACCTTAAGTTTACAAACACTGAAGCTGCTAAAGAAGCCGTTAAGGTCTTTACCAAATGGATCAAGCAAATCCCTTTGTTGAGAGATCTTTGTTTTCACGTTATAACGGGGGAAGCATTAAGTTTCTCGTAGTCTTCGGAGATGCCTCTAAAGTAGGAATGGGTGTGGCTGCCTACCTCGTTGTAGAAACTGAGGAATGAAAAATGTTGAGTCAACTTGTTTACTCGAAAAAGCTCACGAATAACTAAAGATCTCCGTGAGAAAAGTAAGCTTGAAGACGTGTTGACGATTGCTAGAGCAGAACTTGTTGCTCTTCCTATGGCTGTGACTATGGCAAATTATATTCAGAATGCACTGAACCCAATGGCTCGTCCTAAAAATACAGTCAAATTTACCGACTCTCTCTTGAATCTGCAGCAGATTCAAAGAAGTAAAGAGTTAAAAGAGTGTTTATCCTAATAAGGAGATGGGCTCGTAAATATATCTCTAAATATAGCTAGGAAAGAATCGGAATGGGCAGAAGTTCTCTTAGTTAGATCTGAACAAGAATCCAAGTTTCCAAAGTAAATATTACAATATTTAAAGAAAGTTGCTCTGAGTCTGCAAAACGAAAGATAGTCCTGGGATCACCTCTCAGACATCTTCCTGTTTTTTACGACAAAAGTTGGAAGTTACACTTCAGAGCCGATTACACGTGTATTCTACTATTGCTTTTGACATCACACAGTAAACATAAGTGTGAGGAAGTATATAGGAATCGTTGTCCTCATCCACCAACTATGAAAGTGTGGAGGGCTGTGATAATTGAATTTGTTCGAGTCGACAGTTTTTAAAACCCTCAGAAGATTCGTTGCCCTGTATGGCAATATCAGAAATTATCTACTTGAATAATGCTCGTCATTCTGTGGCGCAAACAGGCAGCTGCAATCACTTAAAAAATATGGACTTCAAAAACTGTGATTTAACATGTGGATCACTAGAAAATGGATATTGAATTCGTTTTGGTCTGCATGGCCCAAGGAATACTTACATGAACTAATTATACCTTCAAAGTGTATTAAAGAATATACACATCCAACAATTCTCTAACGAGGGGATGTCGTTCTGCTGAAACCACACACCCTAGTTAAAAATTAATGGAAAATTAGAAGAGTCTGTAGAAATCCACGAAAATAACGGTGACGGTGATCCATGCTAAACCACCAACGAATCCCAAAAATGGTGTTTCAGACAACATAGGGGGATTCTGGTCGAAGTAGAAATGCCCACAATTATGACCAAATTTGAATCCATTGGATTATTATTTTTGGGGCGACGTTGAGAGGAAGTCTTGATATAAAAGATGCCATGGTCTGGGAATGAGCTTCTGTTGATTTCGCTGAAATTTTCTGAGCATGCAGAAGCTCAAACTTCGTCTAGAGGAATGTGTGGCTGCAGATGATGGACAGTTTGAATTTGGAATCTCTAATATTGTAGCTTTGGATAACTTTCAAAAAAATTTATGATATCATTTTCCATTTTCCCGTAATTACACTCAGAAATTGTTTAGCGCAGGCCGGACTTTTTTGCTTATAAGTCCTGTATATAATTTGAGTAGCTTCTCTTCCGAAGTTATTTGCGATCAATGACCTTAGATCACAGTTTTAGGTGAAGTGCAGGTCCCCAAAGAAATTTAAACACCGCCGCCGCGTTTCTAAGTATCAAGGGACCCTTCCATTATGCTATAATACACCCTGTCCCAATAGTTGTGTAGGTGAACTGAAGGGTATTATAGCATATTAGAAGGGTTCCTTGTGTTTGGAAACGCTGCAGTGGTGGATTTTAAACTGCCTTGGCCCAGCACTTGAACTGTACAACCTGAGGGATGGGGTATATTTTGGGATATTAGACGGGTTCCTTGATTCTCATTGAAGTGGGGGCGGATAAATTTAAGTTCCTTCGGGCCTTGCATTTCACACCACACAACCTGTTGGCCAGGGTATATTAAGTGATACTAAAAGGGTTCTATCCTGACATGGTTCTTGGTCATTCAATAGTTTTATCATCCGAATATAATATCAAACCGCTAACATTCAAGGTACAAAATAACAATTCGTTAAGTCCCATTTCCTCATAAGTTTAAACGAAATGGTTTTGTACGAAATTGTTGTTATAAAAAATGTCCTTATACGAATATTTTTTATACGAAGTTACCTTACACCGTCAAAACAAAGAGTTTTGAATATAATCCCCATTTTGTTTACCAAAATGGACCCAAGGAGAGGCTATAATCAAGGAGTACCCGAAGTGGAAATATCGAACAGGTATCTGGAGGAACCTGAAGAGCCTGGAAGTCAACCCCATGTTCATCAAAAGAACCTCGAGATGTACGAGGAGACTCAGAGCCAGATCAGGCTGATCAAGTTCAAAAGGATTCGTCAAAGCAAGTATAAATGTCAGGAAGAACCCCACCAAATGGCGAAAATTTCAACATGGATGTAACAACAACGAGAGACTTTATTTGAGATCACCTTGGTATGTATCCCTACATATTGAAGTGGCAACAGCACCTGTCAAGTAAAGTCAAGGCTAAAAGACTTGAGAGAAGCAATGCCATTCTTCAGAAGCTGAGGACTGTTATGGCACCCAACATTATGTTCAGTAATAAGAAGATTTTCAGCGTGGAACAGACTTGTAACCCCCAATATGATCGCATTATGGCCAAAAAAGTTGGGTTGGGTGATCATGCAGTAAAAAAACGACAGTCTGTTTTTGTGCCGACCAGGGAAGTGAAGAAGTAAACACCAAGGTGTACATCAGCACCATCCTGGAGGAAGTTTTGTTCCGTGGGCCCAACATCACTTCCAAAATAAGCCACACACCTTCCAACAGGATGGTGCCCCCTCTTACACATCCACAGAACGAAGCAGTGGTGTGATGACAATTTCTGTGGCTTCTGGGACAAGACAGTCTGGCCCCCCTCCAGCCCGGACCTAAACGACATGGATTACTCCATGTGATCAATTCTTGAGAGCAGAGCCTGTGTGACCCCCAACAAGAATTTGGACTACCTGAAAGACAAACTGGTGGCTGCCTTTGACTACATCCCTGTGGACATACTTCGTGCAGCATGCAAGTCCTTTCCATAGAGACTCTGGGCTGTGGTCGAGGCTAAGGATGACAATTTCGAATGAAACTATTTATGGAGCTTTTGTAAACTTTTTGTCTATGATTAAACGTAAGTTATGTCATTAGTACTTTAATAAGCATTTAACAGAACTTTCCGTGGACCCTGTAAAGGAAATTTACCCATAACGGCCTCTATTTGTATATCATATTGATCTACTTTCAAGGATAAGATTTTAGAAGTTATCCTTTTTTTGGTTTTGAATAAATCGATTTAAAGAGGTATATTATGTCCAATAAGGGAAAAATGTATTTTAATGTAGTATGCTTTGGATATTTGTTATACACAAGGTTTTTCACTGCAATACAGCAGAGTACGTTAACGAAAATTACTAAATCATTTTGTAATTATAGATACAGATATTTTAAATTGATGCCATACCGATAAAATGAATAACGTTCTTGCAACGTTATTGCATTTATATTTTTTAGACATAGTAAAAAGAAAGACATCAGTTATTTGTAGAGGTAAGACATTTGCTTTATTATCAATGACACTTGGAAGATTGGCCCTGGTCAATTTCTGCCGATATGAAGAAATTCAAAAACTGTATACAAATGCAATTGCATTTAGGATTATCGGTGCTCAAAATTCCAAAAATTGCCCTGTCAATATTATAACTCAGACAAGAGAGTGCTAAAATTGTCAGTTTGTCTGGAGGTGGAAGAGGACCTCCACTTTAAAATCTTTTGTAACCACAACTAACTGAATATGAGCTTTAGTGGCGTAGTTAATTTTAGTGTCTGAATTAATGCAAAGTGACACTAAGCTCATAAAACAGCAATTTTTAGAACTTCATTTGTACAACCTGAGGGTCGTGGTATATTTTGGATTTTAGAAGGGCTCTTTGATGCTCAAGAAGTGGCGATGAAAGAGTTTAACCTGCTAGGGGAGCAGCAGCCCACTATTCGTAGGCAGGGGTGTATTCTATCATATTAGATGTGATTCTAGGTGATTAAAAATACGGCGGCTGACCAGTTTCAACTGGCTTTATGCCAAGTACTTCACCTGCACAACCTGGGCCTCAGGTTGTATATTTGGGTATTATGAGGGTTCATTGATACCTTGGTATGAGAGATGCAGGGTTGACAATTACACAATCTTCAGGTTTAACTAGAGATTTGAAAAGATAAACCGGCTGTTAGAGTCACATAGGTTACCAACTTAACTTCCAACGCAGGGCAAACCTACTTTAGTATGAATTTAAATATGAATTATAATATTTTCCCTACACTAATGCTATTTTAAATGTAGAATTTATAGGGGTAATTTGTTTTCTCTCCCAAAATCATATAACAGGTAGCTGATATTAACAATGATCTTAATTCAGTAATACCATATACCTCGCACCCACCTTACTCTCACGCTGTAACTAAAATATCATCTCTACCTATTCATCTCATTTCCTCTGTTTTTCTGTTTCTTTGGAAAGAGTTCCTAGATTAGTTTCGACTGGCTCTCATCCTCATTTAGATAGCGCATGGTTATGTCAAAGAAGGTGAACCCATATAATTCATTCCTTAAGTGACAAAGAGTTAACAGAGTTTGGATCATAATTTTTCCAGAAAATATTAATATAGTCCATTCTTTGGCCATAGTCATGGATGAGAAACTTAAGGGGAGTTCAAAAAAGTCTATAGCAGAATCACGTCATATTCTATCCTCCAAAACCATAACTTTAATCAATAGTAGCATATCTTTCGCTCCCGTGTTTTCCGCCAACTCGATATCCAGCCTTAGCCATGAGTATATAGTCGCAGAGTCTTAATGGATATTTTTTGTGGCCACCACTTAATTACTATATTCAGCCCTCTTACAACCACATTTAACTCCACCAGCTTTATATGTCTCTTCCTTCCTTCCGACTCCACACCCCATCCTCAATTCTTTCTCCATCACTCAACCAGTCATGTACCAGGTCTGACTTTCTAATTCTATCTACGATATCACGAAGCATTCTAACAATACTCTGAGCCAACCTGATACATGTTGTGGCTTACCAGGTTCCCACAATACAAGAAGATCGGCCTTCTTGTTATACTCTGGCTCACCGAATTTCCTCCATTTCAATCTACCATATTGATCATAATACCTACGTCTCATCAATTTTCTCAAACGGTTTTGTCTCGAGGCCATACTTCTTGAGAATATTTTGCACTTTCTCTGCTTCAATCTTGTCCGAGTTGATGATTATGTCGTCGAAGTACTGATCGGTTGCTTCCGCCACTTACTTATCCCATTACTTGAAGAAACAACTAAGAGCCCATCACAACCCCTCCAATTGTACGCTGAATGGTGGGGGTGTTTTCGGGTACCACCGGGTCCCAAACCCGGATGCAACCCACTGCTGATACTTAAGTAACTACTAAGAGCCCCTTACAAACCTACAATTGTATCCCGAATGTTGGGACCCCATTGTATTCTTTAGCTAGTTTAATAATTCATGAATGACTATATTCGTATTATCTTGAAAGATACTGATCCAAAAGGATGATAGCTCTTCGTCAGGGCCGTACGTCAGTATTGCGCTTTGTCCGCTTCAGCGGACCAAAAAAAAAAACCTTACTCAACCGTCCACCAATCATATAGGTATGTAAATATAGATGAATTAAGTCATAATTAATTATTAAAATCTATTATATATATGTAACTCATGACCAACTCATAATAGTACTGAGTCATTATAATAAAATTACATATTTGTAGCACGTCCAGCCAAAAGGAAGCTTGATAATTTTTCTCAAAATTGAACATGGAATACATTTTCCAACAAACTATAGTTCATTTAAATGAAAAAATGATTCTGATTAATCCTTTGGAGGCACCACAAATTGTACTTAAAGTAGCCAAAATTCACCGGCACATTTATAGAATTAGTAAATTAATAAATTATATATCTAAGACAATATTGGGGCCAAATTAAGTCAGATAGATAAAACGGAGGTTTTAAACTACAGTTAACACTCTCGGGTATCTCAATTGTATTGTTTCATTGAATACAAGATAAATTAAATTATTACTGCTTAAAAGGGACATAAATAATAGTTATGTACTTTTTAGAGTGGATTGTTTCAGTAATTTATTAATTATCAGAAATGTATCACGGGAAGCGGAAAACGCATTTTAACAGAGAGTTGGTGATTTGTTCTATCTGTCAGAAGGAAATACAGAAGGACAACTTTAATGATCACAAAGTTAAACTCCATAAGAATGACCCCAGCTGCAAGTATCAAGTGAAAATTGATCATAAGAAGCAGAAAACATTGAACTTTGCTGTTAAGAAAACTTCCTCTGCTACATCCTCATCCTCAGTCACTGCCTCCTCCTGTCCCAATGACCCTGCTCCAGTTGAGGCCTTACTGCCTGAACCAAGATCTAAGTCCGTTTCTGCTGAAGAGAAAGTTACTGCAGACACAGAAAATAATGGCGACTCATCAAATTACCCCAGCAGACGGATTTCTCATGGAATAAGACTTCCTAATCTCGATATCGGACCAATCTTCTCTCCCGAGCAGCTCTCTGTAGTCAACAACAACAATATTCCCTCTGCAGAGGACTCTGAGACTAGCGACAATGTCCAGGTAGGTGAGAAGAGCAAGACTGAGGAGATGGAGTTTGTGGACGGAGGCCCAGAGTACCCTGTCGTCTTCACGAGCCAGCTGGGTGACCCGATACTTACCGGGCGGGAGCCAAAGCAGAAGGACATCCAGGCCAGAACCAGAGTGGAGACTGAGCAGGAATCATCCAAAGTGACGGAAAATATAAGTGGCGAGCTTATTTGAGGTATCTTTTCCAAACTGTTGTGTTCATTGCAAAGCAGGATTGGCTTTTTACGATTCAAACAAGAGAAAAGTTGACGGAATCTAATGAAAACAATCGAGGAAACTTCTTGGAGCTTTTGTCCCTGCGTTCACACGACAATCATATTCTCAAAGATAAACTGGAGGCCGAAGTCAAAAAAATTTGGTTCAGCTGGGGCAGTTTTTGCCAAATGGACTTCACCTGATATCCAAAATGAGCTGAGAGAATAGCATCCAAAGTGACGGAAAATATAATTGAAGATGTCAAGACTTGTGCCGGCGATGATGACTACTGGTTCTCTGTGATTGTTGATGAGACATCAGATATGTCAAACACGGAGCAGTTCAGTCTGTTACTGGGATATCTGACGAGTGAAGGCATCAAGAAAGAGAGCTTCCTCAAGTTTGTAAAAGTTACCCAGACTGACGGCAAATATTTGTTTGAGAAGCTTCACGAGGCTGTCGAGGATCTCGGCCTTAACCCCGCCCGCACTGTCTCCCTGGCTGCAGACGGTGCCTCCAACATATCCGGCATCAAGAAGGGTCTTGCCGCCAGGTGGAAGGAAGCAGCCCCACTGTGTGTCTACATCCACTGCTACGCCCATCTCCTCAATCTTGTAGTCAAGGATCTTCTCTCAGATATAACCCTGTTGAGAAATACAATGGGGACAGTAAAAATTTTATACAACTTCATTGAAGGGTCACCAAATTATATGTTTAAAATTCATGATTCTCTAGGCAGATATTGACACAGAAGACATGGTTTCGTCACAAATTGCTGCGGAGTTAATAAGCTCGGGAGTGTTCCGCCTGATGCCGGAGCTATATAAGGTGATAGTTATCCTGGCCTCAATGCCCATCAGCAGCTGTGAGGCGGAGCGGTCATTCTCCTGTCTCAGAAGGCTCAAGACCCCCATGAGGACCACTATGGACCAGGAGAGGCTCTCCTCCCTCACACTCTTGAACATGGACAGGGTGATGGTGGACAAGGTGCTCCATGAAGACATGGACAGTTTGATTGACACCTTTGCGTCAAGGTGAACATAATTTATTTTCTGTCAATGTAACCGTTTCATGGTATATTATAATCTCGTTCATTATCTTCATCCATTATTATTTTAAAAATATTTAAGGAGGTTTAAATTGTTTGACTTAATTGTATAGTTCAAAAAATTTCTCTCATTCTTGCACCGTGCATTTTATACTCCATTATACTCCTTCCTTTATGAATAGGTCGGCATTGACTTTCCGTCTAGAGTTTTTCCTTTTCATTTTATTTTTCCCAATGTTTGCCTGAAGAAAATAATGGTCAGACAGTCCATTGGACGATATTATTGCAAGATTTAATCTATGCTGTAGCATTTGCCCTGTTTAAATATCCCACGTTCACCACGGAAAATCAACCGTTCACCCTTGTAAAGCAGACCGAAAAATCTTCCTGACATACGGCACTACTCTTCGTTATCTTGGTGAGTCAGTCCTTGCTCACTAAAGAAACAGATTTGGAGGATTTAATTTATTTGACATTAGCATCGAAATAAGGAGAGGCAGTCCATACTCATCTAGAAACTCTTTCCGAAGACAAAAAACCATTCCTTGTTGCTTAACCTTGTAATAGTAACATTAACTAATAGATGGGTTAGTTTTAATGGATTTAAATCCAAATTGTAATTCAAGGACTACTAGCTACAAGGACTTCATACGTTTCTTATTTCTTGTAAAGAGTAGATTCTTGAAATTAACTTCTTGGGTTGTCCAACTCATCTTTTGAAGAACTACTTTGAGTCAAGAATACTTTTAATTGTATTATCACTTAATAAAAAATCACTTTCATAAAGTCTCAAATAATAATGTTTAATAAAATTAAAGGACAACAGTTAACTCAACTTCGTCAGAAGTCTTTCTCTAGCTAGTATTCTTTGGCCGGATAATAATGATTATTATTCCTGGAGATTTATTATTTTTCCACGATGTGGCACTACTAACAGGTGATGTGTTTACAAACGATTATAAGCAAACAACGCACATGCCCTATTAGGGACAAGAAAACTAAAAAATATATATTATCCGCCAGGGATGTGACTCACTGTCACTTGGGGTAATATGAGTATGGATTGCTTAAGGGCGCTAATATCGCTTAAGATTACGTCAGCTTTTGTGTGGCACCATTTTATTCTTTAGCTATTTTAATAATATTTCATCTTTACAAATGGCAATATTGCGGTATTTGTAAGATGTTATTAATTATTATTATAATTTATACATATGCCATCGTTTTCTGTTGTCCCTGGGTGCTCGAGAGGAGATTCATTTCGATTCCCCTCAAATGAAGGTACATGTCTTATATGGGGGATTGAGACCAGAAGACTCTGTTCACTCTGGAGGCCATCACTATACTCTGTATTATGTTAAAAACACTTCAAGCCATAAGATTTCCGAGTGCCAAGATAAACTCTAACTTCCGTGGGAGGAAAAACATATCGACATTTGAAAGGGAATGCAGTCCCATCTCTTTTTCCTTAGTTACAAGTAAGTAAAAATCCAGTCGAGGAAAATTTTCGCTTTATCAACATTGAAAGTGAGGTAAGTTAAAGGTCTTCAAATCTTCCTCAGAATTTTTAATTTATAAACCCAGACTTTTTTATAGAATGGCAACATAATGAATATCGATGAAAACTACATGATCATGACTCCTGATTAATACATGGATGTGTTAGTTGAGGAGATACATACTGAAAATATAAACGAGGGTATTTTAACTCAAATACAAGACGAAAATTACCAATCAGATCCGTTGACCACAAAGGATCAGTATGTTCAAACTACTTGTAACAAAGAAAAACTCCTTTGACTTATGTTCTCGATCCAAAACTTTGTTAATAATCCATCAGATAGATGAATAAAGTACTATATATCCTTGGATATTCTAAAGGAAATAGTTGCATTTTAAATTAGCATCTATGGTTTTGTAAAAGAAAAATAGTAAAATGCCTTTTTCTTTTTTAACTTTATTCATATTTTTTAAGAGAAATATTTATCCATCTTTAAAATATTCATGAACTAATCTATAGATTAGTGTGAATTTGACTGTAAACAATTCAATTTATTTCAGCAATCTCCTTCCACACAGGACTGACACAGTCACTTAAAATGTTTGTATTTTTCTCTTGGACCGGCTGTTGATCATCTAAACTATAAAAATGAGTCCTCAACTCGAGAAGACGAGTTATTCCTCACATTAATGTAATGATATGGCAAAACAAGGATGATATTGAGATTGAAATTATGTTAAATGTTCTTACCCAACGACAGCATAGACCTCTACATGTCAGAGGACTTTAAGTCGAAATTCTCAAATATGAGAATGATCTTGAATCTTATCAATTTCTTATTAAATATTTAAAAGAACTTTTGTAATCCTTATCATCACTTTCTTGATGCATTTCGTCTTCCTAAATTATGAAATTGTATGTGTAGTATGGAAATCACTATTTTTTACTCATTTTTAAACAAGATATGTATTAAACTTAAATTAAATAATCTGGTATTAGTCACAACCAATGAATTCTAAAATAAATAGTTGTATTTAAACTCCTAATTTAATTAAAATAATTACAAGGTAAAGACTAAATAAATAAATCGAAATGGATTTCAGAATACAAAAATATATTTAAAAGGCGCGCATGGATATCATTATGTATGTATTAAATATTATCATAAAAAAAGAAAAGTCCAAGTGATAAGTATCAGTCTTGAGTATCTAATTCAAAAATATTAGAAAATTTACAACAAAATACTAAAAACAGAGTAATAAATTAAAGGACCTTTGTCAACAGGTGACTCAACTTTGTCTGAAGTGTTTTTCTAGCTAGTAGCCTTTATTCTTTGGCTGGATAATCATAATTATTATCCCTGGAGGATTATTATTTTTCCGCAATGTGGCGCTACTCACTGGTGATGTGTATACAAACGAATATTAGTAAACAATGCAAATGTCCTATTAACTGCGTAATTCCGAAGAATGCCGATTACTCCCGCTAGTAAAAAAAAATCAAACAAAGATTACTCTTCAAAAGAACTGGAATTAAGAGTACTTAATGTATAAAAGTCAAAAAGTTTATATATAGACTTTGGGAAAAAATAAATTCTAAATTTCACAGAGAAAGGAAGTCAATCTTGGAAGATTTACATGTTATAATAGGCTCGAAAAAGAAAGACAGAGAATTTCAGTCAATAAATAATAATACATAAGAATTGGAATCATTAATTAAACATTGTTTTCCGGATGCCGATCCCAAAAAAACATCCGATTCCGATTAATCGTCCCAGGTTCTTCAAGTATCGGCGGTGGGTTGCATCCCGTTTTCGGAGCCGGTGGTACCCGAAAATAACCCCAACATTCGGGGTAAAAAATGACCATTCATAAAGTCTTTGCCCTGTTTCCTCATAAATTTATACGAAAATGTTTAATCAAAAATTATCCTTATCCGAATATTTTTTATACGAAGTTACCGACCATAATGATGATTTCTGATCAAACAGCTAATTAGCCGTTAGATCCTTAAGGACCTAATCCTACCAAAATCCATTTTTATTCATCGTTGAAATCAAATTTTATCGTTTGCTAACTTTTATACCTGCTTCACAGATGGATTAACTTTTATTAAAAATCCATTCAAATTATACTTGGGATTCTAAGCAATAATGAGTTTTAAAGGGTTGGAAGATCCCATAGAGTGGAGAAAAATTGTGTGAGCTATGACTCTTACTGAGGACAGGAGGGGGATGAAATAGTGTAAAGCGAAGAATCGACTTAAAGTGGTTTTATCTATCCTAAATCCTCCTCAAAGTCAAACTACAATTTCGTCCCAATCCCCAGGATTACAGAAAAAAAGGTTAGTAATTACTGATCTATTACTTTTTATTTTTAATTTTTGTGAAAAATTTATGAAATTCTGTGTCTCAAGAATAGCCTTGTCTTTCTTATGAAAGAAAAATAGCTAGGAATTTCCAAGTTATTTTTGAAATAATATAATGCCTCTTTTCCTAGTAGGGAAAGAGGAATCAAGTTTTCATATTTCTTCCTATTATTTTAGGAATTCAGTCTTTGAGTTCTTTTTCCTTTGAGTAAATATTACTGTCGACTATTTTAATTGCATTGGATAAAAATTTTTATTTACATCTCTGAAGATTCTTTAGATATAGTAAGGTGACTATATATATAAGTGGGGATGCTTTAGAAAACTTGATTTCCCTATTATTATTAAAATATATATCTAAAGAGAAGAGTCAAAATCAAGATGCATATTCATGGCGTCATATTAGATTATGTTGTCAAGATAATTACATTGAGCTCTATTTTTCAAATGAATATTAAGTGTATAATATCCCCTTATTCTTAATATATTGCTGATTTCTTCGCTATACTATATTTATTTGAAAATGTATGTTCTGAACTATTTTTTTATTTATTTAAAACAACTTTTAATCAATTTAAAAAAAAATTAATTTCAGTACTTTAATCGTCGGGGGGTAAAAATTAACAGTAATAGTTAAGAAAATACTAGATGATGTATTGATTATTTCCCAAATGACTCCGCTGTGACGTTAACAAAATAGCAATTACAATTGTAAACAAAGGCAAAGAAATATCTTATCGACAACCCTTATGTGACCTTGAGAAATTAGATACATCAACATTCTTAAGCGGCTCGTATAAAGCCGATTTCTATCTCGTGTGGACGCTAAACTTTATGAATAATGATAAAATAAATGTAGCATCGATTTAAAAAATATTGTATGAAGTACGTACAAATGAGGGGAGGGGTTTTGAAATAGATAACACTAAAAATTAAATTTTTTTCATTACAAAAAGGACATCCATGGAAATGCATTTCCTAGCCCTTACTTATAATCTGATCAAGAGTTTTTTTTTGCCACCACAGGCAGAGTTTGAAATTTACACTAGGGAGGCTAAATTGTATTTGTTTACTTACTAAGTATACAAAATATACATTTTCAAATAATAAATTTTGGGGATCAGGGGCCTATTCCTCTGGTCCTTCCGCAAACTCCACCTATCTTTGCCACGTAGAAATGATTGTTGTTTATGTCAAGCTTCAAAAACATTTTCTTTGGCTCACCATGTATAGTGTGAGCAATCGTTTTCTTATTACAGCCTGCCTGGAAGTTGTTTTTTTTAATAAACATAAAGTTTTATAAAGATCCTAAATATTTTTTCTTTATTTCAATTCTAAAATAGACCAAGCGTTTCTTCAAAAAACGCAAATCAAAATTTATTAATCTATAACCCTCCCATCAAAGTCCTCTTTTTTGGAAATCAGAATATATTCACCTTTACTATGTACCTAAATTTGACAAAATAGAAAATTCAACCCACAAAAAAGATCTCATGTTTTAGCCTATTGTCATATCTAAAGGAAATTGAGACACTATATAGCTTGTGATATCAAAGCAATCGTAAAAGGTCTCCTCGTCCCCCCTACTCAGGGTGGGAAAGACTAAAAATGAAATTGAGAAGCTAGGGAAGAATCTTTCGATAAAATAGAAAAGTAATGTACAAAGGGAGAGCTAAAGAGAGAGAAATTGAGCTGAGGGAATGCCGAATTAATGATGATCGAGAGGAAGGGAGGGAGGAAGGGAAGCTGGTGAAGGAAGGAATCAAGTGAGAGGGAGTACTGAATAGAATAAATAAATAAATACTCTAATATAGAAATGTACTAACTACTAGTAAAATATGATTTATGTATATCTGAGGTAAGGAGCTGAGAGTGGAGAAAGAGAGAGAGACACGTACAGAGAGAGAGATAGGGGGAGAAAGAGAGAAAGAGAGGTGAAGACAGGAAAGAAAGAGGAAGGAACATGTGAAAGAGAATAAGTGAAATTATTGGTAATTTGTCTATCGTCGAATGGAGAGAACTTATGATCTGATTCCCTTGTAATTGAATGATGTCGACTGAAGATCAAAGAAAAGAAGTTGTAGATCTGATTCGTGCCTGCCTCCTAAGCAGCAAGGGTGGGGTCGGGCTGGATCAGATTAATAAAGACTATAAAGATCTCGTGGGTGACAACATTCCGTTTCGGAGTTTAGGACACAACACACTCACGGACTTCTTCTCCAAGGCGAGGGATGTGTGCCGTATTATGGAGACGAATGGTCGAATCATCATTCATCCCGTGGCAACGGAGTCAACGCATCACATTGACAACCTGGTGAGCCACCAGAAGAAGTCCTCCGCAAAAGGGGGAAAAAGGCGTGTCCAATCCCAATATGGCCTCTCGGCGGGGCGAAGACCCAATCAAAGATCCAACTGGATTCCTCCCTCTCCCATGAATACAAATGGCAACAGCAACCATCCTCGTGGCGGAAGGCGGCCGACCAACTCCCGGAAAGTGGGCTCAGGAAGATTACCTCCGAGGAGTAGCATTGCCAATAGCACATATCGCCCATATCCATCTCATCAAAAACTACGAACTCCCTCCACTCATCACTCCTTCACTAACAATCAGTCCAATAGCAATCATTCCAAGTTCGTACCTTCATTTCTTTCTTTCTTTTATTTTTAGTTCTTCTATTGCTTTTCTTTTTACCATTAATAGTTCCTATCCTCTTAAAATTGGTACATTTCATTCTGGAAAACCAAACCACCATCCTCGCTCAAAATCAGGGGGGAAAAATCAGAATCCTCCAGAACGCTCTTACGTCAAAGATTTAACACAATATTATCAAGATAAAGGATATGGTACACCCGAATTTAAAACCTCTGAGATGGGTTCAAAAAAAATGAGACACAGGACTTATGTATCATCTGTAACCGTAGAAGGGCAATCATTTCGAACATTCCCTATTGAATATAGTTCTAAAGAGTTAGCTGAGGAAGCAGCAGCTCGTCTTGCTGTAGATTCACTTGGTTTAAAGCGGGAAACTCAAAATAATAAGCATAATGATGGCTTCAATTTTCGACAAGCAGGTGAAATCAATTCGCTTATTGCTGATCGAATTGTCGAAATTGTTGGAGACAAATGGAATGGTATTTGGTCAACACAAATTGATGTAGAGTACAAAGCAAAATATGAAGAGGTGTTACCTCCCGACTGGCCACAGCTAATTATTCCGACGAAACACCATCTTAGAATTGATATTCCTATTGAAAACCATTATATTGTTCTTCCTATGAAAGAAAAAGAAGAACCAAAAGTGAATAGTAATAATAATGGTCTTGAAAATGTTGATGCACAAATCACTTCTGTTCATTCTGATCTGAAAGGAGACACAAAGGAGGATAATTTTGAAGAGCTATTAAGTGTTGACGATAATTACTCTGGGAAAGCTCTTCCACCTATAAGTATTTCAGAGGAAACTTATTGGGATGTGTATATTACTGTCATTTCGAGTCCAAATGAAGTTGTTGTACGTCTACTCAGCGAGAACTATAATAAAATTTTTGAAGATTTAACTACTGATATGGAATTATATTACTATGACTATTCATCTAAACTACCACTAGTGAATGAACCTCTTGTTGGGTGCTTATATGCAGCTAAACTTGATACAGACTGGCACAGAGTTCGTGTTACAAATGTTCACGGTATAAAAGTTACATGCTACTTTATTGACCATGGAGATGAAGACGATTTAAATGTTCAAAATTTAAGACCAATTCACCCTAAGTTTTTAAAATTACCACCACAGGCATTGTCTATTAAACTTGCGGGGTTTGAAAATTTAGTTGATGCTGATGATACTATTCTCACTTATATGAGAGAAAATGTTCTTGGTAGATCCCTTGTTGCGGAAGTTGTATCTAGAGGAGAAAAGGGTACTGATCCAACACTTATTCTCTTTGACACATCTACTGAAAAGGATATTAATATAAATAAAAAGATTCTTGAACTCTCAAATGAAGGAGTCAATTGCAATAGTAGCATCTTACCATCCGCTGGGGAGGAAGTAGTCTCAGTCTATCTTTCTTATGTTTCTAGTACAGGAATCTGTTATATTCAAAGAGAAACGCCGACAATAAATTTGATAGAGAAGTTAATTGATGAAACTAAGGATAAAATACTTGAGCAAGAGTTTTCACATAGTTTGGATATAAATACATTATATTTAGCAAGAAATCGTTCAGATAATAGGTGGTTAAGAGCTGCTCTCCTTACAACAGAAGTAATCGATGAAAAGGTAATACATACAATGTTTTGATTTATATAAGTAATTAAATTGACAAATATATTTTACGGATCACTCTCTTTAGTGAGATGATTAATTTACGGAATTTTATTGTTGTTTAAGGTATTAGAAATATCTTGTTGCTATTTGTATGTAGTTGTTACAAATAATAATATATATACATAAATTTTCATTAAGGTTGAGATTGTACATATTGATTATGGAAGTCATGATGAAGTTGACTTAAGTGATTTGCGTGACATTGGATCTACAAAACTCTTATCGGAAACTCCTTATCAGGTAAGTTTTCATAAATTATTTAAATTGAAAATTTTATAAATTAATTTATATTATTTTAGGCATTGAAGTGTAGATTAGCCAATATACCGTGCACTTATCAGTGGACAGAAGAAACCACAAATAGATTGAAAAATCTTGCTCCAGAAAATAAGCTCTTATCTTTAAAAGTCATTTCCTCATCCGGCGATACACCTGAAGTAGAAATTTATGCTAAGGAAGATGATAAACTGAGTGTTTCATTTAATTCAATTATATCTCAGCTAAAGGAACTTTTTATTGTTAATAATCAAGATTTTGAAAATTCCACGAGTCCCACCAATGTAATAACAGATGATAATGATAAGAAAAGAAGCTCATTATCACCTCAAGATGAGCTTTTATTTTCTGATATTGCATCTTTGAAAGGCTTAGTTCCTCCCAAAATTCCAGAAAAAGAGGAATATTTTGATGTCACTGTTACATTAGCAGCAAATCCTAGCACTTTTTATGTAAACGATTTTTGTTCTTATTTTCTTAAGCCTACGAATATATTTTTTTTTTACTTAATCATACAGGTAAAACCTTGGAGGCAAACAGAATCCTTAGAAATACTTACAAGTGAAATGATCGAATTTTATTCTAGTCCGACTCGTCGTGTCGTCGACATAACTTTGGAAGACCTTAGTAAGGATTCGTTTTTTGCAGCAGTTCACTCGGATGGATTTTGGTACCGAATTAAAGTTGATAGAGTACTCGACGATCAGACGATAACTGTTAAATTTGTTGATTACGGGGACTTCGCTATGGTAAATTTAAAGAATCTGCAGCCATTGTGGCCCCAATTTAGAAACCTTCCTATGCAGGCTATTAAAGCCTTTTTGTCAGGTAACATATACATAATATAGATCTCACGAGTTTAACCTTAATTACCTATCAGATATAGTCCCAGTGAATGGAGATTGGACTCCTGCTGACGCGATATGGTTTAGTAATCGGTCAGTAAATAAACAATTCGTTTCCGTAGTGAAAGACATATCCCAAGAAGAGGATGGTTCGGTCAAGCTAGGAGTATCCCTTATAGATGTGTCACACCCTAAAGAAGATATTATCATCGACAAGCTTCTTGTTGACGAGAAAAGAGCCGTTTATTTGTGCATATAAGTCTTATTTTGTTTTTCTTCTAATATTATTTTATTAAGAGGTTTAAGTGTAAAAAAAAATAATTAAAAAAAAGATAGCATAGAAAAAGTTGTAAATTTATTTTTTCCACCAGAATGAATATGAATTATTTTACAAAATAGTGAACATACATAGTAACAAATACCATTTATCCCGAATTACTTCCATACGGCCATGTTTCCATAAAATTTGCACAAACAAGAAAGCGAGGTCGTCAAATATATTTTGACCAATTATGAAATAAAAACGCAGGATAACAGAGAAAAAGGTGGAGGCTAATCTGCTGATCCACCAAATACATTTTTAAGGAACTCTGATCTTTTCTGAGTCGATGATTTCCCTTTCCCTTTATTCTTCCTAGCTTTTTTGGATGGGATTATAGTTGCTTCGCGTTTTGACTTCTTGTAGGGAGATGGGGATTGTGTCGTGCTTTGTCTTTTTCGTTTAGCGAATATGGCGGATTCAGTATCTTTCAAAAAGAAATCGTAGGGGCGAGGCGATTGAATTTCGTCAGTTTTTATATTTTTGCATTTGTCGATATTTGTCCTAAAGTAATCTACTTCTTTCTTGGCCTGAGACACTTCGTTCCGCATTTTTTGATTATGCACCACTTTTTCGTAATTCATCCTCTCGGTTAGATGGGACCACTTGAAACGAGGAAGGTATTTGACATTCCAAAGGACATCATGTGATTTACTCCTCTTCTTCCCGCCAACGTGAGTGCAGTTTATAGATTCAGCAACTTCCCGAGCCACAGACTTGCTCATATATTCAATCCATCCCTCAATAAAACTCTTTAATTTATTTTTATCCCGTGAATCTAGAATAAGTAAATGAGTTAGAAATTACTAATTAAAGAAGTTATGAAGAGAGAAGAAACTCTACTTGGCTGTAGGAATACTCTTCCGACTTGTCCAAACTTGGAGAAATAGGCTGTTGTACGAGAGACGTTAAAGCCATGTGGGATGGAACTCAAATATATAATTCCAGGCTTCTTCTTCTTCTTTCCGTTTCGTCCTTTACCATTTTCACCCTCTTCATGATCAACGAAACAAGACCCTTTCGCTTTTCCTCCTACTTCCTCTTTATCATCCGCCTCATCAACTTCATCATCCTCATCCTCACTTGTGTATTGAAGGGAATTTATATCTTCGTCCATTTCTTCATCAGATAAATAGAAATCGTTACTTGAGGAGGACGACATCTTTTTCCTCAACATTCACAATGGAAGAATCTATTAACAACCAATATACAGACTAATATATTTCTTACATAAATGACCACGCCTCCGGCAACAAATTATCTCTTTTGTACAAATTATAGTCAGTTTACAGTGCCATAGTTTCTTACTCTAGGCAACTATACTCACGTGACATTCTTCAGCATCAGGATATTCTGATCTCTGACGTCATATTCAATAATATGATGTAAGAATTTGGTAATCATGATTTACATGGGGACAAAAATAACTATAAATTATAATTTATAACTTATAAGATACTGTATGAACTGAATAAAACTATGTTAACTAACTAATCTTATCTATGTACTTCCGAATAAGTTATAGAAAATTATTTGCAATATTTTAAACACAATTTTTTATGAGTCTTACAACTCATTAAATGTTCGTCTGAACCGTACTATTATTTTTTATTCATGAACTAAGCTGAGATGTTCTATTAAATATAGACTATTGGTTATATTAAAATAACTAATAAGCAAAAGGTATTAATTTATTATCAAAAATATATAAAGGAGATGATAATGAAGTTAAAAATAGATTTAAATTATTTTTTTTTAATAAATAAGTATTAACATAATTTCTAATCATGCCATTTTGAATTCTCGATTCTAATAAAAGGGGGTTTATCAGCTATTTTTCAGCTTACTGATATGATTTCTTGCTCTCTTTTTAGCCTCACTTTTGGATATTTTTTTATTATCACGAATTTAAACAATAAAAACGTAGTTTAGTTTATTACGCCGAGTAGAGTTTAATTTTAATATAGCTAGTATGTCATTTTGCTCTAGATGGAATAAAGGAGAAGTGTATCGGGATCATTTTTCCTCGGGTATTATATATTTTTCTAATTAATATTGAAAGATTTGAATGTAGATATATTTAATTATTATATATTCTATTAAATCTCTTATTCGACAGGTAAATATGTATGTTCCCAATGTGATAATGATCTATTTTCAAGTGAGTCCAAGTTTGAACATCAAACCCCTTGGCCAGCCTTTTATCATCCCATCCGTTCGGACTCTTTATCTAAAAAACAAGAAAGGAAAAACGCATATAAAGTATATAATGTTTTCCCTGGCTAAATTTATATTTTAATGAAATTATATTATTAATTAAACTTACTTTTTTTTATTAAGGTTTCTTGCGGAAAATGTGGCAATGGCCTAGGACATGAGTTTCTTAACGAAGGCCCAAAAGGAAATTCGAGATTTTGAATATTTAGCCACTCCCTGAAATTTGTTTCTAATGGTAGCCATCATTTTCATGCTAATTTTATCTCAAGAGTAATCGTATTATTAATTGTTAAATTTCAGATGAATCCAAGGGAGTGAAAACTACATAAAGCCGACAGTATAATACTAAACATGTACACTATAGCCATCAAAACAATTTTTGCAGAAGTTGGGGATACATTTAAAGAAAAGTTTATGCTTCTATGACGCTTTTTTATTAAAAAATAGAACAGGATAAATTAGCTGATGTTTTTATATAACCTTGTGTAAACTTTATATTTTTAATGTATGTTGCATCACCTTCCGAGTAGTAAAATAATTAATTAAGCATAGGAAAACATAATATTTTATGGCTTTTATTTTCATTGGATTTACATATTAGCAAGTCAAACGAACGTCTGAATAAATAATGATAAACAAATGTTGCACAAAATTTCAGAAATTATATAGAGTATGTCGATATATATATATATATATTAATATTAAAATATAATAAATTGAACTGAACAATTATGAATTATTATTATAAGAATGTCTGTCTATAAAAATAAAAATTGAGATAATAAATTGGAGTTGTACTTTTAGAGGGAGAAAGAAATAATTATCCTATTCCATAATTATTGTCCTTCCACTAATCTATGATTATTTGGAATCACTTCTTTGCCGAAGTCTTTCTCTTGGATGTTGCCTTTTTGGTAGGAGTTTTCGGGGATTTTTTAGCAGGAGACTTTTTAGAAATTTTTTTAACTGGAGTCTTCTTTGGGGCAGGCTTTTTGACGGCCACTTTCTTGGGTGTTTTCTTGTCGACTGTTTTGGTCTTTTTATTCGAAGTCTTCTTTGTGACTGGACTCTTCTTGACAGAGCTATCCTTCTTAATAGTAGAAGAAGCCACTTTAGCTTTTTTGGGAGAGGATTTGCTTGTATTCTTTTTTTTATCCGTGACTCTGAAGGACCCAGCAGCCCCATTTCCTCGAACTTGCTTTAAGACTCCGTCACTGGAGCCACTCTTGAGTGCAATCTTAACATGTGCATTGATGTGCTTATCATTATCCCCTACTTTGTAGTTGGCCATGATGTACTTGAGAATAGCGTGCTTGGAGGAGCCCTTCTGCTCTTTAAGCCCATGAATTGCAGCAACAACCATATCCACATATTTAGGATGTGAAGCAGCAACTTTTCTTGACTTGGTTTGTTTTTCAGGACTTTTTTTCTCTTTTTTAGAGATAGGAGATGCACTTGAGGTGGATTGACCTTCCATTGTTTCTGCCATTATTACCTATTAACTAAGGAAAATTAGAGACGTTCACTTCTCAACGACGAAAATTGTATAGAATCTCAAAAAGCTGGCGCGTCTTATATTTATACTTTTTTGAAGCGGACCGAAGAGAGCAATACATTCTCTTTTCAAAAGATATCCATATAACTTTTGTTTTTCTTTGCTGGATTCAATTCCATTTTTCACGAGATTTTTGTAAATTATTACTTATTATTTCAAGACTAACATCATTAGCAATACTACAACTCAATATTTCATAACATAAACGTTCAATATTTTGAGCTCTTTCCTTGATAAATCTCTAACAAAAGACATGAAGACCACGAAGTATTTTCACATACTTGCATTTTAACTTCGATAATTATCTTAAGTATCATGTTTTCGAAAAAAATAAAAAATAAATATGATAATACAATGCTTTTTTTATGATTTGTTTTTATTAACTTGTAATTAATAACTTTGTTTTCCCTTAGAAATCAACAATCAAATAGTGAAAGAAAACACAAATTATTAATTCTTTTACTAGAGTTATATTTTTCAATTGAGAGAATGCTTCGAAAATTTCGAACTCCAGTAAATTTGAAATGGAATACATGAGCACTAGTATGTTAAAGAAAAGTTAAACCTAATTTTAAAAAGCTAAAAAGCGATTTTTCAGATTTACATTGAAGAAAAATATTAAATTATATGATAATTCGCATATCTGATTATCACTATCAATATCTTAAAGACATTATTAGGAGCTCTAATATTTTACAGTGAAATCAGTTCTGATTTCAATTGCATTTAATAAATAATCTAATAATTAATAATAAAATATTATATTTTTTCCTTATGGACCATAATTATATGTCGGAGATTATTATTCAAACTTATTTGTTTTTCCGTATTGCTTTTCATTTATTAAAGTACTTTTTACAGATTAATCCATGCAAAGTATTTTCAAACCATAAAAATATGCATAACTATTCCATTCTAACAAGTAAATTATTAATTATCTGTTAAAAATAACACAACTAAAGAAATGATTTTTTATTATTAATCTTAACTGTTCAAGGACAATTTGCCAAAGAACATTTCTGTAATCTACATTTAGCTAAAAAATATTTTATAAATTTAATTATGAATCCAATCATGAAGTGTTTTTTTCCATATGAAGAAAAAACACAAGCTTAATTTCTATTTCCTTGGTTTATTCTCTCCATTGTTCCTTAAAATTTTTGAACTAGGAATAATTTTCTATTTTTTTTTGTTGAAATTATGAACGACTTTTTTTTCTAATACAAAATTTGTCCTTTCGAAAAATTATTTTGATATTTGACCAAAATAAATAAATTTAGATGACATTTTTCGATAACAATTATGTACTTCCACTTTCTGATATCTTTATTAAAAGTTTGACAACAATAATGAGGTACCTTTCGACAAAATATTTACATATGTATGAATATGTTCATTTATTTGAGTTGGAAGGACAGGCCTCTTTTTGTTGAGGGGGGCTAGAACCGTTATTAAGATGTTTTTGTATGACGAATGAGGGTTGACGATTTTGAGAAAATGTGATTCTTCTTTCGAAAGGCCAAGAAAGTGCAAATTGCAAATTACTTTAAAGGATAAAAGTTGAAAAATAACCTTTTATTTAGAAAACACATTTAAATATTATCTTCTTTTTTTTTTTTTTTTGAAAAATTTCTTTTTCTTTTGAAATTTTTGAATATTGTTACTAAACAGAATTGTCAAAAAATGTGTTCCTTTCAACAAACAAAAATGACAGCAATATTTTGGGGCGGTAGTCACGGGCATGATAGCTCCCATAGTTACGACATACCTAGTCGTTAGCTTTGTTTTCAAATCATGATAGGAAATTTCAGATATTAGTAGCAATTGCCCAAATTTTTGCTTTAAATAAAGTACAAAATTAAATTACATCCATTGTTTTATGACTTGTATATGTTTACTCTTTCAAAGATAATTAATTGATGAAAAATTAATGTCTTTAATTATATATCCTTAGAAATAAAATTATTGAATATTGCAACATACAATATCTGACTTGTTGATCCTCCAAAAGTTATAAACTTCTATACGTTTGTGATTAAAGTCATCAACTTATCATTACTGTACGTGCATGTACAATGCATATCAAACAACAACATAAAAAGCATTATAAGTATAAAATGAATAATTCTTTAATTAGCAATGTTAACTATTAACTTATTAAAATGAATTCCTTACAAAAATATTTTGCATCCCTTTGTTAAATATTTATATAAGGAATTCAAGTTACATTATATAAATAATTTTTCATTATATCAAATAGTATTAATTCAATGATGAGTTATGAAATAATAACCGCTGGTCAACAGTTTCTTTTGCTTACGAGTCCTAGCCGAGTCAGAGTCTTTGAATTGAGAGTCCGGCTGGAGCCTAACTCCTGTCTGAATCCTCAGCTCTATAATAGTAGTACAGTTTTGTCAAAAATGATTAACAAATGGTTTTACATTAATATGAAAAGTATACGTCATTGAAGGACTAGATAAAAACCTCTCACGGTTCACATCTGGTCTGCGGGAAACTGTTTTAAAGAGAAATAAAGGAGAGGAAAGGTTACAATAAAACTTTTTCTGATTAAATCATAATAATAAATTTATTTGAGCATAAATATAACTAAAATATAAATTAATAAGTTAAAATAAACATTTTAAAGTACATTAACCATTACTTGGCTGCGTTGTGAATGTATACTGATCTATCTTGAGTCTTAACTCATCTATTTCAACCATCATAAGACTTATGACTTCAGACTGTCTGTCAAGAACAATGTTACGTATTTTATCGGGTGAAGCTCCTATCAAGTCACTTATGCCTAGAGTTGGAACACGTTTACTGATTAATCTATTCATCCAATCTTGTCTAAGCACGTCTGGAGGAGCTTTTGTTTCATGAAATTTTTTCAAGTTTACAAGGTACTTAGTAATTAGACTGCAAAAAAGAATCTTATGGTTTCAAAAAAGACTAAACAGTTTTAATTTATATTTGTCCAATGAGTACTAATCCATAAAATATTTTTATGAGCATAATATTTTAGGATCAAAAAACTTATTTTAATTTAATGGATTTGAAACCATATGATCAAGACCTCAATATAGAAAGAGCTTCGATAGTCACAAGTCCTCGTAAATAATCAACTTCTTCACAAATATAAGACTTGCAATTCTCATAAAGAATAGTTGAAGCAATAAGTAATAATGCATTTCCAAATGATACGATATAGAATGGTGCTCTTCGTATGTTTTTCGTCTGAATGTAAAATTCTATATATCCATCCAATTTTGATTTCGCATGATGATATTTCCAATATTGATCCCCGATTAGATGGATAAGCCAGTGAAGGCCATGTCCATAAATTAACCACGAAAATGGCCGAATTGAACAATGCTTTTTTCTCCAACAGATACTCGGTAGAATTAAAGTTAAAAACAGAAGAAAGAGATTACTTGTCATCAAAATGATACACAAAACATAAGTTGGCATTGGTTTGAAATCGTAGTCCCATGTTCCTTCACTATCGGCAACTTGAGTAACATGAGAATCTTGATCTTCCCCATCAGTACTATTTGGTCTTTCAGATCGACTCATCACCTCCTAAACTAATCAACTTATATTATGCGAATGAATTTTAATCATTTTGTTATTTATTTATAGGCTTACTTAGTACACTGGTAAGTAAGTAGAAACTATTCACTCCAACTATGTACTTTACTGGGTGGGGAGTAGAGTTGTAGAGAATATGAACTAAAACATGTTTGAAATTTATTTTAGGGTAAATACTCAATTACAATTAACTATCATAATACTTTCAACTAAAAATATAATGCTTAACCTGCTTAAATAAACTAAATTGAGATATATTCGACTCTTTAACAATGATCAGGAATTCTGTTTAAAAACTGTAAAAACATTTAAGTTGACTGTAATACATAAAAAGTAAAAAAAGGTAGTTTAATAGTTATTAAAGAAGCGATGGCTGGACTTCACACGCATTTAACCATATACAACTTCATAATGATTAATTTATCAAAATTGAATATAAGAAATACTATATAACTTTTAATGATTAAATCCTTAATTTATTATGGTACATTGTTATCTTTTACTTTATTATTGATAAGTGATATACTTTCTCATACATCTGTATACCTGTATGTAAAATAAAATTTGTCTCCCTCTCTTTCTCTGTTTGCCTACACCGTTGAACCTAGTAGACCAAAATTTTGCATGGGTACCTCTTTTGAACTTGGCCATGCTAAGACGAGGTGCCATTTGGAGGGGGGGGTCATAAAAGTGGGGCTTATTCTATACCCAAAACACAATAAAACTCTTTTTTGGAGCTCAAGGACACTCTATAGAGGTTTGAGTTATAAGTCAATAAGTTACTGGCGGCTCAAAAAACAACTATATTAATAATAACACTCTTTAAATTAGCCAAATAAGAAATTGGTGAAAATTGCAGTTTCGTTTTTTTTCAGTTGCAAAAAAATGTATTTTTAATGGAATATTGGATTCGTAGATAAAATAAAGTTTCCAGAAATTTGTCTGAAAATTCAATAAATTTGCTTTAGCTTCATACTGAGAGGATTGTTACGTAGCTTTCTGTTGATTGTTTACCGTAACTGATTATTTGGTAGCAATTTGTTGGTTTGTCTTCTAAGCATACGTAAATGTGGAAGTTTCGCCGTACACAATACCTGTTTAAGAAGAATTCTGGAGAACATCACTTTTTTTTATCAAACCCAGGAGGCTACCGATTTTTTTTTTTTTATTATTCTTGGGTTTTTTTAATTACTGTTCTGGAATAAATTAGGCACTTTAACATTCGATTCAAATAGACAAACATAGGTTATGAATAACATTATTTATTTGGATATATAAATTATTTGACCACCTCCATTTTGTGTCCAAATGTGTCCTCACCCCATGCATCCGTGGAACGGGCAGGCTCATACTAGTACTAGTAATAATACATATATTATAATTCTACATGTAAATCCGGTGTGTTTTTTAGCTTCCCTGTTAATTTGTAATTGGTAGTATAAAGATCGAATTTTATTTTCCTTAGCAGTTGTCATTATTATTTCATTCCTGAGTAGTGAACATCCTTTCCTACAAGGTTAATAGAAATACAAGGTTAGACCATCATGTAATAGGCTCACCAGAATTTTCAATTTGATGTATCGTACTAACTTCTGGCAAAGGGAAGGAGATTTTGACGTAATAGTGAATAGAAAGGATTCCAAATACAAATTCACAAAAGGGCAAAATTAAGAATTGGGACTACGCTGTGTGCCAAGAGAGAAAAGTTTGGTTTCCTTGGAGTATGGTATTATATGTTATTTACATTTTATAATATATATATTATTTCTAACTAATTATTATTATTACAATAATAATACCTATTCGCCATTCCGAAAAAGTATCATGTATTCTTGCAATGAAACTGTCAGTTGTGCAGTTGCCATTTGTGATTCTCTTAACAACATAATTTATCATCATTTTCCAAAGGATCCCTCAAGGTTTGATTTCCCTACGACGTGGAAGATCCTCAATGGGTTTGAATGTTTTTTAATAAAATGAAGACTTGTCAAATGATAGAACCACGAATGTAGATTTTTTCTTTTTTTATACGATGGAAAATGTAAACAAAACACGCAACTACTTATACACTATGAGGTCACTATTAAAAGCGTGGTGGAAGTCAAACATCAGTCGTAAACACGTTGTGGTATAACCTTGTATTTCTATTAGCTTTACCTTTCCGAAACATATTTAATTATATTCAAAACCTGTTTGAACGTTCGTGTGTGCTCATAAAAGACGGAGAATAACTCTGAGGATTTGTTGTGGAGACATAATTGTAACTCCTTGTTGGACTCAGAGTAGAATTGGGGATCGAAATCTTAGTAATTCCAGCAAATGTCCTTGTTTATATCCCTTTTTTCTTCCTCTCGTCGCAGCTGATTGTAGCTGATCTAATCAAACGTCATGAGCATGAATCTTTCTCTCCCAAAACATTCGTCAAATTGGGTTACCATATTGATTTTAGGTTTATTTTTTTTAACATGCCCATTCCTCTTTGGATTTTCCCTTTTTGATTATAATGCTTGCCCGGACCGAAAGGGTCTAAACATTAAGAAGAAATAATATTGTCATTGACCATTTCCAGTATGATTTTACACTCCCTCCTTGCCCCGAGCAACGCCGGGTAAAAATTTGCTAGATATTAGATAAAATATAATTATATATTTTTTTGTTTAATTGATTGAAGGACTGAATGAAACTTTCCCTGACTAATATAATTTAGCTTATTGTTTAAATTTCTATAAATATGATTGTTACTCCAATGCAAAATGCAATTTTTTCATCTAATTTTTCTTTTTTGAAGTTATATACTCAAAGGTGAAAATCCATTGTGGAATGGGCATGTTAAAAAAAGAATATATATATATCCGTCAAGATATAAAAAAATACCATGTGAATTTGTTAATTGAGTCTATTAATTATATAAATTTTGTAATACAATAATTTGTCATAATATATGCTCGAAAACTGAGAAGAAACAAATTGAACACAAATGAAACATGAACAAATGTGTTCTAAATACATGTGGTCGGTTCAGGTATTGTTATTTTAGGGGAACATGTTTAGTAAATTGATCTAGGAAACCTTGCTTTTGCAAAAATTTGACAAAACCTTGGAACCCGTCAAAACTTGGGAACTCGCCAAACTTGGAATTCACTGTTTTTTTCTTTTTCGAACCGATTATAACATGTGAATCTTCCCAGACTGACTTCTTTTCTCTGTTAAATTTATAATTTATGTTTTTCCACAGGCAACACTGTGTAGAAACTTGTAGAGTATTGTGTAATGTATACTATTAATCCAAGTTGATAATTTTTTCTAAGAGAAAAATACTCACTTGCTCAAATTCTTGCGGCGCAATAGATGGCGTATTATCTACAAGGCATTCGTGAGCGACGCTCCAAACTCTCGAGACAGAGTGTAGCACGCTCACTATTTTATAGGAGCGAAAAAACCGCTCGAATTTTCGCTCATTTATATAAATTTGTATTACTTTTTCCGTTTTCATCATCTTATGAGATAACATCGAAAAATTCGAGTAAAAGAATAGTTTTAAAGATAACAAGGAAAGACGATTAAAGTTATGTCTCAACATAAAATGGAATCTTTTTTTTCTATGCTGTATCTGTCCCTCTCTGCTGGTTGATGAGTTTGCCTCTCAGAGAGGTGACAACTCTAAGAAGACTCAGACATCAGTTCCCTCAGAGACACTAACCATCTCCTTCCAGTGTGAAGATTACTTTGGAAGATAAATTTTTCTTATTGTAAACAAATTTTCTAACTGAAATACGATTTTTTATTATTTTTATGTTGGAAATTGACATAAATTCTCAAAATGTCATGCAAGTATAACTTGAAAAACATTGTTTCAGCTCAAACTAATTATCAGGCTTAGTTGGATACGAAACCTCGTAATAACATATCTCCTAAGACAGTAGTTCCGAAACTTTTGTGCCCAAGGTACACCAAAAAAGACAAATAAAAATTTCTTCATACACCTATTTTAATTAAATCAATTCTTTGGATTAAATAAGCTATTTCAAATAATGTATAGTTGTTCCAAATAGTACGGAACACTTGAAATGCCCTCAAGACACACTGTTTGGGGATATGTAATTAATTGCAGTGATTAGGTTCTTGCACTTAGGAATAATTCTTCACTTCTTCACCTATTGAGTTACTTCTTTATTATATTATATACAAGATAACATATACGAAATGACTTTGCATAAAATGTAACGCAGCTTAATATACATAAATAAACACGCAACTCATCATACCCTCCTAAGATTTTAAGGGAATATACATAAGGTTTTAAATGACGTTAAATTTTTTCCAAAAAAACATATATATACACAATTTAGAAATCAATATTAAATTTAACAGTTTTCTTTTTATTCCGGTCACTCCTCCTCAACATTCTATGTTCTATGTTTTCGTCTCCAGATTTGAGATTCTCGGTCAATATTCCTGATTTGTTTAGCCTCATGAACTTCCTATTTCGAATAAATTCACGATTGTTCTTAATCAATATATATGATCTCCCATGATCTCGGATGTCTTTGATCACGGCTTTAGTGTCCCAAGTTTTGGAAGTAGGGTTTTTACCAATACATTGTTCCCAATCTTGAACTCTGGTGGATCACCGTTTGAATTATCGGTAGTTATTGTTTTCTTTCGTTTCTCATAAACATCATTTGAATCGATTTTTCCATTACCATTAGGTTGTGTTGGCAAATAACCATGTTGTCTTCTGCTGAACATCATTTGTGTCTGACTAAATTCATCTGCCCTGGGTGTATTTCTCCAAGCAAATAATTCTGCTTCTATATTGGTCTTATCTGTTTTCTTGATGATTGACTTAACTGACTTGACTGCTTGCTCTGCTAAACCATTACTTTGAGGATTATGCGGTGAACTTATCTCATGGATAATAATATATTTTTCACAGAATTTATCAAATTCATTTCTATACTGTGGTCCTCCATCAGTACGAATATATTTTGGGAATCCAAAACAATGAAACCATGAGAATATAATTTTTGTAACAGCATCTGTAGACAACGAATTTAATTTGGCTACAAAAGGAAAACCACTGAATCTATCAACCATTAGAAGATAGTGAACATCCCTATACTCAAAGAGATCGGAAGCCACATGTGACATTGCATATTTGGCCTCTGAATTAATGATTGGTTCATCTGGCTTACTTGGTAAAAACTTCTGACAGGAATCACATTTCTCTATCATGTTTTTGATATCATTGTTGATATTTGGCCAAAAGTAGAGTCGTTGCGCCGTCTTCCTTGTTTTGACAATGCCTGCATGAGTTATATGAAGTAATTGTAAGATTCTTTCCCGCTCGGCCGAAGGAACAATAATACGATTGTTGTCATAAATGAGGAGTGTGTATTCATCATCATCAAATAGAGATAATTGATCCCAGATTGACGATAGTTGTTTTGCTGGGTGGTTGATTGGAAATTTCTTCATTTCTGTTCCCGACCTGAATGCATGTAATATCATTTGTAATATCATTTGATATTCACCCATGTCCTATTTACTACTGCGTCATATCAATATTGTTCCATTTGTAAACACACACTAGGATCTGTACAAATTTTGTTACATAACACTGTGTTATCCTCAAATTCCTCATCCGACTCCTCAGGTGGGTCAAATACCGGAGCTCTTGACAAAGCGTCCGCTATCTCATGAGATTTACCTGGAACCCATTCCAATTCGAAGTTGTAATCAGTTAATTTCTCCCTGAAACGTTGTAGGCGTTTATTTGGGATATCCATAATTGCTTTTTGAACAAACCAACAAGTGGACGATGATCACTAAGAATAAGAAATTTAGTTGAACCGTATAAGTAATACTTACAACGAGCAACTGCCCATTGCACCGCCAAACACTCAAGTTCCACTGTAGAATATCTGGATTCCGTTGAAGTTAAGCTTCTTGATCCACATTGAATTAGTTTTAAGCAGTTGTCGTTATCTCGTTGTACTAGAGCAAATCCTATTCCATTCAAACGTGAAGCATCTGTTAACAATTGAGTAGACAACTTGCGATTAAAAAAACTGGCAATTAGCCTTGAACTAAGCAAGGCTTTTTTTACTTGTTCAAAAGACTCTGTGTGGTCTTCTAGCCATAAAAATTTACAATCTTTCTTCAGCAATGATCTTAAATTAGTAGTCATGTGGGCCAAATCCAGTACGAAGTGTCAAAGTTGATTGATAAGCCCCATAAAAGATCTTAAACTTGATATATTTTTGGTATTGGAAATTGACGTATAGCCTCGAGCTTGACTTCATTTGGTTTTACACCTTCACCAGAAACGGAATAACCAGCAAAGTTAACACATGGTCCATAAACAAATTTTTTTACAGAAATCTTTTCATTTTTCTTTCTACATTCTATTAAAGTTTGACGTGTCCATTGAAATAGAGTTTCTTCATCAGGTGCTTGAATAAGGATATCGTCAACTATCTTCTTAGCATCACATACCTTTTCAATTATAGGATCAGAACGAGAACACCATTCATCC